>NW_006262022.1:14464968-14523594 GCF_000493195.1 Citrus x clementina
TCATCCAAGATCCACAACAACCTACCGCTTTTTCAGAAAAAAATATCCTACCCAGTCCTCAAAAATCCAAAAGTAGTTGTTTTATCTGTAAGAATAAAGGGCACTTCGCAAGAAACTGTCCAAACCGTCCCTATAAATCAGTTCGTCTCATTGAACATCTTCAAAGTTCTTCATTGCTCTCAGAAAATAATGATGTTGAATCTTTCTTTTCAGAACAGGAAGATTATGACGAACAAACTGCTTTTGTTCTTACAGAAGATCACTCTGACCTAGAAAATGTTTCTGTGATCCAAGCAATACAACAAACACACACAACCCAGCCAATCATACCAATTCCTCCAATCAAAATCCACCTTTTACCCGAGATGTTTGACAAACCAATTTTTGTCATTGGATTCATTGACATTGGGGCAAAAAAAAGTATGCTTAACCCATCCATCCTCCCATCTCATTTTTGGGAAAAGCATAAGGAATATTTCAGAGCAGCCAATGGAGAATTATTCCAGACCAACCTAATTACTAAGAAACCAGTTGGTATCCAATTCTTTCCAAACTGTGTCCTTTGGATCAAAATTATTGGATTAAATCTACCTGATAAAGATCTTTTAATTGGGTTCGATATACTTCACCTGATTAAAAACCTTCATATTACAGCCTTTGGGATTCGATATAAACAGATGTTTTAACCATACACTGATGTCCTGAGACTATTCTCCATCTCAAACTCTCCTCTTTCATATGACTCCTTTAAAAACCAGTTTCTTCCTTTCTGTCCTGAAACCCATAGTAAATTTTCACATCCATCTCCATTGTGGAAAAATGAAGACTTCTTCATTAAGCTTCCCTTTAAGCTTAACGAAGACATCAATCCTACCAAAGTTACCCATCCTGGTATGACACCATCTGATCTTGAACTAGCCCAGCAAGAATGCTCCTAATTGCTTCAACATGGCCTTATTGAACCCACAAATTCAGATTAGGCTTGTCAAGCCTTCTATGTTGAAAAACGGTCAGAAATAGTTCGAGGCAAAAAACGTCTTATCATAGATTACCAGCTTCTTAACTGCTTTGTACTCACAAGTGCACAAAACTATTGCAGTATAGATTTGTGGTAATGTCTGTCGATCTCACGAGGAGGTAAAATTAATTATGTGTAGGGTAAATATTCGAAGTTCATATGTGTACTAGTTAGAAGTAATTTCTTTATCTTAGGATTTAAAATAAAATGGCAGGAATAAATTAAAAATGAAAGTCTACAAATAAAATCATTACAATTTCACATTTTCTTTCTATCTAGGTTAACACACATAAGAAACAGGTAATGGATTTTTAAATCCAATAGAATTAAATGATTAAAATCATAAACAATTTCAAACAGTGAATACTTAGTAGTAGAATGAACAAAAAGATTATAAGCAAACTCAACATGTGACAAATAGTTTTTCCAATTTTTCATGTTCTTTTTAATGATAGCCTGCAATAGAATAGATAAAGTTTTATTCGCAACTGCTATTTGACCATTAGTTTGAAGGTGGCAAGTAGTTGAAAACAACAACTTAGTCCCTAACTTAGTGCACAAAGTCTTCGAGAAGTAACTCAAAAACTTAACATCTTTAGCAGAAAAAATTGTCCTACCATGCAACCTCAAAATCTCCTTAAAGAATAAATCAGCAGCATTAGAAGCATCATCTGTCTTGTGACATGAAATAAAATGTTCCATCTTAGAAAATTTGTCCACAATCACAAAAAATTAACTCTTTCCCTTGTTTAGACCTAAGTAAGACTAACATAAAATCCATCGAAACATCAGTCTAAGGCACATTAGGTATTCGCAACGGGGTGTATAATCTGCGGGGCTACACTTTTGATTTGGCTTGCCTACAAGGTGACACATATACTACAAAGTCTCTTAACATCTTGTTTCATATGTGGCCAATAGAAGTGTTCTTGCAAAACTCTTAAAGTCTTTACAACTCCAACAAGCCCCGTCAACTGTCCTCTATAGATTTTCTTACCAAAAAATCTCTCAAAGAACAATTAGGGATAAAAAGCTTATTGTTTCGAAACAAGTAACCATTATGCCTAAAGTACTTACCAATTGCAGACCTTTCACAGGCTTGGTATTCAATATTAAAATAATGGTTATCAGTATATAATTCGTTAATATATTCAAAACAAAATAGTTCAGCATCAAGGGTCGAGATTAAGGCATACATGCGGGAAAGTGCATCTGCAACGACGTTTTCCTTACCTTACTTATAACGGATGACTATTGAGTGCTAGAGAATGCATATTTATAGATGGTAAAATCATCATTTTGCACTCCAAATCTCAATAACATTTTTACTTTTTGTATTTAAACCTTGATTGTGTGTGTTTTATTATAATTTGAGTATTCTATTCATTTCAAGAGTATTTTGGTCATTTTATAATGAACGAGAAGCCGTACAACAAAACAAATAGCATTTTTTAGCTCAGAATAACTGAAAACCTAAAGAAGGGCATAATGGAATTTTGGTGGGACCCAACTAACGTGGTATTGACCAGATGATATGGCATTGAACAACTAATATGGCATTGGCCAGCTAACATGGCATCATCTTATTGGACCAAAAAATGATGATATGGCATTGACCGATGATGTGACATTGACTAATATGATGTGTCGCTGACCTATGACATGGCAGCACATGATTAGATCGAAAAGGTAACTTTTGTGTTGACTACTAACATGGTAGTATGTTAGTGGACCTAACAACGCATGTACAATATGTGCATGTACACAGAATGCCCTGATGATGTGTTTCATTCAATCAGAGCTTGCTACGTGGCACAATCTTGAGCATCTGAATTGTTTTCATCCGATGGTCATGATTTACTCATTCTATTTATAAATAGAGGGCTTTCCCTTAATTTGACACATCTAAATCCAAATATGAGCTCCATTTTTTGAAATTGAGAAAATATCCACCGTCCAACCATTTTTTTCAACTTTTTCAAAAATACACAATTCTTTTTTTTTTTTGGCTGGAATCCACCTAAAGTTACATTTCTTTTCACTTTTCCACTTCCGTTTGGAGACCGTTAAGAAAACTTACGGAATATTATTTAAATGACTTTTTTATCCTCAAATGTAAAAGATAAATTATCCACTGATTTTCATATTTTTTCAAAAATACACAATTCTTAATTTTTTTTTGTTGAACTCCACTTGAAGTTATATTGTGAAATGACAATTTTACCCTTATGATGTCAGCAAAGTTCTAACGGTGTTATAAAAAGAGTGGACCAATGAAAAAAATGTTAACTTCAGGTGGAGCGCTGTAAAAAAAAAGATTTGTATATTTTTGAAAAACAATGAAAAAACAGGTGGTCGGTGGATAATTTTCTTTTGAAATTCTGTCATTATCTTGTATTTTCTATGTATTTTAATAAAATTACTATTTTACCCCTAATTCAATTATGAGTGGTTAATTTAATTTCAACTTAGGATTGTAGTTGAATCCTCAACATAATCCATGGGCTTAATTTGGTGATTTTAATTTCTCTTAATTTGGTGATTTTGATTTCTCTCTCTGATTTATTTGGATTATTTTGAATCATCATGTCTAGATTTTGCACAATATACCAGCCCCCTTATTGTGGTTTGGCAGGATGAGTACTTTACACTATATTTATTAATGAGAAGCTCCCCTCTAGTATTTGTGATTCATCTTGACTCAATGTTGACAGAGAATTCATCTAAGTTATTTAGTGGACAATCTTGTCATATTGTCTACAGTAAGATTATTATCACCTAACATAATGTGTACTTGATACCACATATAATAGAAGATTATTTCCTCCTGGCACAATGAGTGCTTGATATCATATTTACTAGAATGAGGACCATGAGGAGTAGAAATACCCCCTTATAAATTAATTGTAACTAAAAATGAATATTAAGCTTATTGTTGAGTGTGAATCCAAAGACTCAAGCATTTTATTTAACATTGTTTCATCTTAAATTCGTTCCTGCCATTTTATTTTAAATTTTAGAATAAAATAAATCACATTTAATCAACTCTTATACAAACTTAGAAAGTCAACCCTACACTTGATTAAGTCTACCTCCTCATGAGATTGACACTCGTCTCTATAAATCTATACTACAATAGGTTCGTGTGCTTGCGAGTACAATAAAATTTGCACAACACGTTTTTGGTGCCGTTGCCGGGGGTAAGTAATTTTAATTTGTAGAATTAATTTCCTTTGTAAATATTTTGTAAATAACTTTGTGTGCAAGTTTTGAGTGTATTTTCATAGTAAGTGTGTAATAGTTTGATAAGGCCAGTATCATAATTTCGCCTCTTATTTTTAGTAGTTTTGTTTTAATTTTTACATATTCTTTACGTGTATGGTCGAAGGTCACAATCATATGATCGAGGTCGAAGGTCACAATCATATGATCGAGAACCTATAGACCTTAAACTAGAAAAGGCATTTGGCACATATAGACACATTGCATCAAAAGTTAAAATTGGGAATAAAGTTGAAATGGATTTGAAACAACAACCATAAGCACCACAAGAGAGACCATTTAAGGACTACTTTAGTCCCTTATCTAGTTTGAGCACATCATGCATAAGATACCCAAATGTAAATGATAGGAGTTTCGAGCTAAAATCTAGTGTGCTAAATTGTCTCCCATCATTTTATGGCCTTGAAAACGAAGACCAATACAATCATTTGATTGATTTTAATATTGTTTACCAAACTTTTAAATATGAAAATTTTTTAGATAAAGATATCAAGCTTAAATTATTTCCATTTTCTTTAAAAGATAGAGCTCGTTCTTGGTTTAATACATTGTCTGATAATAATATCACATCATGGGAACAAATGGTAACTAATTGTTTAAATAAATATTTCCCAGTGCATAAAACTAACATTATTCGTAGAGAAATTTTAGAGTTTACACAGAGAGAAGATGAACAATTTTTTGAAGCATTGGAGCAATTCAACTGGCTATTATTGAAGTGTCCATATCATGGATATAAGAAATAGCCCTAATAATACTTCTTGGAGGGATTATAGTAATATGTGCAAGAATGGCTAATGGCGACAAGAAACTAATTTTCAACAGTAAAGCCCCTTATTCAGAAATGTGAAAAAAAATCAAGGGAGTAAATGAAGTCCACATTGGCGAATCAAGATCAGACATCAAAGAAGTCAAAACAATAGCTAAAGGATTTTCTTACCAAATAGCATCATTGACGGCTGCCAAATCAATAGAACCACATGCCTACAATAAATTTTACTATGATTCATGCCAAAACAAAGGTATTACCATAAATGTGATGAGGAAATAGTTGAACCACAACCCTTACTCCAACACTTATAATCCTAGATGGAAAGATCATTTCAACTTTGCATAGTCTCAAGGATTCCATAACAACTTAAGCTCCACCAATACAATACGAACCTCATCAAGATCAACTCTAATCAATTTAGTCCCCAATATTGAATCTAAACCTAGAATTGAATGGAACTGTCACCCAATGTTTAATAAAAGCACGAACCTTGATATATGAAGGCACCACAATTAGTTATGGATGATTTAATTAATAAGTCAAGAGTCTGAACACTACGAAAATCTAATAAGCTCAAATGTTTAAAAACCAAAGATTCCACTAATTGCATCAAAACTGATCTTTTCTGTTTATTAGATGCGAGTACATTATATGGGGTTGGTTACAATAATTTTTTGAAGTAAATCCTAAATCAAAATCAAATTAGAATATGAATCTAAACAAATAAGAAGGAATTTAAATCAAATCAAATCATATCCTAATCGGATTAAATGCCTTACATTAATTAAAATAAAAACTCGGCAATAAAAAGAGAAATAACTTATTTGTTTCTCCACTAGCCTCCTCAAGAAACAAGAAAGTATCCGAAAAAGGAAAATAATACATTTTCCCACCATAATGTGGAAGCCAACTTCTTATTTCATGGAAGTAATTATTTTGAAACTTTAAGAGCCTGAATCATGCATTTATCATATGTGATTCCTTCAACGGGCCTCCACGAATTTGATTGAACCCAAGTTGCTTAAATCAACCCATTAAGTACTTCTTTGAATTTCTTTTCTCAAGATCTTGTGATGGGTTCGACAGGAACTTGAATTGGATCTGAATATGCCTTATCCCACGTGCTTGTGACATTTTTGTCCTCAATCTCATCATTCTCATCCTCTTAACGAGGATTTGTCCTTAAATCATCACCTGCATCAAAAGGACTCAAATCAGAAACATTAAAAGTAGCACTTACATTGTACTCACCAGGCAAATTCAGCTTGTATGCATTATCATTAATTCGTTCCAAAACTTGGAAATGACCATCCCCTCCAGGTAATAACTTAGATTTCCTTCATTCTGGAAATCTGTTTCTTGCACAGTGTAACCACACCAAATCGCAGGTTCAAAGATTAGCTTATATCGCCCTTTGTTGACTTGTTTAGCATATTGCTCACATCGATCATGAGTCCTTGGAACATCTTAAAGGCTAACACAAGCTAAACAAGAGGCATGCTCAATGGTAGAATTCATAAAGATGTTTTCATATGTCATTCGTTACAAATAAGGTAAGGAAAACATTGTTGCAGATGCGTTTTCCCTCAGGTATGTCCTAATCTTGACACTTTGATTTTGAACATATTAAAAAATTGTATGCTGATGACCATGATTTTAGTATTAAATACCAAGCTTGTGAAAAGACAGTGGTTGGTTAGTACTTTAGGCATAATGGCTACGTATTTCAGGAGAATAAATTGTGTGTGCCTAATTGTTCTTTGGGAGGTTTGTTAGTTAGAGAATCCAATGGAGAGGGGTTGATGTTGGTGGTTGATTTTGTGGGGAATGGCAAATGTAGATAAATACAACAAAAATGGTGGAACTTTATTATGTAAAGTAATGTGTTTACAACTAACTCTGTATGTAGGAAGAAAAATAATAGTAATAAGTAAACTGCAGAAAAATTTGTGTACTTCAAGGCACGTTACAAATGTCACTTTCCTTAAGACTTTATTTGCCCCCACCAATTAAGTGATGCACATGGGTCAAGCAAATACGCCTTTAGGACACAATGAAGCACTTGTTTGTTTGCTTGTGTTGTGCATCGACGAAAGCAAACCAGAATACTCTTGAATGTTGCAAGCCTGCCAAGAAACAATATATTGTTCCTGCAGAAAACAATATATTGGATTTTTAATGCACAAAAGAAATGGATGTTTTGTGTTGAAATTCGTTCTAGAAAGGAAGGCTAAGAAAAGAGTGGTGTAGGATCATTAATTTCATGTCTAAATGACTTAAACATGACCCCTATTTATAGGTATACTTGTGCCCCCTCATTTGGGTTGTCATCTTTCATGATACCCCTTCATTCATGGCCATTGGATCTATATTTAATTTTAATCAATGGTTCAAATTGAACCATCACTATTTCAAATGAAATTTCACCATGAAATGATGCATCTCTAAGTGAAATGTTATCATGAAAAGTTATATCATTTAGTAAAACAATACATTTTCTATAAGACACAATTAAATGGGTATGTCCTTACAACAAGACATCATTTAATTAAACATGTCTTTAGTGAAATGTACATTTTCTATAAGGCACAATTAATTGGACATGTCTTTACCATAAGACACCATTTATTTTGAAAATTTTCCAACAGTTGATGGGGCATTTTGGAGTTGTAAAGATTTTGGCAGTTTTGCAGGAACACTATTATTGACCACATATGAAATAAGATGTTGAGAGATTTTATAGTAAATGTGTCACCTATAGGCAAGCCAAATTGAAAGTGCAACCCTATGACTTATACAGCCCGTTGTCAATACCTAGTGCATCTTGGACTGATATTTCAATGGATTTTGTCCTAGGTTTATCTAGGTCTAAACAAGGGAAAGGCTTAATTTTTGTAGTTGTGAATAGATTTCTAAGATGGCATATTTTATTCCATGTCACAAGACAAATGATGCTTCTAGTATCGGTAACTTATTCTTTAAGGAGATTGTAAGGTTGCATGGTATGCCTAGGACAATTATTTCTAATAAGGATGGTAAGTTTTTAAGTTGCTTCTAAAAAATGTTATGGGCTAAGTTAGGAACTAAGTTGTTGTTTTAACTACTTGTTACCCTTAAACTAATGGTTAAACAAAAGTTGTTAATAGAAGTTTATCTACTCCGTTGCAGGCTATCATTAAAAAGAACATCAAAACTTGATAAGATTGTTTGTCACATGTTGAGTTTTCTTATAATTATTTTGTTTATTCTACTACTAAGTATTCGCCGTTAGAAATTGATTATGGTTTTAATCCTTTCACCCCATTGGATTTAACTCAATTACCTATTTCTGAGCATATTAACTTAGATAGTAAGAAAAATGCTAAAATTGTTAAGCAGATACATGAGATGGTGAAGTTCAACATCGAGTGGAGAACTGAGCAATATGCTAAATAAGCCAACGAAGGGCGACACAAGCTAGTCTTTAAACCTGGCGATTGGGTAGGGTTACAAATGCACAAGGAATGATTTTTGGACAAAGGAAATCCAAGTTATTACCTCGAAGGGATGGTCCTTTCCAAGTCTTGGAACAGATCAATGACACTGTATACAAATTGGATTTGCCCAGTGAGTACAACATAAGTGCTACTTTTAATGTTTCTGATTTGATTCCTTTTGATACAGGTGACGATTTGAGGACAAATCTTCTTCAAGAGGAGGGAAATGATGAGATTGAGGATAAAACTATCACAAGCACATGGGATGAGGCATATTCAGATCCAATCAAGTTCCCATCAAACCCGTCACAAAAGCTCATCCAAAGAAATTTAAAGAAGCACTTAATTGATTGATTCAAGCAACTGGGACTCAATCAAAGAAATTTAAAGAAGCACTTAATTGATTGATTCAAGCAACTGGGACTCAATCAAAGAAATTTAAAGAAGCACTTAATTGATTGATTCAAGCAACTGGGACTCAATTAAATTCATGGAGGCTCGTTGAAGGAATCGCACATGATATTCAGACCACTAAATACGAGATTTAAGCTCTTGAAGTTTTTAAATAATCACTTCCATGAAATTAGGAAGTTGGCTTGCACATTATGGTTGGAAAATATATTATTTTGTTTTTTGGATACTTTTCCACTTTGAAAATATATTAGTTTCCTTTTTAGATATTGTCCCATTTGAAAAATATACTACTTTCTTTTTTGGATACTTTCCCGTTTCATAAGGAGGCAAATGGCGAAACAAATCAATTATTTCTCTTTTTATTGACTAGTTTCCATTTAAATTGATATAAGGCATTTAAGCTGATGAAAATTCTGATTTGATTTAGATTCTCTCCTTATTTGCTTTAGATTAGGATTTTGATTTAATTTAGATTCTTTCCTTATTTGCTTTAGATTAGGATTCTGATTTGATATTGGTTTAGGATTTATTTCCAAAAATACCAAGGGCAATTATGGGGCAAAATTTCTTGTAACCAGCCCTATATAATGTATTCACATCCAATAAGAAAGATAAATAAGTTTTAATAGAATTGGTGAGAGAGTTAATTCTCTTTAGTTATTAAGCTAACTCTTTGAACTTATCCGATTTTCGTGGCGTTCAAACTCTTGACTTATTAATCAAATCAGCTGTTGGCGGGGTTCGTATCAAATTATATGCTCTTTAAAGTATATTAATATATGTATATATAATAAATATACTTTTGATTAATACAATATTTGGGATATTTTTTCAAATGTTTTAATTATATAAATATTTTGAATGAGGTCCATTTATCATATTATATGTATTTATGTGATCATCGTGTAGATTCACAGAAGACACAAGTACAAGTTATCTTATGATTAAATAAATTGAGTTCGCAGTTGATAAATAGAGTTGGGTACTCTATTTATGTTTAGATTATGGTAAATTTATTAAATGGTTTGTCTTAATCATGTATGAATTTATTGATGTAGTTTGACTATGTTAAATTGGATCACATATGCGATTTAATTAACTTTGAAATGACTGTCAAACTTATTAAATCTTATAAGCATTGATTTTTTTACAATCTCAATCTTGACACTATAAGAAAACTACCAATAGACGACAAGCACTTTATAGTAGATTTCGTTATATCATAAAATTATGGTAGACTCATGATAGAATTTTCGTCTTTCAAAATTGAAGATAGACTTAAAATAGAATTATTGCCTATCAAAAATGTATGTCAAGATAGTGATAGAAATTCTCCATCAAAGTTAGTGATCGAAACTCTTCGTGAAGAACTTCGTGATAGAAATTTATGTTTGACTATATTTGGCCAAGTTTTAAATTATAAGTTTATCAATAAGAAAAACAAAACAATGTGTTTTAAATGGAATTTTTTAAAAAATATATATACACGTATGTGACACAAAAATGGTGAGTCTATGATTTATGCCCAGAGCTACACTAAATGTTTCCAAGTCCCTAACTCGCAAGCACTCTTTCAGCTTAACATTCTCACCCAAATACTCGTCACTCTCTCAAGGCCAAACCCTAAAAAATAATGTCAGTCCTGCACTCAATCGATCGAGAAACAATGTTAATCCTACACTCAATCGATCGAAAAACAATGTCATTTTAGCGTCATTCAAGTATATTGCTACCGTGCTGGTAACGTCATTTAAAAACCCTAGCCCATTGCTATCGAGCCCAACATAGTATTGAAGTAACCTAGTCTGTTGCTGCTGCATTAAAGTTCTGGTGAAGAATGTTTAGGATTTAATCACCAGTGGCTTATCAGTCTCAGAGTTCTCACTCTATCCCAGTTTGGCCAGTTTCATTTTGCCTCCCAATACCCTCTATTTCTTTTGCTTTATTTCAAATTCACTAAATTAAAACCTCAGTCCTGATTCCCTACTAGCATTCTGTAATTTGCTACCACCAACTGTTTCCAAACTCGATCTAGATTCAATTTTTGAGGTATTACTTTATAATCTATCTATTTTCTAATTTCATGCTTATATTTTGAATTTGCACTCTTTCAATTGTTGCTTATGATTTAATTATGTTAGGATGTATACTATTAGACATATATAGAACTTTTAAAGCATTGAAAACTTGTTTTTTAATTGCTAGCTCACAACAGCTGCAACAATCACTCAAGAAGAAAAGAAACCACCCTGGGACTCCAGGCAAATTCAACCATTTTATCAAATTCAAATTCATAGCATGCAACAAATACAATAGTTTTTTTAATTGTGATCTCAGTTCAAATAACTGAAGTTGGCTGATCTTGTTTCCAAAATAAATGAACGGTCTTATAAAAAGTTCAATTATTGCTATGTTATGTGATTGTACAATTATTGCTTTCAACTTATTGCACGATTGTTATTTTTTTTTTCCTCATTTGTTTTCAAATGTTGAGCTATTATGGGCTCATAAATCTTTTTATCATAGAATTATGCTATTAAATCTTTTAATTTTTATGTGATTTAGTTTTCGAATATTGAATTTGTTACTTTATCAGACCATTCTCGTTGAAAAATATCTCTGTAATTTTATCTTGTATGTTGTGCATGTTATTGTTATAACTACAAGCCATTGTCATGATCAGATATGATTTGTTAGGTTCTTGTGGTATCTATTCATGTTCTTTACACTCTTGTACTTCATCTTCTATGGCATTATGGTTTATGCTTTGTCACCAAACCCCCAACTGTGAACATTATTTCATCTTCATTTTATACAATGTGGAACCTTTTTTTTGGGGTTCATCAACCCAAGAATGGGAAGCATCAAGTACCCATTACCCAGTAAATTAAAATGCCAGCTTTCCTTTAAGTGTATACATCAAAACGGTTAACTTTTTTTCCCTCCCATTTTTCAATTTGTGTGATAACAAATAATTCCAATGTAGTGGAGATGTTATTTGGGCATATGTCCAGTATCGTGGACCTTGTACAGACTTTTACAGTAAAGCATGGAGATATAATGTACCAAATTAAGACAAGTGGAACAGTTCAATATTTTTTGACAAGTTATTTTTGTTTTAGTCATGATTTTGTTGGAACTGTGGGGTGGTTATCATAGGGCTTGCAGTTGCTTTTACATTAATCTTTGCTGTGGGAATTAAGAAATTTAATTTTCAAAATTGATAGATATTTTTTTTCACTTTCTAAAGTAGGCTGATATACAAGGGTTTATGTGCATCGAAGAATCTTCTCTCCCATATTATTGTGAATTTGTGATTGATAATTGTATTTCAAACCTTAAAAATGATCAGAATGTCATTACATATCTCCAGTTTCTTGAAAATTGAAATGACAGATGTAAGCCATTGTTAGACGTTTAAGCCTTTTTAATGCATCATTCCTTAGTGATAGTTAAATGGTAGTGTTCCTTTAATTTCAATTTTCTTGCTTATTTCTTTTTACTTCTTTTATCTGAACAGGAATGGAATTTGGAGTTATCGGACTTGTGGCGTAACCAACCGCTTATATTGCTAAGGCTAATGGGAATCCAAAGTTTCAATTTGAATTTGAATGGTAATTACAAAATGTCATCCTGTTGATGTAGTTTCAGTTCTTTTTTACCATACATTTGGTTTAATACATTAGAGATTTTGTATGGAAATTAATATATTATCAATATTATAAATTTTTGGATTTGATTATATTTTATTTTATTTTATTTAGTTCGTTTTATGTCAATTGTAGAATTCAAATTTTACAACATACATAGTTATAGAAAATTAAAATTTTTGTTAAAAATATTTTTTAAAAATAAAAAATTTATGATAGAAAAAACCAATAACGGAATATGTCACAATTCAATTAAATTTTTATACCAAAACTAGATCCAAATTCACTAAGAAAATTTATATTTCCCATCAAAAGATTTTAAAAACTCTTGAGAAATTAATTAAAAATTAATTTTTCACTAAATTTTTAGTGTGATAGACAAATGACTTATAAAAATATAACACCGTGGGTAAATTTCACATTGAAAAAGCACGAGAGATATGTTGGATTAATAAGGAGTGATCCACATCTTAATTGGCAAGACGCATTTTGGGGTATATGGACGATATAATAACAAAACCGTGTGGGCCTTGTTAAGGCCCAAAGTGGATAATATATTATCAGGTCTGGGTTGGGTCATAACAAATATCAAAGCAGCTCACGTGTCCTCTTGAACAATGGTAGGGCAAACCTCAGTAAGGACGCTAAGTCCATAAGAGGGTGTATGCAACACCGTAGGCAAATTTACATAATCTTAGTTTATTTATCTTGAATTATATTTTACATGTAATCAAACAAAAATGTCTCATAATCTTAATCACAATTTTCCACGTAGTTCTTTGACAATTACATATCAGAAACCCTAAATTAGTCGGCCACCCAAACAAATAAGATAGCAATTTTTAAACATTAAAATCAATGAAATATAAATTTTCTAGAGAACATGAAGAAATTCTTATTCTAAAACTTTGTTAATAAAAATCTGTGCGTAGTGTTTTGAAATCAACCCTAACCAATAAAAAGACTACTCACACATGTCTGAATTCTTCAAAATCAAATCCATTAAAGAAACTAAACAGAAGATAAGAGAATGAAAGGCTTATAAATTGAGTTATAGTTGTGGCAGCCAAGTCTTCTCTCCAATTTGCTCACTCCTCTCTTTCTTGTATTCTTCTCTTCTTTAAAACCGATTCTTCACCTTTTTTGTCCTCTTCTTAGGACTTTGAACTTGTTGCCTTTATATAGAATTGCTAACTAAATCCTTCTAGGACTAGTGAAACTGGTGAGATTGAGGACAAAATTGTTACAAGCATATGGGATGAGGTATATTCAGATCGTATTCAAGTTCCTGTCAGACCCGTCATAAGAGCTCGTGCAAAGAAATTCAAAAAATCACTTAATGGTTTGATTCAAGCAACTTGAGCTCAATCAAATTCATGAAGGCTCGTTGAAGGAATCACACATGATATTCGAACCACTAAATGCGCAATTCAGGCTCTTTAAGTTTCTAAATAATCACTTCCATGAAATCAGCAGTTAGCTTGCACATTATGGCTAGAAAATACATTATTTTTCTTTTCGGATTATTTTCCATTTGGAAAATATATTATTTTCCTTTCCGGATACTTTCTCATTTGTAAAATATACTACTTTTCTTTTTTTGGATACTTTCCTATTTCTTAAGGAGGCAAGTAACAAAACGAATCAATTATTTCTCTTTTAATTGCCTAGTTTCCATTTTAATTGATATAAGGCATTTCAGCTGATTAGGATTCTGATTTGATTTTGATTCTTTCCTTATTTGGTTAAGATTAGGATTCTAATTTGATTCAAATTCTTTCCTTATTTGCTTTAGATTAGGATTTTAATTTGATTTAGATTCTTTCCTTTAGATTAGGATTTTAATTTGATTTAGATTCTTTCCTTATTTGCTTTACATTAGGATTCTGGTTTGATTTTGGTTTAAGATTTATTTCAAAAATACTAAGGGCAATTATGGGGCGAATTCCTTGTAACCAGCCCTTTATAATTTACTATCATCCAGCAAGAAAGACATATCAAATTTGATGCAATTGGTGAGAGAGTTAATTCTCTTTGGTTCTTAAACTAACTCTTTGAACTTAGCAGATTTTTGTGACGTTCAAACTCTTGACTTATCAATCAGATCATCCATAACTGATTGTGTTATCCTCACATACCAAGGTTTGTGCTTTCATTGAGTATCGGGGTGCGGTTCCATTTAATTCCAGGCTTAGATTCAATCTCGAAAACTAAATTGATTAGGGTCGCATCAATTCTTCGCAAAATTCATATTAGAAACTCATTTTTTACCTTCTTTTTCCTTATAAGAATAGGATGTTGACCTAAGGAAATAGCTACATATGGTAAAGTAACTCTAAGATTAGTTCTTATTAAAGGCGCAATTAAGGATTTGACCAGCCCTTCAAGAACCAATCTTTATGGCTCAAATTTGATCCTCAATTTGAGTGCATATAGCCCAATAAAGTGAATAAAGCCTAAAGATTAATAGAAGCAATCAAAATCCATAAAGTCCCAATCTGGCTATTCTTCATACTAACTTGACCTGGGGAAATCGATATTGGCAAAGTAACTCTAAGATCAGTTTCTATTATAGGCGCAATTAAGAAATCCAACTAGCCCTTCAAAAATCAATCTTTATGGCTCAAATTTGATCCTCAACCTTAGTACATATAGCCCAATAAAGTGAATAAAACCCAAAGATTGTTAGAAGCAATTAAAATTCATGAAGTCCCAATTTGCCTATTCTTCACACTGATTTATATCTTTTCTACTCCCTTTTTGTTTCTTAAGATCAAAAACTCCTAAAAAGCATTAAAGACAAAAAAAGATTCAAGAAGTTCATGAAAATATCAAATAATTGCAAAGAACGTAATAAAAATTGATGTGAAATTAAGCACTTATTACCAATGGGTGCGACATAGATTTGTAGTCAAGATTACATTATATCTTAGTGGAAGCAATTATGAGTAATAAAATTATATATTAATAATATAGAATTTGTACAATCCATATCTTGAATGTTTTTTTTTTATATATATGATCATAGAATTCTCTGGCTAGAATGTTTCAACATAATTAATATGTTGAAATGATGATTAAAGAAAACCAAAAAGTATCAAAGGAAAAGACATAATAAATTGATTAGATAGTTGAGATATCAATTTAATTAATGATGTGATCAAATGATTGTTTAGTAAAAAAATTAATATGGCTTGATCAGTTTATTATTCGAGAACACAATCCTAAATAGCATACAATTACAGAGGCTAATTTCAATTTTTTAGTGAAGTAGATTTGGAATATAATTGTCAGGCTAGTTTAATTACAGACCTAATTATTGTAGCCATTATTGTATGTACTCAAATGATCCCCATGTTAACTCACTTAATTGATTACATTATTATTGGATTGATAAGTAAGGTAACTAGTTACTTAGGTCAAAAACTTTAATATATTATTTGGTGGGAGGCTACATTTAATAAACTTGTATATAATGGGTCTTTTGTTACTTTATAAGGTGAACCTTTATAACTAGTACAAATGATGCACCACTTTTGGATTTATTTTATCTTTTAATTTAAATCAAATAGTAAAAAGGCTTATTTCTTCACAAAAAAGATAGTTACCACAATATATAGAATAAAGAAAAAGAAAAATTTTCTTTCTTACTTTGACAGAAAAAGTTTTTATTGCTCGTTGCTTTCAATAGTGATAAAGGTGCCCACGAGCTAAGCGCAAATTGAACTTGAGTCATAACTTGGAATATCGCTAGTAACAGATCATGAGATGGGAGTCTAAATTAGTGAAAAAATAAATATAGGATTTCTAAATTATGATAATTATATATATTGTATGAGAATTGGGATCTAATGATTTCCGCTGCAAAACAATCTTTATCTAACAATTATAGCATTAGGTGAAGGACTAATATAAGTCACTAAAGGACATATTAGATTATGCCATATTTTCTCTTTTAATGTTAGCATAGAGAGTCCTTTCAATTACTTAGATTGGCCATCATATACACATGCCTTACCAATATAATTCATTGTAAATTTATAGTAATTACAATATTTATTAATATATTTACATTTAAATCACCTCTATAATAAGATCTTGATAAACATGAAGCATTTTTGGCATTGAATTTAAAATTTTAAACATTACAGTTTAATCAAATTACCGTGAGACCTAGAACCGATGTATCCATATTTGAAACCTATCGTAATAAACTTGACTTGATGGCCATTAGACTAGATACCAACACCATTAAATGTAGATCTCATCCCATTTTGGAATCTTTCACCATACACTTGCAAATATACCATGAAATTAAACTGTAGAGTGTCATATATGAAACTATTGAATGTCTACATGAAATTAGGTTCAATGCCCTGAAATTCATTCCCTTAGACTTGATATTAAATATCATTTGAATCATTTAACCATTCATGTTAAAACTAAAACCTTTGAGTATTCATTGAGAACCCATTTAATGCGTACATGAAAATAAGAGCATATAACTTGCAAATATATCAATAAAAATAAATTTAGTGCGAAAAAATTTCACTGCTAGTGAAGTTATTTACATTGATTCTGAAACCCTGTAATATACACATGAAAACTAACACCGACAACTCAAAAATCAAAAGCATTAAAAATGAAGCCAACTCCATCAAGGATGGAATTATTATTTATTTGGAATTAACCAACATTAATGTGCAATAACTACCAATTTGCTTAGAGCATTTGATCATTAACTTAAAATTGATTTAATGGATACTTGAAGCGAGATCATTCAATATGCAACAGAAATAATTAAAGATAAAATTATTTGTATCATGAAATATTAACACGTAACAATGATAATTATTCATGAAACGAGCACCATTAATTTGAAACTATGTACTTCGTGCATGAAACTATAACCAATGAATCGAAAATTTAGGGGTGGGCAAAATCTAGTTTCGATAAATTCGATTGGTTTTCAGATTTATCAAGTTGAAAACAAAAGTGACATGAACTCAACTTGACTTTTGGATTGGATCGAATCTAATGTTCGAGTAGGATAAAAAATGGCTTCTTGCTAAGCCTAAGTTTTAGAAATAGCCTGGGGAGACACTACCATACACTGCTATTTGTAAACTAGTAGGATTTTTTAGGTTATTGCTTTCATGCTGAGCTTGAGTTTGGAACCTTTCTTCTTCTCCATGACTTGCTGGATCCCTTCTTGATATCCTTCAATAAAGGTTTTGAGAGTGTCTCTATAAGCAGAAGCTCCAGTCATGTACATTTGTTGTAGAGCGGGCCTTAATATAATAACCTAAGCCTAACAACTAAGTAGATATTGTCCGTTTTGGACACATAACTTATCACAGTTTTGTTATTGGCTTTGCAATCCAAAACACATCTATTTATTTAAGAGAGCCCAAGGCTTATAAATTAGTTTAGGAACTCTCTTACTGGCGATGTGAGCTCTTGAGGACCTCGCATCCTCGTAAGGGTAGTTAGAAAGAGAATAGAAAGAAATCATATCATTAACATGTTCATCCACACATCAGGTTGCGAGTCAGCTCTAATACCAATAGTAACAGTCTGATCCCAGCTACCAAGTCGGCTTGATACCAATTGTAACAGTCCAATCCCAACAACCAAGTAAATATTATCCACTTTGGGGATAAAGCTCGTTAGGATTTTGTTATTAGATTTTACAATCCGATATGCGTCTACTTAGATAGGAGAGCCTAAAGCTTATAAACTAGTCCAGAAACTCTCTCGCTATCTATGTGGAATGTTACTCTTTATGTCTCCATTTCTCTTTTGGCAACCACCGCTAAAATTTTTAATTAATTATTATTATATAACTCATGGAATGAACATCAGAAATTAACACAAACTCCACTTGCAATGCAATAATAAAATAAAGTAACTAAAGTAATAAAAAAATAAAGTAACTAAAGACGTGAATAATAATAACATAGTCTAGCTTAAATAATCACTAATCAAAATTAAGAAAGAAATCTCACCATGATCTTCAAGCACTGAGGATTTCTTGGGTTTAGTAGTAGTTTCATTGGCAACTTCACTCACATTCACATCATCACTATCCTTCTTAAAATCACTCAGCCAAAGATCCGACCCAATATCACTCACCTACCTCGCCTCTTAAAGCCTTGATGCCTCCTTCAACACCTTTACCCAAAAGATTTTGTTTTAATTTTTATTTATTTAAAAACGAAGATCAATGAAGAAAGTGAAAAGTGGGATTATTTACCAGCTAACACTCGTGTTGATTCAATTTGCGGGGTTTTTTTATGTGAGGAAGATCAAGAAACGATGATGGAAATGTGATTTCTCTTAAGTCATATCGAATGTAATTGAACACCTTCCAATGTACTACTTTACATTTATTCTCTTTCTATTCTTCTCTTCTACCTTCTAAGTAGTAGGTAGTTGGCGTCGACATCCACAAATGTGTGTGGCTGTGTGTTACATTTTTTTTTGTGTGTGCGCGCACACTGTGTCTAGTCTACGTATATGGTGTGTGTGTGTGTTGATAGCAATTAGGTAATTTAAGTTTAGTTGGTATGTTTTAATTTTTTTATTAAACCCAACCTAATTGAATTTTCGGATCGGATCAGGTTTAAACCGATGGGATCACTATCTGATTAGTTAGGTAAAATATTACTTGATCAGATTGGGTAAGTAATCTGATCTAATCCAAATTCAAATTTTTTCGAGCTGGGTTGAGTTATTTGCCCACCCCTAACCAAAACTACGAGCATTAAACATAAAATTTGAACATTGAACATGAAACTAATGATAAACTGAAATTACTTACCATTAAATAAGACAATATTAGTCATTGAACATGAAACCTCTTATTGCACACTTGAATCATTGATAATTATCTGAGAAAGTAGCCATTAATCTTGAATAGTCAACCATTAGACATGAAAGCAATGCTAATCTAAAAATTTGTGTAATAAACATGAAACATAAGACCACAAACTTGCAATAATAAAAATCACACAAATCACAGTATATTAAATATAAAACACTTACTATTAATATTGACGTAACGATCATTAAACATGTAAGTAATACTAACTTGAAACTTATTTCCGTAAAACATGAAACTTAGAATCATAAACCTGCAATGATTTAATTACGTATATTCAAGTATTATGAACATGAAAATAATACCATCAAACTTGAAATTACAATTATTAAATATGATATTATTATGTTATTTTATATTCTATCTATTTAATTAAATGTAATTATTATATATATTATATACATTATAATATTATTTTATTCATTTAGGGGGCATTTACTTTTTTTTTAATTTCATACTGTTTGGCTGCCAAATATACAAAGAGCTCCTTTTATTTTATTTTTTGTTTTTGCTTTGCATCTATCAGATGCGTGTATACTAGCAAAGGCCCCAAAATATTATAAATGTTACGTTCTAAAAACATTGTTGCGAAAATTATTTTAACATACATATGAATAAAAGACCTGCAATAAAAAGCTGGAGTCGACGTTTGGTTCGCTTTAACGCCTAAAATCCTATTGGATTCAAATTTATAAACCGATCTGTTTTTGTTTCTAATTTAAAAAAGTGATAGGGTATAAAATCAGAATGCAATCCCTAATCCCCCATTTCCCCTTCTCTTTCTTGACTTCTTCTTCTCTATTGTGAAAGAGAGAGAACAATACATTCACTCTACCCACGCCTACGCCGCAGCTGTTGCCGCCGCTAAACCACGGCCACGGCCACGGCCTAGTTTCTCTAACCCTAAGTTATCAAACGCCCACGGCTACACTGCCGCTGCCGTCACTTCCGTTCAAGTGTAACGGAGCTACAGCTTCTAGCCGTTCTTGATTTTTTCCTCGTTCCAGCTGCTGTCGTCTCTATCGTTCCTGCCTCCGGCTTCGTTCGCCATTGTCAGCGGCACAAGGTAAAGTTATACATGCGATTCCAAACAGAGAATGAATGGCTGTTTGTAATTCAATCTTGTGTTGGGCATGGGTAAGAGGTGTTACTGACACTGAAACTGTTCGATTTTCTTTTGTATAATGGCTGTTAGTATTGTTGTTGATTTCGTTTCTTAACATTGTAATCTTTGTTATTTTGAGTGTTGATCGTGATGGTTTATTAATCTACTATATATGTTTGTTACTTGGAGATGCTTTTATGGAGATGGGTTATTAATCATTTTTGTGATTTTGAGGATGTTTGGTAGCTGGTATTCACTTTTGTTTTCATTCTTGCATCATTGAGCGGGGCTGGTATTTGACTCATTTTGAAACTGAATTGAATTTTGGAATAGGTTGTAAATTGAATTGCAACCCAAACCGAAATTTAGACCCAATTTTTCAATTGAACCAATCCAGAACTTCTATCCAAACCGGTTCTGGGTTGCGTTTCGAACCAATTGAGTTGAATTTTCCAATTCAAGCGGGTTGTAAACCAAACAACCCGAAGCAAAACCTGATATGCCCGCCCCTAAAATGCGTTCTCTTACTTCTGTACTTTGGCTTCTTCCATTTTAATCTTTATTTATTCTTATTTACAATCATTCCATCAAGATTAGGATACTTTCCATTTAGATCCATAATAGCGTAGATTTATCATCACTCTTGCTTTTTTGCTTATTTTTCACAGCTAGTAAAATACCAAAATCTTTTTATCGGATACATAAATAGCACTCTAAGGCTCTTTGCGAGCCCCATTCAATCTACTAAGGCCATCTTCGACACTTACACCCTAAAGTCACCCTATCATTGCAGTGAAATTGGTGGATCAGTAGAAGATTTAAAAAACAATGGTGAGACTGACTGCCGACTTGATTTGGAAGAGCCCTCATTTCTTCAATGCCATTAAGGAGCGCGAGTTGGATCTTCGAGGTTTCACCATCTTCTATTGATTTGCTTCATTCTTTAATTTTCTTGATTTATATAGAAATTTTATCCATTCTTTTATATTTTTCTTCTCTTATTGCAGGTAATAAAATTGCTGTGATTGAAAACTTGGGCGCCACTGAGGTCAGTGTTATTTCTCGCATGCTAGCTTAGTTAATATTTAGCAACAACCAACCAACAAATAATTTGGTATTGGATATTTACTATTTGTTTCATTTTTAAGATATTATAGATATTGGGTGCCTTTCACTCACTTTGATGCTATGAGGTGCAATTTAACAATTCTTACCCTTTCCTATGGATTTTTGGCAGGATCAATTTGATACCATTGATTTGTCGGACAATGAGATTGTCAAGCTTGAGAACATGCCCCATCTTAATCGTTTGGGCACTTTGATTATAAATAACAATAGAATTACTCGTATTAATCCCAACATTGGAGGTAGGTAAATATTTTAGAATGCTTCATTTTTTTTCTTGTACTGTTCTTTGAGAAGTACACTATATTTATATTTAGATTGCTTTCTTTTGCAGAGTTCTTGCCAAAATTACACACTTTGGTTTTGACAAACAACAGGCTTGTCAATCTAGTGGAGATTGATCCTCTAACATCCCTTCCAAAGTTGCAGTTCCTTAGTTTATTGGACAATAGCATCACCAAAAAGCCCAATTATCGGTTGTATGTGATTCACAAGCTGAAATCTCTCCGTGTTTTGGATTTCAAGAAGGTGAAAAACAAGGTGATGAATGAGGCCATTTGATTACCCCCTACAAATTATACATATATGTTGTTTATTTTGTCACTAATATCTCTTGCCTGTGGTGGTTTATTATCGACAAAATATAGGTTTCTAAAGGAATTTAGATGCTTGTGCAAACATCTTAAATTCATTCCTCTTAAAGTAAATACATTTTTACCCAATTTAACTAAAAAATGAACCTTTATTTGTAAAGAGAGAAGAAAAAAGGTCTCCACTATAAGCGTGTAACATTTTAAGGGAAATTTGAAGTATTCTGGGTATATGTTTCTTGCACATGCTAGGTGAGTTCTCAAGATGGCATTTTTTATATGCTTTTTTGATAATCATCTTTTTTGTACACAGATGTATGCCCATCCAGTAGTAAATGTAAATTTTGATTAATTATCTTCTGTGAAAATATAGGGAGGAAAAATAATCAATAGTCATTAGAGGAGCCACTTCATTACAAAATTCTAAGAGTTAAATTACTATTTCATTAGCCCTTGGCATTCTGTTAGGCAGGATGCTTGCTGAGTAATGAATCTTAAAACAGAATAACATGTTTTTAGTCTTGGTTTAGCTGCAATTCTTGTGTTTTATGGATTTGTTTTCTGTTTTGGGATATATAGTCTGGCTCAGCCTTTGTAACATTGATATCTCACAGAACTCTTTCTCTAGATGACATGTGGATTTGCATTATATTTTGTATTTTTATCATTCTTAATTTTTGGTCAATTTCTTATACGAAGTAAAAAGAACCATATCTATGGGACTTGAAGTTCACTAGTGTTTTTGTTTTTGTATATGTTTGATTAATTTCATCCATGACTGTTTACTTAAGTTACAACTAGCTTCTTAAATAAGATGAAGGGGCTTCGGCACAATGCATTGTATTGTGATGATGGTTTTATTTCATAGGTGTGATGAAATTCTTGAAGAGTATAAAATAGAAAATTATTATTCAGACATTCTAAACTTCTATTTGCAAGTATCAAATACATTCATTTTCAGTGTTCGTAATTCTTGTTTATAGGAAAGAATGGAAGCAGCAAGTCTGTTTGCCTCAGAAGAAATGGAAGAGGAGGCTAAGAAGGAATCTATGAAGACATTGATGCCAGTTGAGGTTCCGAATGTTTCAGAAGAAGAGGAACAACAAACTCCAAAAGTGGTTGCCCCCACTCCTGAGCAGATTATAGCCATCAAGGTATTCTGTTTATTGCAGTATAAGTAGTCAACGGTATTCTTTTCCTGAGGTTTAAATGCATGTAGACGATGCTGGGACTTTCCAAAAGGTTGGAAATCAGATGATTTAATTAACTAGGCATAAGGATGTAATGATATCTAACATTTTAAAAAATGTTAGGATGATGAAAAGACTCCTAGTTCTAGGCTTTATTGGCATGCCATACCAGCTTTTATTACATATGCGAAAAGACATTTTAGCAGCTCTGCTTTGTAGATCAAGGCTGTAAAACCAAGAAATAAAGATAGCGACTGAACAAAGTTAAGAGTATCTCAGAAATTTTTTCCTTATAATTTTTAAAGCACTATATATATATATATAAAGAGAGAGACACATGCACACACACACACAGATATATTAATGATATAAATCCTCAAAGAAAGCTAAAGATCGTAGAGAGGGGAAGCCAAAATCATATGGAAAAAACAAAAAAAAAAAATCTAAAACAACCAATGCTTGTAATCTGCAATGAACAACCACCCACAGCAGTGGTTAGCTGAACTTCTAGATAAGTTACATCAAACTTCTTGCCAGTTGAGGTGAATGAAGAAAAGAAGGTACTTGAAGCTCGTTTCTAGCTGACCCAAAGCAAAGAAAAGATCAAATTCTACCCTGTCCATGTTGTCTAGTCTTTTCTCCTAAATATAAGATCTAGCTTATTTATGTTCATATAATCCAAAGAGAGATGAAGCAACATATTTCCTAAGAATTTCAGCCTTGTTTCCTTACCTGAAAGTGAAAGTATTCTCCATTAGTGCTGAGTCACTAGAACTCATGGCCAACAAATTCTTATGTTCTTTGCATAATCTATTCTACAATCTTGTATCGTCTTTTTGGGAGAAGCAGTTATTGGTAACCATTGCTTTTCAAACCTCGTTTTGAGATCTCTGATGCTTTTTCTAAGATCAGTTTAATGTAAAGAAAAGGATATATTTTGGACCGTTGAATTAAAAGGTTGCACTGCCTTGCAGAAAAAAGTTATTTTAGGAAGTGTACTGGTCTTTTTTTTTTTTTTCTTTTTTCGTGTCAAAGGGTAGAAATTATGTTGTTGACTGAAATCATGCAAGAATTAGATTGATGAAGAGTTAGGTATATATGAGTGAACATTAGAAAATTCATAAATAAATCATATATGAGTGAACATTACCCTTTATATTACACATTTTGAGAAATATAATAATTTCTTGACACAGACAAGCCCTTATTTTTACATACACAATATTTTTGAGCCTTAATACCTAACTCTTTTATTCTCAAAAGATCATCCAACCTAAAATATCAAACTAATTTAGCTGCTGAGTGTATGCCTGAGATACATTGAGTAGTGCTCAAAAAGGAAGAAAAAGAAAAGAAAAATATGTTGAGCTATATTTTTTTGAATTATGGTTTTATTGTTATGCAGGCTGCTATTGTGAATTCTCAGACACTTGAAGAGGTTGCAAGACTTGAAGAGGTGCTTTTGTTTAGTTGGAAAATGTGCCTTTTTGAAGTTTGGAATTTTTTATTTCCACTGATTGAGCTTGAAATTAACAGTTAACTTTCCTTGCCTGGCTTATACATGGCAGGTTCTGAAGTCAGGTCAGCTTCCTGCAGATTTGAAAATTCCGGACTATGATTCTGGCAGCAAGGATGTGAAAGAAAATGATGAGAAAATGGTACCTGACGTTGAAAATGAGGCTGATGTTGAACCAAACAATGTGGAAAACCAGAAGAATGATGAACTTGCTGCGATGGAACAGGTATCATTCTATTATCTTATTGGGATTCAAACAACATTATTTGTGTTCTTATATTCTCACTCCTTTTTTCTTCTCTATGCGTGTCATGAGGTAAATAATGCCCATGCTCTATGATAAAACTGCGACTAAGTGACATTTTTTCTGTTATTGTTTGTTGTTCAAGATGTTAGTTCTGTTGTACTGACTGTGTGCTTAGTGAGAGTTTCTGTATGGTAACGTAACATTTAGGTTTCAGTTATGGAAGTAATTAGGCACCGCTTTCTTCCCCCGTGGACACATTAGCCATAGGGATGAAATTGAGCAGATCACCTTTGCTGTTTCGGTTTAAATCATGCCAGAAATGTGTTGATGTGTCATTTTTCCTCTACTTGGTCAACTTGTAGTTGGAGGTTTTTGAATGCAGTCCAGATCGGTAAATATATTTTGAGAGGTTGTTCATATTTTCTGTCTCGTCTGGGTTGCTCAGCCACTTTTGTACTTACTTGAAATTGGCTTGGTTAAAAATTAATTGAAGCGGCAATTTATTGACAACAGTTGAAACCAATGCGAACGGCTTCATGTTACTTCAGTACTTAAGACCTGATTCTCCTAGTTCCACCTATAAATTTTCATCTGTTAATGTTTGTCTCGTTTGAGGATGAGTAATGAATGGGTGTAACTTGGATCTTTTTCATCCACATGGGCATGACTGAGGATGATTAATGAATGGGTGTAACTTGGATCTTTTTCATCCACATGGGCATGACTTGACCTCACTGTTGTCTCTTGCTTATGTCAAAGTCATTTCTTTACCTACTACTTTTCATTACCTCTAGCTGCATTGAGTTTTCGACTATCCATTATTCATCATTGACAAGGTTGCACAAATAATTTGTACTATTCTAAATTCTTATATTGTGATACCAGTGTCATTTTTCTTAGGGTTACAGTCACATGTGCATGACTTTGATATATATCTTGTTGTGAAATGGTAGTGACCGATCATGGGAGTATGCACAGTAATGACATCTGGCAATTGATTTAGAACTTGATTCCAATATTTTTATTTGTCGCAAATTATGCCGGTTTATTTTCATTTGCTTCATAAGCTGGAAGTTTCTGGCTTCTGTTGCAAGAGGTTCCAGTAGTGATGCATATTTTATTTTTGGCCAGGACTAGAAGGGGTGATTCATGTGCAAGTCCATCTGAAAGCATCCAAAAGTCCATCCGAAAGCTTCTCACTTGTGTGCCTGCACCCATATACCAGATCTAAGTTCTGTTTAGACTTTTTCTTCCCCCCTCATTTCCTCCTCTACCACATCTGCCTTGTGGTGACAGGAACTCAAAATGGGAGGGGTGCTTGCTCATGCAAATGTAGGCAGGGGTTTTGTATAACTTCATTTGTTAGGAATTTTCACTATTAGTTTGCCCCCAGTGCATCTGGAAATATAACATAGTACGCTGCTAGCTTATCTGCTACATTATCTACTTTATGGAACAAGGACCTTCGGCTCGTGATGCTTGTAGGTGTATGGCATATCCCTCATTTCCCAGTTTATCTAAGTTGGCAAACTTCATTTTGCATTAGAAATGTTATCGTTCCTTTGAAAGTTTGTTTGTGATGTATCTGTTTCATCAGAGCAACTGCTTCCAAACATCTAACCACCATGTTAATCAAATCAACATAATGAGGGAATTCCTCTGGGAGAGCGAATTCTGATTCTAGGCATGATAATAGTTTCATATGTGATCGATTGACACATAATGTCATAGCTTGAGGTAGGCTGATGGATGTTAATATTATACATCTTAAGCCCAGGCTGACGATTGATAGTATTATAGATCTGACGCCCATATGAAGATTTCAAAAATTCTTGACAACCGGCACTTGATCGACACACTGAACTTTTGTAGTTTTTTTTGGGTTAAATATACAATTTACGTTGTAGTGACTGAAATGTTTCAAACACTTTGAATCCTTTAGTGATCTTCGGATGAAATCAGTATCAAGCATCTGTAAAAGTAAGTTATCACATTCGTAAAATGTGTATCGACCCACTAAAATTTAACCAAATTTATTAAAATTTGAATGTAGTGTTAGGAAACATGTCTCTTCATAATACGTACTTGGTTTTGTAAGAAATCTTGGGCAACAATTTGTGTTTGATACTTTATGATCTCGTTTTGGTTGTCAATTTATCACAGAAATGCTCATTTATACTCATAATGGGTTTTTAATACTAGCATGTGTTTCAAATGGATGTATGGATTTACCAATTTAATAAAAAATAATAATAGATTTGAAAATTAATTCTCAACAGGTAGAAACGAAAAAAATATATATATTAATTTTTGTGGAATACTCTGTTGAAGAGTTAATATATTAATTTTTTTATTAATGTCTAAAAAAATTGGTAATTTAATCTTTTTTATAATATTAATTTTTTGAACATACGTGAGCTTCCACAAAAAATAAAATTATATATATATATATATAATTTTATTTTTTGAGGTTAAATTGGTAATTTAATTTTGTTATTAATTAAAAAAAGAAATATTATTTTAAAAGGGTAATATTATAAAAGTAAGACAAAATTAATAAAAAGTTATGGTAGGGGTGTCAACTGTTTAACAGTATGAATGTTTTGAGGTTTTTTTTTTTTAAATATAAGGATTAAACAAGTATTAATCTCAAAATATGGCGACTATAAAAGCTATTACCTATAAAGAATTAAGTTGTGTTCACCATCGATGGACACAGAGGAGTTAATACACAAATGCAAATTTATTTCTATTCAAGAGGATAGTGAATGCAAGAGAAAAAAGGAGGACACAGAGTGGCTAACTTTTAGTAGTAAAAATTTTACTAGCAAGGAGTATACACATGGAAGAAATCACGATTGCATTATTACAAGTATAGAGAACAACTAAAGAGGTGAAAATTGAATGTTTGGGCAACGACATTTTTCTATTCAAATTCGGCCTAGAAGCAAATAAACAAAAAGTAATGGTTGGAAGGCCATGGCATCTTGATAAGGCTTTAAATGTGCCAAATAACCTAATGGAATTGGAAACATGAGAAAATAGGAGTTCACACATGCTACCTTTTGGGTACAAATTCACAATGTACTTATTGTATTTATGAAGTGCAACAATATTCAAAAGCTACAGGGAATTACATGGAGAGGCTGTGGAAGTAGAAACTGATGATAAAGGGGAATGTATTAACCCATATGTAAGAGTCGGAATATCCATTGAGATTACAAAACCACTAGAAAAAATGATTTTTTTGGAGCGAAAAGATGATAATGAGGTGAAATTGCTAGTCATGTGTAAAGGGTTCCTAGATTTGTGAACTCATTAGGCACCAATGTAAAGAATGTGCAATATACAATGGGCAACCAAAGGAAAAATTGCCTTATGGAGCTTATATGAAGGCACTATAAAAAGTTGAAAAAACTAGGCTTAGCCCATATGCAAGAGTCAAATATCCATTAATATTATGAAACTACTAAAAAAAATGATTTTTTTCAAAACGAGAAGATGATGATGAGGTGGAATTGTCAGTCATGTGTAAACACTCATTAGGCACCGATGTAAAGAATGTTCAATATATAAGGGCAACAAAAGGAAAATTTTCCTAATGGAGCCTACATGAAGGCACTATCCAAAGCTGAAAAAATGAGGTTGACTGGAGGAAGACAAAGGTGGAATAAAAGGTTTAAGCGACCCTACAATGATTCCACATAATAAGAACGCCATGGAAGAAGCTAGTCACAGCAATAGGTTTAAACCTATGTGAAAATAGATCTGGGTCAAACCAATTCGATTCAAGTGAAAATGATGGCCAAACAACCTAGACTAGGGGAAACAAGGTTGTTGGTGAGCAATTAATGCTAAGACTCTGGAATCGAGGAAACGACAATATAGAGTCAAAAGTAACCTAATATACCTGACACTAAAAACATAGCCAACAACTTAAATGCTCGTTGAAAGCGAAGAGAAGAAGCGAGAATATAGAATTAGAAGGAAACAAACTATTGGTGCTCAATTTGGAACCAATTAGTGTCAAACCTAATTAAAACCTAAGTTCATCAAGAGCATGGAAATTCAAGTCTAGATGAAGTTGTATATGTGGGCCTTGAACAAACACTACTAGGCCCAAGAGTAGAAAGTGGAAGCTACATGCCAGAAATGCAAGCATCCAAAGGCATATAAAAAATAGACCAATTGTTGAAAAAAAGCTTGATTGTGAATCATCATGGTCGAGCTCAAACCATAAAAAGATATCGATCCAAAGCCCCTACAAAGATGCTATAGCAAAACCAAACCCCTACAATCTTTCTTCACATATGCAAACTAAATTGGGATGTCTTGAGAATGAAGGAAAAAGTTGAAACAACTCAAATTGCAACTCTATTGGCATATGCTAATCATTAGTCTCGCCGACAACCATGAAAATATTAAGTTGGAACATTTAGGGAATGGGGAATGACCAATTGTTCATAGATCTACACAAATTCCTCCAATTGTGTAGGTCTCAGTTGATTTTTTTTTTTATGCGAAACTAAAGTAATGACTATGCAAATGAATAATATTGGCAAGAAGTTGAAGCTTGAAAATTGTTTTGCTATAAGTTGTAATGGAAAGAGCGGAGGCCTAGCAATGTTATGGAATTTTGAAACAAGACTGAATATCAACTCTTCAACAGCCACCACATTGATGTTGAGGTAGAAACTGATGAGAGAAAAATGAGATGCACAGTGGTTTACAAACATCCAGAGATGAGCAAGAAAAACACACATGGACTTTACTGAAAAGGTTGGCAGGTTTGTCTTCCTCTCCATGGTTTTTCTTTGGTGATTTTAATAAAATTTTGCATTTGAATGAGAAGATTGGAGGAAATGATAAAGATGTTAATATGAACAGTGATTTTAGAGATGCTATTTAGGACTGTAATTTGAGGGATTTGGGTTTTATAGGCCACCCTTTTCCATGGTCTTATATGAGGTTTGTGTTAACATATATGTTTCTATAATGTTGATTTTGATGATAACAAACAAGATTAAGAATAATTAATCTTTTAACCTCAAATTATTTTCTTTTTAAATAAATCATTATTTTCACATTTTAAAGGTTTTATATTTAATGGAAAAATAATTTTATGAAATTATTTGTTCTTTCAAGTTTATGGTTTAATTGAAAGAATTTTGAAAACATTGAAATCAACAAGTATTGCTTGAAATTTTGGAGAAGAACTTATTTGAAAAGTGTCATAGCATTTTGGGCTACATCATAATTTCATAAAGTTTTGGGATTAACAAAGCATTACATAGAAATTCTGAAATTGGACCTATTTGCAAAGTTTCATAACGCTTTGGGCCGTAATACAGTTTTATAAAGTTTTGGGATCAAACTATAATTTTAGAAAATATGTCACTGTAGCAGTTACTGTAGAAAACTGCGATCCGACATTTTGATAATGGCTCGCCGACATCTAACAGAATTGAAGATTAACCTCTGGACCTAAACGGCGATCCGACAATTTTGATAAACGGCTCGCCGATATTTAACAGAATTGAAGATTAGCCTCTGGACCTAAACGGCGATCCGACATCTAGATAACGGTGATCCGACAATTTAAAAATTAGCCCCAACGGTCATATTGACCAGTCAAACGGCGATCCGACATCTAGTTAGCAGCGATCCGACATCTAGTTAGCGGCAATCCGACAGTGTGCAGAAAGTCAATAACGGCTAGTTTTCAGCTCCAACTATAAATAAGCTCAATCCAATTCAAACAAGTAGAATTCCAACGATCATCATTGAGCAAAATATTGAGAATACAACTTTCATTGAGCTTTAAATTCTTGTATTCATCTCATTCATTCACACATTGAGCTTTCACTTGTGATCAAACACATTGTGTGAGAGAGATTCATTTGTAATCTTTTCTGTAAAATCAAGTTAAAAGATTGTAAGTGTTGGGATACACTTGGGTTAAGAGATTGGGGATAATCTCTTGTTGTAAAGGTCCATTGACACCTTGGAAGTCAATTGTAAGCGTTTGAAGCCTTGGGAGGCTAGCTTAGTGAAATCCTCAAGTTCGGTGAGCTTGGAGGCGTGAACGTAGGTGAGGATTGTCGAACCACGTAAAAATCATTGTGTTTGTTTTCTCTTCCCTTACTCTTTTAATATTGTGCATGATTGAATTTATTGTTTTCAATTTGATTAAGGCAATAGATTAAATTGTTGTGTGGTTTGCTTAGCTTAAATTTTAAAATCCCAATTCATCCCCCTCTTGGGTTGCCTAGTTAGTATTTCATTTGGTATCAGAGCGAGGTGCTCTTGCGTAGACTTAACCGTCTAGAGTTAAAGATCCATAGCAACCCAAATTAGCTCAACCATTATGGAAGGCCAATCTACTACTACACCTCCATTTTTTTGATGGAAATGATTATCCTTATTGGAAAACTAGGATGAGAATCTTTTTACAAGCCTTAGATTATGAAATATGGGAAATAGTTTATAATGGTTCATTCATTCCTAGAAAGAATGCTTTAAGTGAGTTGGATAGGAAAAATATGTCTTTAAATTCCAAGGCTATGAATGCTTTATTTTCTACCTTAGATAAAAAGGATTTTCATAGTGTTTCAAATTGTTCTAATGCTTATGAATTTTGGAGAAAACTTGAAGTTGTGTATGAGGAGACTACAAACGAGGAGGAATCTCATGAAGTGTCAAATTTGGCACTTACGGCAATTGTAGATGAATCGGATGATGAACTTGATGAGGTAAGTGATCTTCCCACTTATGATGAATTACATGATGCGTTTAAAGAATTGTATGATCAATTGATGAAAGTTGGTAAAAAGAATGCATGTCTTAAAAAGAAAACGGTAGAGCTTACAAATGAAAATGAATCTCTAAGTGCAAAGATTAGTTGCCTAGAATTAGAAAATAAAACATTGCATGATAGAGTTGCATTATCAAATGAGAAACCTAGCGCTTCACACAAGCATCTAGAATCACATGTAAATGACTTGAAAAATGAAAAAGATGCCTTGCAAAAATCCAATGTTTCATTACATGAAAAGATCAAAGAATTGGAATTAGATAATGAAATGTTACATGATAGAATTGCATCATTCACATGTAAACAAAGTACTTCGTATGAGCATGAGAAATCACATGTTGATGAATTAATAAATGAAAACGAAACGCTTAAGAAAAAGAGCAATGAGTTGAATGAGATTGTTTTGAAATTTACAAATGGGCAAAAGATGTTGGATAACATGCTTAATTCACAAAAATGTGTAATTGACAAAGGAGGTATTGGCTATAAGCCAAATTTGAAACAAAAGTATTATAAGAATTACTTTGTGAAGAGTACCTCAATTAACAATCAAGTTGTATGTCATTATTGTAATCAAAACGGTCACATGAAGCTTGGTTGTCCTATTAAGACCTATTAAGAGAAATGTATATTATGGAGTCAAATGTATTTGGGTTCCAAAAGGAACTAAATCTAACATTCAAGGACCCAAGAGTATTTGGGTACCAAAGGGCACAACGTGAATGTTTTCTTTGTAGGTACCACAATCAAAGAATGGTGGAGAAGATCCTTGATGAAATCTTGTGAGGATAATCACTTGAGTATGGTGTAGGAGAAAAAGATGAGGCAAGATGATTTAATTATTTTCGTAACAATTGTTGCCATATTAATTTTGTTGAATGAATCATGATAAATGAATTTGCGAAAGTATGCTTGTATGATTACATGATGGAATTATCATTGTGTATAACATTGAGTGATTTCTCATGATGTCTTTGTTTGATTTTGATGATTGTATGGTCTTTGATTTCATCTTCTTAATTGTCTATCATCATTGTCCATCTCTTATGTATGTGTGAATTCATATGCCATTAATTGTGTTATATTATTTATAAAATTCGCACTAATTGCGCTTGTGAATTTGATCACTTGTTCTTTACTCATAATGATGGCTTATCTTAATAGCTATGTTGATTTTGATGATCTTATATTGCAATTATACACTTATGTTTTGCTTAACATTTGAGATAAAGAATTTGTTTTGATAATTACATGTATTTGAGGAAGTTTGATCTTATGGGATCTATGATTGGTGAATGGATGCATTTTTTGTACTTTATTGATGTATTGTTAAATATGCATTACTTGTTTTAAATGATATCAAAAAAGGGAAAAATACATACATTTCGAGAATTTTAAGCATATAAGATTTTTTAAGTTATATTGAAATATCACATTAGATCTTTGATGAGTTTAGTTGTCTTGATTTATAAAATATGATTGGTAATTATGGAGCTTGGATAGTTGATAATATGCATGCCAATTCGGTAAAGAAATCAAAACCTCTTTGCGAAGAGCAATTTTCAAAAATTCGGCATGAACTTAGGATGATGAAATTTATTAATATCTCTAATCATGTTATTAATACTATTAAAATTGATTTCTTGATGATTTTGATGATTGATGATTATATGTGTGTTTCTTGATGAATTACTAAAGTTATTGGTTTGTTATAATTGTTGAAGATTATATTTTTTTAATCATGTTGTGTATTTGAGAATTTGTTCATTTTTAAGGGGAGACTTTGCCGAAATCTTTGCTCGTACTAAGTGGGTAATATCTTCATTGAATTATTTTTTATGATCTTATTTCGATTGCATCTATCTATCTTTTCTTTTTTACAATGAAAGGGGAGATAAATATGTTATGTTTTTGGATAAAATCATTTCGGTTAAAATTTTACATTGGCCATATATTTAGGGGGAGCATATAATATAATTTTAGATAATATGCATTTTGAACTTTTTTGTTGTCCAAAGGGGGAGACAAAGTAATATATCATTTTGATGTTATCAAAAAGAGAAGAATAATATGCACTTTGGGTATTGATTTGATGGTTGATATGTGATTATGGTGATGATTTTGAGATATGATGACGATTTGATTACATGGTGTGTATGAGGATTTATGATAATTTGGGAGTGATATTACTAAACTTGTATTTGAAGTGATGCTTATTGTTAGGGGGAGATTCTATCGAAATTTCTACTTAAACAATATGGGTAACAACGTTTCCACTTTTTTTTTCTTTTCCACTAAATTTTCTTTTTGATGATGAGGGGGAGAAGAATGCATGTATTTAAATTTGTTAATTTAGCTAAATTGTAAGAGAAGCTTACATTTAGGGGGAGCAATTTGTGCAATCATTTTTTAAATACATAAAACATTTGTCATCATAAAAAAAAAGGAGATTGTTAACATATATGTTTCCATAATATTGATTTTGATGATAACAAACAAGAAGAGGGAGAAATTTGTGGAATCATTCTTTAAATACATGAAATTTTTGTCATCATTAAAAAGGGGGAGATTGTTAACATATATGTTTCTATAATGTTGATTTTGATGATAACAAACAAGATTAAGAATAATTAATCTTTTAAGCTCAAATTATTTTCTTTTTAAATAAATTATTATTTTCACATTTTAAAGGTTTTATATTTAATGAAAAAATGATTTTATGAAATTATTTGTTCTTTCAAGTTTATGGTTTAATTGAAAGAATTTTGAAAACTTTGAAATCAACAAGTATTGCTTGAAATTTTGGAGAAGAACTTATTTGAAAAGTGTCATAGCATTTTGGGCTACATCATAATTTCATAAAGTTTTGGGATTAACAAAGCATTACATAGAAATTCTGAAATTGGACCTATTTACAAAGTTTCATAACGCTTTGGGCCGTAATACAGTTTTATAAAGTTTTGGGATCAAACTATAATTTTAGAAAATATGTCACTGTAACAGTTACTGTAGAAAACTGCGATCCGACATTTTGATAACGGCTCGCCGACATCTAACAGAATTGAAGATTAACCTCTAGACCTAAACGGCGATCCGACAATTTTGATAAACGGCTCGCCGATATTTAACAGAACTGAAGATTAGCCTCTGGACCTAAACAGCGATCCGACATCTAGATAACGGTGATCCGACAATTTAAAAATTAGCCCCAACGGTCATATTGACCAGTCAAATGGCGATCCGACATCTAGTTAGCGGCGATCCGACATCTAGTTAGCGGCGATCCGACATCTAGTTAGCGGCGATCCGACATCTAGTTAGCGGCGATCCGACATCTAGTTAGCGGCAATCCGACAGTGTGCAGAAAGTCAATAACGGCTAGTTTTCAGCTCCAACTATAAATAAGCTCAATCCAATTCAAACAAGTAGAATTCCAACGATCATCATTGAGCAAAATATTGAGAATACAACTTTCATTGAGCTTTAAATTCTTGTATTCATCTCATTCATTCACACATTGAGCTTTCACTTGTGATCAAACACATTGTGTGAGAGAGATTCATTTGTAATCTTTTTTGTAAAATCAAGTTAAAAGATTGTAAGTGTTGGGATACACTTGGGTTAAGAGATTGGGGATAATCTCTTGTTGTAAAGGTCCATTGACACCTTGGAAGTCAATTGTAAGCGTTTGAAACCTTGGGAGGCTAGCTTAGTGAAATCCTCAAGTCCGGTGAGCTTGGAGGCGTGGACGTAGGTGAGGATTTTCGAACCACGTAAAAATCATTGTGTTTGTTTTCTCTTCCCTTACTCTTTTAATATTGTGCATGATTGAATTTATTGTTTTCAATTTGATTAAGGCAATAGATTAAATTGTTGTGTGGTTTGCTTAGCTTAAATTTTAAAATCCCAATTCACCCCCCTCTTGGGTTGCCTAGTTAGGATTTCAGTTTGGTCCCTATTTTATTGAAGAACAATAGAGATTAGACATATTTCTTTTAAGATCAAGTTACAAAAACCTGGTGACTTAGTGTTCTGATCATTATCCAGTTTTGATGTAAGCAACAGCAGGGATAATAGAGCGCCCTACAATAGAATAACTTTTCAAAGAATTCATTACGAAGACATGTGGAGCTCTTATGATGAATGTAAAGACATTAGTAAGCAGGAATAGTGTAAACATGGAGATTGGTCAAGAAGTAATGCTTTGGAGATTTGATGCTTTGGAATCATTAGCAGATTTAATGCTTTGGAGCAAGAAAAACTTTAAGGGCAATAAGAAGAAATAAAAAAAGTCAATGCACATAATAAAGGAGCTTCAACAACATAAATATGAAAGTGGTGATGAATTAAAAAGCCTTGAAGGACAAATCCGTCACCTCTTGCTGGATGAAGAGATTTTTCAGAAGTAGAGTGTAAAGAGGGAGACAAAATACAAAATTCTTCCACTCAAAAGCCTTATCTAGAAAGAGAAAGAACAAGATCTATGGTATAAAGGATGTACAAGGAAAATGGATTGAAGAGAAAGAAGACATTGAAAGAGAGATTTATTGTACTTCGCAAACTTATTCTTTAATTCCAGCTCTACTTACGATCCAATAGAGAGTGCTTTAAGAGGAATGATTCCAAAATTGACACCAAAAGTGAATGAATACCTGAGCTAACCTTTTATAGAGAAGGAGATTAGGATGTCTTAACTTAGATGTGCTCAACTAAGGCACAAAGGCTTGATGGACTACTTGCTGCCTTCTACTTAAAGCACTGGAAATCTATCAAAAAAAGAGTTAGCACTATATGCCTTCACATCATCAATGAAGTAAGTAACATTACCCATTTGAACCACATTTATATTGCCTTAATTCTTAAGATTGCAAAGCCTAGAAAAGTGATTGAATTTAGATCGATAAGCCTTTGTAATGTCATTTATAGGATCATTACAAAAGCAGTTGCAAACAAATTGAAAATCATCTTTCATGCTGTAATTGATTCACCTCAATATGCATTTATTCCTAACATATCGATAATTGATAATATCATTGTTGGGTATGAATACCTCCACAAGATTAGGCATAGCAAATGTAAACAAAAATAGGTTGGTGGCTCTAAAGTTAGACATCAACAAAGCTTATGATATGGTAAAGTGAGAATTTTTAAAGCAAACAATGATCAGATTAGCCTTTGAGAATATATGGGTAAAATTAATAATGGAATGTATTACTACTTCATCTTTTTCCATAATTATCAATGGGATACCTAGAGGTATGATCACCCCTCATAGAGGTTTGAGGGTAGGATATCCATTATCCCTATACATATATTATTATATGTGCAGAAACCTTTTCTAATTTGTTGGTGTAGGTAGAGAGAAAAAAAATGCATACAGGGGTTGAGATTTAGACAACATATCTCCATCTCACATCTTTTATCTGTAGATGATAGTTTGAACTTCTATAGAGCTTCAATTAAAGATTGCCAACATCTCAAGGACATTTTTTATTGCTATGTTGTTGCCTCTGGACGAATCTTTAACTTTGACAAATCTTGCATATTTTTTAGTGGCAATGTTTATGAAAATCAGATTTCAGCCATCAAAAGAATTTTCCAGCTCAATGTGATATCTAAACATGAGAAGTACCTAAGTTTGCCTACTATGACTGGAAGGAAGAAGATTGTTTTCAATGAGATTAAGCTTAAAGTCCAGAGCAAGATTTCCAGTCGGCAGTAAAAACTTTTCTCAAGTGAAGAAAAAGAAGGCCTAATTAAAGCAGTGGCACAAGCTATTCTAGCTTATACCATGAGTGTGTTCAAGATACATACTAGGCTATGTGATGATATTCAACAATCCATTGTTGGGTTTTGGTAGAGCAAAAAAAGGGGGAAAAAGAGCATTTATTAGACAATATAAGAGAATAGGAGTCAATATAAGATTCGATGAGGAATGAGGTTTAACACGACTCAAAATTATTATTTTTCCCAAATATAAGAGTGTATAGTTATAATATAACCCAATAAGTTCAGGGTCGAACCGCATGGAATTTAAAATCTAGTAGTCAATTTATTAAACAAAAAAATTAAATGTGAGAAAAGAAATTAATAGGAATCAATCTAAAAATATGCTAAAGTTACGAGATCACTCTTGAATTTCAAATTATAGTTATAATGCTCTCTCAAATTTATATTTTGCATTTCTTTTGCCAGTTACTTATTATGACATTTAATTTGTAACTAACCATTTGTGTGGATAAATATGAGACCTAGTACCTAATGTGCCACACCTTTATTGGAGTGTCGACATTATATCAAAATACCATATAAATCTGAAGAGATTTGTATTTATAAATTAACATGATATAAAAGAAACCGGTAAGGAAGAAAAATACAAACAAATAAAATAAAGTTTAAGACTCACTTGAGAGAGTAATTAATCTAATAATTTGAATTATTGAGCTTCACCTTTCACCTCACCTTAGAAAATTTAGCCTCTCTTATTGAAAAACAAAACACTCATTTTATTTAACAAACTTCTAAAATATATTACAAGAAAATTAGTTACACAAGAAAACAAGAAAATAGAAAAAAAAATGAAGAAAGAATTCCTCAACTTTCCTCCCGTTCTCCTTCATTCCCTCCCTCAACAAAAGCTTCTTCTATTTATAGGCGGCCATTAGCTTCAACTTCTCTTATTCTTATATTATTTCTTATTATTATTACATAAACAAACAAGTAATAGATGGGTGATGGCCAAGTTGCAAAATGGCCACCTGACCATCTCCGGCATGATTGCCCACTTTTTCTTTATTTTTTATTAATTATATCTCCTCAATAATGCATTCCAAATGCCTCTAGCAATTTTTCTTTGTTTCCTGCTTCCAGTTCCAACTCCTCTTTATTCTTAAAATATATCTATAATACAAAATTAAAATAAAATTAACATATTACAAATTAATTTAACACTAAAATATACTTGGGGAATGTTAAGATAATTTTAGAATAATGAGCATGTTAATTGACATTGTAAGTGAAAATTTGATAATTTTATCCTTATTAAATATATACTTTTTAATGTCAATCACACCTCCAACCAGCTTATTGCTAGGCCTTAGCAATTTAAGCGATAAAAATTTAGCAAAATTTCAAACTCAAATTGAATTTTTTTTTTGAAAATTATGTTTACTTCTTTCACACCCTCACAAATCAGTTAAGTAAAATCGTGCAACATTATCAATTATCAGAGCTACGTTAATCACACCCTTACGATTAAGAGTGACTATCTTAAAAGACAATAAATCCAAAAAAAAAATTGTCACTCTAAGAAGTGGAAGATTGAGAAAATAGTAAAACAATATCACCTGCTCTCATCAAGATGAAAGAATAATTTCCCACAACTTAGAAATAAAATGATCTCAAGTCAAGGGGATTACTAGCCAAACTAATTTGTTTTCACTTTTATGCATCACCGCATCTTTTAGTCCATATTACCAACTTCTAATTCATACTATAGTTTCTTAAAATCAATGACTTTCACTACGACGTAACATAGGTTAGGGACATGGCTAACAAAAAATGGATAATAGGAAAAACAAAATATATGTTTGAAAAATAGACTTTTGGAGATTGCAAGGTGCTTTTCACTTAGATTTTTTTTCTTTTTTTTCATATTATTTATTATATATTTTTTCATAGCACAATTTTCACGAATACATGATCATTCTTATTTTCAAACATAATTGGGTGATGGAAAACATAAAATATAATGTGATACTCTACATTAGAGTGGGATGAGATGATAGGTTACCAAGGAAAAATGTTCTTTTTTTAATTTTTTTAATATATGGGCGCAAATGGGTTAACTATGGATGCTTTATAATAGGGATTAGGGCTGGGCACTATTTGGTTCGGTTCGGTTTAGATAAAAAACCGAACCGAACCAAAACCAATCGGTTCTAACGAGTTGAAACCAAAAATGAACCGAAATTTAAAACCGAACCAAATCGAACTGAATTATTTCGGTTCGGTTCGGGCCGATTTGGTTCTACTCGGTTTCAATTTTACAGTTTCTCCCTTGATTGAACTGCACACTTAATACCAATATTTTATATAACATGATAAAATTTAGCAAAATAAAAACTCATAAGTTAAAGAAAAACATGATTCAGCAATAGAAATTGACGATAACAAAAAAATCATAATAAATTTTTCATTCCTAACATAATACTAATACACCAAAAATCTCAAATTTGCAATAACCAACAAGGCCTTCAAAATCAACATTTATTCAATGACCAAGCATGGCCATGTCACCAAAATCTGGCAAGTCAGCAATTGCAACAAAGACCCAAAAAAAAAATTTATAATTTCTCAAAATTAATTTTACTGTGATCACAATAGAGAAGAGCAGATCACTCCCTAAGTAATCATCATCATTTTCCAGCAAGTTCTATTTCAACAACCAATCAAATTTATACACTTTCAATGGTCCAAACAGCAAAAGGAACGGATTTGCAACACCAAATCCACAAAAAAGAAACAAAAGAAAAAAAATCAAAATTTAATATTGTTATTTCACTTAAACAAAGAAATGGATCTATAATAGAAATAAAATAAAAAAACAAAAGTGAGAGAAATAAGAAGAAAATAAGAATTCTTGTGGGATTGTCGAGGGCTTGTGACGAAGGAGGGTAAAGGATGGATCTTGTGGGGGCTGTGATGAACTATCGGTGGTTGATGAGCAGCTATGCTAAGGGTTGACAGTGGCTGTGGTGAGAGAGAGAAGCGGCTGCCAGCTGCGTGTATGGTGTGAGAGAAGGTGGCTGCCAGTTGTGTGTGTGTTTAGAGAAACGAGCGGCTGCTGGTGGTGGAAATGGATTGTGCTGCCGATGAGAGTGTGAAAGAGTGAGGGTGTGTAGCCGACGGTGAGAAAGAGACGAGTGAGTGTGTAATTGACTTTAGGTTTAGGTTTTGTTTCGCTATTTATGTGTGTATAAAATATTTTTTTTAACTTTAATTGAAAGAACCGATCGGTTTGTCAGTTCGGTTCGGTTTTGATCCGAACCGAACATAAACCAATCGGTTCTTCAATTTGTGACCCGTTTGGTTTTTTCTAATAAAACCAAACCAAACTGAACTGAAATGGGCTTAAAAACTGAAATAAGGATGACTAGAAAGAAAAATATAGAGATCTTTTATAATAAAGTGTGAAGCTGTATAGGCAAATAAGCTTACTCTCCAAGGATAATAGGCTTAAAAACTCACTTGAACTTATTATGACATGCACATTCTTTCAAATGGCTTAATCAATTTCACTTATCAAATTTCTCAATTTATATTTTAACATGTAAAATGAAAAATATGGCGTAACATAACTCAAGGTCAAAGATAATATAAATACCAAAATTTGAAAGTCATTATGTTATCCAATATTAAAAGATCACACAAAATTTTTTTTTTTAAATTAAAGAAAGCATAATAAAAGAAAAAATTAAAGTGATCAAATCTGATGTGATTGCAAAAATTTAAAGGAGATGATTATATATAAAAAAAAGAAGAAAAGTTAGAAAACAAACTTTTTTTTTTAGAAACAAAACTCTAAGACTAAGAAGATGTGTTTTAAGAGTCACAGCACTCCATATTTAGCCATTTTCGACTTAAATTTATCCAAAGTTAGTCTTTATGATGCGAACACCACAATTGTGGTGTTCACATCACTTTACAACAAAAATTAGTAAAAACATCACCAGAACTGAGACATTCCACAATTGTCAACTATTTCCTCTCTTCAACCTGAAGGAGATATTGTCCTCAATATCTTAGAAGAAAGAAGTAGAGTTTAGAAGACGTTTCCTAGTTATTGCTACAAAATATTTGTAAATGGAGAGTTAAATCTAATTTACACTTCTTACGAGGGTTACTGGCATCATCATTAGTAGACCAATCCAATGCCAAAGTCATGGAATCTGGCTCTGGTTTGTAAGCCTGCAAGAGACCAAGTAGCTCGTTAACAATATGAGCACAAATAAAGAGTTTTTTCATTGAGGATGGAATGAAATAATTATTGATTGCATGATTAAAAAATACTATTAAGTCATCATAAAAGTTATTAACATTTAACAAACCGATGAGTTTTTTTATGGATATTCAAACGAGCCCAAGAAACAAATGTAATTAGTGTCTCTAAAGTTGTAAGATCACCTGGTAAAAAAATAAAAGTGTCAACATAATTTAACATTTCAGATATGTTTTGTTACATACTCGAAACAACTAATTCCTCTCTAATTGGTGGGCCGGGCAAACATCCCAGAGGTTTTAAGGCTTTTGGAATGATGCCTAACATTTGGCTTCCTCAAACGCAAACAACTTCTGAGACAAGTTTTGATAACCCTCGATCACCTCCTCCATATACAAAATATAGTTTTCTCTCTACTATAACATGACTAAGATCTACTACTGCCTAAATGAATTTCGTATACTTTCTATAGCGAAATCCAGAAAGCACATAAATATTTTTAAGTTGTCTGTTTGAAGTTGCTGCCATTGGAACAATTCTTAAAAAATAATTTGTGAGTGCTTGAAAAGGAGTACCTACTTAATAATCTTTGTGACAGACACAATGAAACACAACTGTAAATGGAGTGGTGTGTTTGTCAAATGACACGTAAAGATTGTGGCTTAATAATTCAAAAGCAATAAAAAAATAGTGAAAAGAAAAAACAAACAGCGATTAGATATAAAATCATACAAAATAATAATAATATAATAATGCAAAAGATAAAAGAACAATAAAATAAAAGGATATTTCTTGATAGTTGTGATTATGACTCACATCTTCCTCTGGTTTTACGTTTAGTAATGGGTTGAACACTCTCTACGGCTCGAGGATAGGTTTCCCATTCAGTTTTATTATAAACTAACAAAATGGGTCTTTTAAATTCATATTCCTAAGACTAAATTGTGCACTTTCCTTTTGGAATAACTTTCATAAATTATGAATCTCACATTGCACATATTCGCTTGGATGCGTCTCAAGAGATCGTAAGATATCAGCAAAAGATTCTTTACTCATGCCATCCTTAACGAATTTGATTTTATCTTCAAGATTTATAGAAAACATTCCTAAAGTTTTACAATGTGGTTTATTGCAAGCAAATCTTACACAATTAGGACATTTAGAGCCAAGCCTAGGGATGGCAAATATCCAGTTGGATATGGATATTGTCCACCCATGTATAAATCCATGATTATCCATGATGGATCTGTCCATATCCATATCCAATATTAATATCCAGTTGGATATGGATATTGTCCACCCATGTATAAATTCATGATTATCCATGATGGATTTGTCCATATCCATATCCAATATTAAATATTGGATATGGATATGGATTTTATCCACATAAATATGGATATCCATGGATGTCCATAGATATTAAATTTGTATTTCTAAATTTTAAAAAGTAATATAACATAATAATAAAGTAAAAATTAATTAATGATTTATTACATTAAAAAAATCTTTTTTTATTTTCCATTTCCTAAAATCATTAATTTTAACAGTTAATTGCAATTATTTTAGAAAATTTGAAAAAAAATTGCAACTCAGTCCGTCGCCGACGCCGCCTTCTCTTCCAGCGCCGCCGCCGCCTTCTCTTCCAGCGCCGCCGCCATGAAGTCACTCTTAGTCGACACATCCCACACCAACAGATCAGAAATTCAATGATCTATCCAAAGTTGGCGTTTGATTTAGAAACTAACAAATGATGGAGGCACATGTGCATCGCAAAGATCCACTGCCACCACATGGTCGTCGCACGTTTGCAGCATGTGCACCGTCGTTCTTCGTGATTGCTGTTGATCGCTTCCATATTTGTATAGATCATGTAGTTTCCAATATATTTATGTCATCGGTGTCAACATTGGATGAAGTTTTCTGGCTGGAAACTGAATAGCGGTGGTTCCGACGGTGGAACAATGTCAACTGTGAATTTTTCTAAATTTTCAAAACTTAAAATATTTTTCTATAATTTTGTTGTGGGGGTATATTTGACAATAAATATTTTAGTTGAGGATAATTTTGTATTTATTTATTTTTAATATTTTTACAAATGCTTTTTATTATATTTTTCATTTTTAATTTTATAAAATTAAAACTTTTTAAACTTGTGTTGGGTTAAATGGATATTCATTGGGTAAAAATAATTATCCATATCCATCTGGATATAATTTTAAAATATCCATTTCAAGATCCAAAAAATTTTGGATGGATATTATTCGATCCAATTGGATGGATATTATAGATATCCATTATGGAGCGATCCAATTGCCATCCCTAGCCAAGCCACTTAGCTTTTCTTTTTTTAGCAAATGAGCTTTTAACGAAACTAGGCATGTAAGAAACAAATAAATCAGAAAACTCACCTGCCGATTGGACCTTTGCCTTAATTAGCCAATGAATGTCAACAGGAATCCCATTGATTATTAACAAATGCAGTCGTTCACAACGAACTTTATAAATCTTCTTAAGAGCATTTTGAGGGAGATAAGGAAAATGCTTATGCAAATTATGTTGTATTTCTTCTATACTTAATTTTAGAATTTCAGTTATTGTAGGAAACTGAAAATACCGACTTAAGAAGTCATAGAGTACCGTTATTCACCATTTATACTGGAAAGGGAATCAAACCACATCAAAAAACAAATAAAGTCTACAAAATCAAGCTAGAAGTGAAGGCGAACAAAACAACAAAATGAAAACACATGATGAATATAATCAAACATGTAACTCACCTTCGTTGTTTTATTAAATTTACCTCAAGTTCTAATTGAAGTTCATAAATACCACCCTCTATTTTTTAAAGTTGTTTTTCTAGATTTTCAATGTGGAATACTAACACTGGTGGTCGTAGATCCCAAATAGGATGTGATTTACAAACTCAAAGCAAACTTCTCAGGTGAATTTTTATACGTAAAAGTTCTTTAAAATGTTTGAAAAGTATCATTTTCATGGAGGTACACATAACAAATATAAAAGACGGTGAAATGAAACACAATTGTCAAATAAACACACTTAAAAAAACAAGCTAATGCTCTCCATTCAAGAATTAGAAATAAAAATCAAACAATCTAAAAGGTAAAGTAATAGTAAACCAAAATGACAAAAAAAGTTAAAACAAAAGGATTAATGAAGATTTGGTTAGTCACTCAAATTGATTTCGTTATCTGCTTCACGTGGTTTGTATTCCAAATATGATTTCAATCTTTGACCATTAACTTTAAATGTGACACCGTTCTTTAAATTCTTAACTTCTACGACCCCATATGGATATATATTTTTTACAACAAATGGGCCACTCCAGTTTTACTTTAACTTCCCTGGAAACAAATGAAGATGAGAATTATAAAGCAACACTTTTGGCCAATCTCAAATATTTTTCGAAAAAATCTTTTATCATGAAATACTTTGGTCCCTGCCTTAATAATTTTGGAATTCTTGTATGCATCATTCGTTAATTCCTCAAGTTCATTCAATTACAATTTACACACATTAACATCATCATCGAGATTTGAATTAAAAGTTTTAATAACCCAAAATGGTTTATGTTCAAGTTCAACTGGTAAGTGGTAACGTTTACCATAAACAAAGCAATATGGAAAATTCCTAATGATGTTATCTCCCTATGGCAAGGAAAATTCCTAACTAATTGTTTGTGTGGATAAATATGGGACCAAGTGCCTAATGTGCCACACCTACATTGGAGTGTCGACATTATGTCAAAATATCATATAAATCTAAATAGATTTGTATCTATAAACTAACATGACATAAAAGAATCCGGTAAAGAAGAAAAATACAAATGAATAAAATAAACTTTAAAACTCACTTGAGAGAGTAATTAATTTAATAATTTAAATTCTTAAACTTCACCTTTCATCTCAACTTAGAAAATTTAGCTACTCTTATTGAAAAACAAAACACTCACTTTATTTAACAAGCTTCTGAAATATATTATAAGAAAATTGATTACACAAGAAAACAAAAAAAAAAAGACAAAAAGAAAGAAAGAATTCCTCAACTTTCCTCCCGTTCTCCTCCGCTCCCTCCCTTCACAAAAACTTCTTCTATTTATAGGCGGCAATCAACTTCAACTTCCCTTATTCTATTATTATTTCTTATATTTATCACATAAACAAACAAGCAACGGATGGGTGATGGCTAGGTGGAAAAATGGCCACCTAACCATCACCGGCATGATTGCCCACTTTTTCTTTATTTTTTTATTTTTTTATTTTTTTAATTAATTGCATCTCCTCAATAATGCATTCTAAGTGGCTCCAGCAATTCTTCTTTGTCTCCTACTTCTAATTCTAACTCCTCTTTATTCTTGAAATATATCTACTATATAAAATTAAAATAAAATTAATATATTACAAATTAATTTAACACAATAATGTATTTAGGGAGAGTTAAGATAATTTTATAATAATAAGCATATTAATTGACACCGTAAGTGAAAAAATAATAATTTTATCCTTATTAAATGTACACTTTTTAATGTCAATCAAGGTTTAAAGATATCTCAAGCGTTAACCAAGCTTTAGTCGCAAAGTGAGAGTAGTGATTGATTCGGAATCTAGAATCACTTGTAGTTAAAGGCTTAAAGGAAAATCATTTCAAAGAGGTTGAGTTCCTGTGTGCCCCAATGGGATCAAACCCATCTTATATTTAGAGAAGCATATTGTGGAGAAGACAAGTGATCATCAATGGATATGGATGGACAATTGGCAAAAGGGGGAATATTTCAATGTACAGAGGCAATTGGATTCTAATGCCATCCAACCTTAAACCTTTTTCCAACACGACAATACCATTCGATGCTACCATGTCAGCAGTGACAGATAATGACAACAATTGGAAGACAAACTTGATTTACCTAACAATTGGAAGACAGTTGGAACATTTAAGTTTTTAAGGGAAGATGCAGATGTGATCTTAAGTATTCCATTGTCAAGAAGACGAATAGAAGATCAAGTAATTTGATAGTATGAAAAAAACAGTAAATATTTAGTAAAGAGCGGATATCAATTGGCTCTTAACATGAAGTTTTCAAATTCACCTAACAGTTGTAACATCAAAAGCAGCAAATGGAGCATCATATGGATGTTTTTCCTCCTAGAAAAGATCAAGATCTTCATTTGAAAAGTAGCAAAAAACTTACTGTAACAGTAAAGAATTTATGAAAGTAAAGAATTTTTTAGGAGCCCCATTGCAAGTGTTGTGAAAATATAGTGGAAAACAATTTTCATGCTTTGGTTGCTTGCAAAGCAGCAAAGAAAATTTAGCGGATTTGATAATGTTACAAAAGTGATTAATCAAGGCTGATTTAGTTTTGTAACTATATTTTGTAACTATCTATTTTAACTACATTTTGAGTGGTTTGCCATGTAAGAAATAATTTTTTTTTGAAAACTGGAAAATAGATCCAAGTCTATCAATGGCCAAAATTGAAGCAATTCATGAGGCCTTTAGAAGAACTCAATTAATGAAATTGAGGACAAAACTATCATAGGTAGATGGGATGAGACATATTCAGATCATATTCAAGTTCTCGTTGGACTCGTCACAATAGCTCACGCAAAGAAGTTCAAAAAAGTACTTAATGAGTTGATTCAACCAACTTGGGCTCAATCAAATTCATGGAGGTTCGTTGAAGGAATCTCACATGATATTTAGACCACTAAATGCGTTATTCAGGCGCTTAAAGTTCTCAAATAATCACTTCCATGAAATCAGGAAGTTGGCTTGCACATTATAGTGGGAAAATATATTACTTTCCTTTTCAAGTACCTTCATGTTTGGAGAATATACTACTTTCCCTTTAGATACTTTCCCATTTCTTGAAAAGGCTAATGACAAAATAAATTAGTTATTTCCCTTTTAATTGCCTAGTTTTCATTTTGATTGATGTAAGACATTTAAGTCGATTAGGATTCTGATTTGATTTAGATTTTTTCCTACTTGCTTTAGGTTAGGATTTTAATTTAATTTAGATACTTTTCATATTTGCTTTGGATTAGGATTCTGATTTGATTTTGGTTTAGGGTTTATTTCTAAAAATTCTTGTAATCAATCCTATATAATGTACTCATGAAACAAGGACAAATCAATTTCGATGCAATTAGTGAGAGAGTTAATTCTCCTTGATTCTTAAACAAACTCGTTGAGCTTATTAGATTTCTGCGGCGTTCAAACTCTTGACTTATTAATTGGATCATTTGTAGTTGATTGTGGCGTCCTCACAGACCAAGGTTCATGCGTTAATTGAGCATCGAGTCATAGTTCCATTCAATTCCAGGTTTAGATTCGAGCTTGGAGACTAAATTGTTTAGGGTTGCGTCAGTTCTTGGTAGGGCTGGTATCAGTTAGTATCAGAGTGAGGTTCTGATCAGGTTTTGCTTATCTTTTTTTTTTTTTTAGTTTTCGATCCATCTTAATCGTAAGTCTTAATTCCCATTTTCCCAAATTTGGTTCCAAAAATCCTTAAAACCTTTTTGTTTTAATTCATTAAGTTGTAAGTCTTGCTTTAAATTCTGTTTCGTTAGTCTTCTGTCCCAATTTGTATTAAAAAAAAAGAGGACAAAAAAAAAAGGAAACAAAGAAACAAAAGAAAAAGGAAGAGGATAAGGAAAAAAAAAACCGAATCCCCAACCTCCGCTTAAAAGTTTTTGTTCATTTTCCATCATTAGTGTCTTAGAGAGTCCAAAATTAGTTTTAACCCATGAACGAAAATTTTCACCCTAAAATTTAGTAATTTAAGCTTCCAAAACCCAATCGTACGTATGCATTATATTCTTACTTTTGAAATCCAATTCTCCTTGGAGTAATCTTTGTGAATTGCTATTAGAATCTTGATATTGGTTTGATTAGTTTGATAAGAATCGAGTGAGAATTATTACAAGTGGAAAAAGGCAAGAGAGTGTGAGAATATTAGAGGGTAAAAACCAATAAATTTGAGTGAAATATAAGTGGAATTAAGTGAATAATTTTCTTGAATGAAACCATTATTTCTAACTTTTTTTTGTGCATATTTCAGCCATGACTCACAACGAAGAACAAAACACAAATGAAGAGGATCAATCTCCAACTGCTCAAAATTGTAAATTCAAGCACTGATGGGAGAGATAAAAAGGATGAGAAGGGCTGAATTAGAGCATATACATGAGCGTTTGGATTAAATAAAGAACACACGTACGGGGCAGCCATAACTCGTTCTCATAGCACATATGAGGGAGAGAGCTTCGGCTAAAGGAGAGATTGATGATTATTATAGGGATGAGTATGATGAAGGGGAGGACTCAGTGGGTAGTTATAGGAGAGATAGATGGGGTAGGAGAGTTAGGAATAGAGATGATGATTTGAGTGGCATAAAGATGAACATCCCCTCTTTTCAAGGTAAATCCAACTCGGAGGCGTACCTTGAATAGGAAAAGAAAATGGAGTTTGTGTTTGATTGTCACAATTATTCAGAACCAGAAAAAGTAAAATTGGTTGTGATTGAGTTTTTGACTATGCTATTACTTGGCGGGATCAACTTGTTATAAACAAGAGGCAGAATAAGGAATGTCCAATTGAGACATGGGACGAAATGAAAACATTGACGAGAAGGCATTTTATACATAGCCACTACTATTGAGACTTGTACCAAAAATTACAAAGTCTTATACAGGGTAGTCGAAGCATGGATGATTATTACAAAGAAATGGAGATTGCCATGATTAAAGTAAATGTGAAGGAGGATAGAGAAGTTACCATTGCACGATCTTGAATGGCCTTAATTCAGAGATTGCAAATATGGTTGAGTTGCAATATTATTTTGAGATTGAGAAGATGGACCGCAGAGACATCAAGATTGAATAGCAACTCAAGAGGAGGGGTAACAGTCGTGCAGCCCCAAGCTCGAGTTCGACTCCTTGGAAGCCGAGCTATATGAAGCGAGACGAGAGGCCATAAGCATTTACTGCACCTAAGCCGAGATCTGAGCCCTACAGGCACAATTCACAAGGTAACACTGCGACTCCCACTACTAGGAATCGTGACATTAAGTGTTTTAAATGTCAAGGCAGGGGACACATAGCGAGTGAATGTGTGAATAAAAAAGTTGGTGTTGCGGGATAATAGTGAGATTGTAAATAAAGATAAAATAGAAGAAAATAAAATGCCTCCATTAGCTGACGTTGAAGATGAAGAGTATACAGCCCTTAGAGAATTGACTTTAGTAGCTAGGAGAGCTTTAAGTGTACAACTAAAAGAAGACGAAGCAGTGCAACGGGAAATCATTTTCCATACTAGGTGCTATGTTCAAGACAAGGTATGTAGTATGATTATTGATGGAGGAAATTATACTAATGTTGCTAGTACTATCATGGTGGACAAGGTAAGGCTTCCGACACTTAAATATCTACGGTCATACAAACTACAGTAGTTGAATGACAATGGTGAGGTGAAAGTGAATAGGTAGGTACTAGTGACTTTTCAGATTAGCAAGAATGAACATAAAGTGTTATGTGATGTAGTACCAATGCAGGCTGAACCCTTGTTACTTGGGTGACGTTGGCAATTCGACAGACGTGTGAAGCATGTTGACTTCACCAACAAATATTCATATGTGTTTAATTAATGCAATATCATTCTTGTTCTATTGACACCAAAGCAGGTTTATGGAGATCAAGTGAGCCTACAGAGAAAGATTGATGAAAAGAAAGAGAGTGAGCAAAAGAGAAAAAGAGAAAAAAAGAATGAAAATCATAAAGAGGCCAAGAAAAATAAGAGAGAAAAAGCAAAGAAAAATGAGGCGATTGAGAGAAAATCAGAGGGAAAACAAAAGATTTTATACACAAGAGCAAGTGAGATTAAAAAAAAAAAAAGGCTTTGTTTTCACATCAACCAATGATTGTTCTTTTGTACAAAGAGGCGTTTTTAAACATTAATGAACTTGACTCTTCTTTGCCTAATTCTATTAGTTCTCTCTTGTAGGAATATGAGGATGTCTTTCCCAAGGAAACACCACATGGTTTACCTACAATCCGAGGGATTAAGCATCAGATTGATTTCGTGCCTGATACAACCATTCCAAATTAACCATTGATAACTCTATGAAATGAGAGTTATCATGACACTTTTAGACTTAAATCAATATTACTTGAAGAGTAAATGATGTATTTTTGTTACATTTAGTTATATTTTGCATGAGCATTCATTTAAGTTTATGTCTAATAAATTGATTTCATTTTAAATCATTTTGTGCTCAGATTATGTGTATTATTATAGGTGACCAAAAAGCTCAAGTTTTAGGGAAGAGATATTGTGCAACAGACTTGCAGAGTTGACAAAAGAACTTACTGTAGAGGAAATAAAACAAGTCTGGAACAGTGAAGATGCTGTAACCATTCATGCGCAATCCTGTAGTAACGATAAATTGGATTTCGTGCGAGATAACTAAAAAATTACAATCCAAAGTTTCTAAAAATGGAAGATACGCATCACACACTTTTGGTTGTCCTAATTCTAAGTTATAAAAAGAGCACGCATGAAAAGAAAAACACGGGGCCGTCACTCAAGAAAAAATAACAGAGAAAAACAAAAAGAAAACATAGAATAAGAGAGATTTGAGGAGAGAGGGGAGAACCACTGAAAAAGTGTCCATGTGAGAGAGTGAGCCTCGTTTGGATCTGTGAGACATCGGCGGGAAACCAGTGACATCTATTCTGATGGTCATTCCGAATATGGACTAGATCAGTTTGCACTACTGGTATAACAAGCCACGTACAATTATCTTATATCTTTGAGCATAATGCTTTTTATCAAAATGAAGTGGTAAATATAAGATTTGTTCGTCTTGACTAAGGAAATAAAGGAAAATCTGAAACAAAATGACATCTTCATCAAACAGTTTAGATAATCTTGCTCCTGTTACTCTTTTTTCAACCCTCTCACTTCCCAAATCTTGTTCTAAAAACTTGGCTTCAAAAATAGAAAACCTTGTTGAGTATTCGTATGTCCCAGAGTCAACCCAAATTAGTGAATCTTTCATGTCTCTCATTAGCCTATATAAGCTGTATCAACGACCAAATTCTTTAACCAGAAGTATAAGAACCCTAATTTCAACCAAAAGGCTTGCTTCAAAAGAATATATCCAGTCATTACGACTAGATAAATGTGCTCTTCAAGCATCACAAGCAGAGCAATATGTCACCCTTGAAATTCCACCAAAACTAGTTACCCAGTGGAAAAGAGAAGGATACACACACCTCCATCTTGGAGGAGTCTGTTTGATTCTCACCCTTCACGGGAGGAAAGGATACAACCAAAAGGCTTACCTATCATAGCCAGACTAGCTTTACTAGATACCCGATTCAAGGACTACCAGCATGCAGTCATAGGAACTGTCCTGACTACTCTACATGCAGGAAGTGTTCTTTTGACCTTTTACCCAAATTTCAACCTCTCACTTGATGATCCAAACCTACCCACTACTCTAAAGGTCCAGATCCAGAAAGTTGTTTGGCTTTGAGATCGATCCAACCAACAACAGTTCATCCCCTCAGTCTTTATTGTCCATCGTCCTTATTTCCAGCACCCTGTTACCAAACTCTTTTGGACTCAAGACCAAGCTTATGAATGGAAGACTGTTCCCTATAGTTTTCCTCTGGATCATGATCGTAATCTTGTCTCTACCCTAAAACTATAACTCTTCGAACTAAACAATGTTCAGTCTACCCCTATTGACATCCAACACACCTCCATTGGCCCACAACATGAGCTTATGGTCATCCCAACTACCAGGTCACCTTAATCCAGTAATCCTCCTCCCTCTGGGATTTTGATCAAAGAAGAAAAGCTTGATTTCACAGATATCCTCTTTCAGGATTCACAAGACCTATGGGAAGAATTCACCTCAATTCTGCATACCACTGAAACAACTCATGCTCCCTCTACAAGTATTGTTCCACCGACAAATTCACCTACCCGATAATATTATGAGAACTTGCCTTGGTGGAAAGAGCCATTTGCTGAAGTTGACAGTGATGTTGACAACTTATCTCCCTCGCACAGTTTTTAAAGCATTTTGTAATAATTGCTTTTGCTTTCGTAAAAGCAAAGTGTTTGCTTTACTTTATCTTTACTTTAAAGCATCTTCCTTTTGCTTTGTCTGTAGCAAAAAATCCAAAAGACAGGGGTCCTATCTTGTCGGGAATCTTTTGCTTTTGCTTTTACTTTTGCGTTTGTAAAAGAGGATAAGGCTTGTTTCGTCCTCTTCCTTTGAATTTTCCTATATAAGGAGAATTCATTCTCAGTTCTAAGCATCTCAACTGGAGATTCAAGGACAAAAAAATAAGAGATCGTAAAGACTAGGTGGAATTCAATTCTTCATCTTTTTTGCATGTTTTTCTTTATTTATGGGAATGTATTTAATGGCTAAAATGACTTTTGTTATTGTTATATCGCAATGAACTGAATTTTATTGTGCTTGAGTGATAAACAATCTTAATGGTGAAATACTAGTTATGCAACTCGAGAAGGGGGTGAATTGAGATTTTAAAATTTAAGCTAAACAAACAACACAACAATTCAATCTATTACCTTAACGAAATAAAAAATAATAAATTTAATAAAGCACAATAATAAAAGAGTAAGGGGAGAGAGATCAAACACAATGATTTTTACATAGTTCGGCAATCCCCGCCTACGTCCACACCTCTAAGCCAACCAAGCTTGAAGCTTTCACTATCCAAGCCTTCCAAGGCTTCAAGTTCTTTACAATTGACTTCCAATGTGTCAATAAACCTTTACAATCAAGAGATTATCTCTCATCTCTTCACTCAAGTGTTTCTAACACTTATACACTCACAAATTTGATAAGAAAATAAAGATTCTAGTAAAAACTCTCTTCTAGAGTAGATATACAAATAATAGCTTAATGAAAATTTAATCTATGATGATTTGCAAATAAAAAACTCAAAATATGTTGTTTACTCTTGTTTATCCTTGCAAAAATCTTAAAATTAAAGTTGAATTTGAGTTTATATATATTTAGCCTAAATTCCAGGAAGTAAGCAACTAGCCGTTGAATTAGTCGGCTCCCCGCTTCAGTACAGCAAAAATTACCATTAAAATTTGAATTTTGCTACAGCAATATTGTTAACAAAATTACATTTTTGACCAAAACTTTCATAATTATACTATTGACCAAAACGTCATAAACCTTTGCAAACAAGTCTAATTTCATTATTTTAAAATAATACTTAGTATTCCTAAAACTTTTTAAAATTATGATATGGCCCGAAACATAATAATATTTTTCAAAGAAGTCTTTTTTTAACATTTAACATAATACTTATAAATTTCAAAGTTTTCAAAACTTTTTTGATTTAGTCCAAAACTTGAAAAATATGAAATTTCCTCAGTCGGCTAGCCGTTACCCTCAGGCTGTTAGCCGCTAACTCTCTGTCTATTTTTAATATTTACAAGTTAGCCCCAAAACTTTCAAAAATTAGAGTATGGGCTAAAACTTTTCAAATATTTGCAAAGAGGTCCAAATCCAGAATTCAAAACAATACTTATTAAAATCAAAGATTCCAAAACTTTTTTATTTTAGTTCACATCTTGAAAAACAACTTAGTTGCATAAAATACTTGGCTTATAATTGTAAAACCTTTGGTTTATGAAAAATGATGATTTATTAAACAAAATCTTGAGTTTCTCAAATGCTAAACCATACATGTATTAAATCTTACTGGCTTTACAAGGATTGTCACACTAATGAGTCCGTTGAGCTCTAAACTTTATTCTTGATCACGTCGTTGTCCGTTGATAATCTTGAACTTGATTTCCCATGATTCACTTCATCATAAATATTATCCTTCAAGAACTAGTGAAATGTGAAATACAATATTTTTTAAATCATTTAAGACATACGTTTTTTATCATTAAAATTACATTATGTATAACACTTTAGGCTAACAAATGGTTATTAGACTGATATATGTGTGTTGCTCTGTATTTGCTATAACATTTTGTCGTAATTGTACTTATTTTATTTTCCTATTTCGGTTGACCACCCTTTTAGTGGATATTAGCTAAGAAAGAGTCTCAGAAAGATCTGACTTAATGGAACAAATTAATGCAATACATGGTTTTAGATTGGGCTTTCCAAGTTGAGTTAACCTCAATTTGAATAAGGTCATGCTTGATCTAAAATTGGTGAAGAACTAGACATAGGGATTCACCTTGAAGAGCAATTGGAACCTAGAACAAATAATGTTATATCTAATGTTAGCGTAACAACTGGTTATTATTAGGTTGCATTTACATATAAGATATGGAACAGACGACAACTGAGGATACATGAGGGATTCTGCCAGTGTGAAAATAGATGTTGTAGTAACAAAATCTTAATTGGAAAAATAGTCAATACCATTAAGTGAGTTTAATCACTTAACTACTTTATTCCCATTGGATTTGTCTTTGTGTTTTGTTGGAGAATTTTCCTTATTGCATTTTGTTATTTGCACTTTTACTTAGTTAGCTCATTAGCTTCGTTAATATTTTATTTCAATTCAAATTTAAATTGTACTATTAAGATTCCTGTAGCAAATCCAATAACATTAATCCATGTGGAGATTATCTAAAAACTTGTAAATGTATTACTTGTTGTGTACACTTGTATATTGATACCTATAGCAGTACAAAGCACCCAACAATTAGCCTATAGGAGTAACCCAAAGGAGACAAAGGAACTTTAAAGGCAGGTAAGTGAATTGATGGAAAAAGGGTACGTGAGAGAAAGCATGGGTCCATGTGTAGTTCCCGTTTTGTTAGTTCTTAAGAAGAATGAAACGTGGAAAATGTATGTTGACTATCAAGCTAGCAACACAACGGCAAAGTATCTACATCTCATTCCTATGTTAGATTACATGCTTGATGAATTCCATGGGTCTTGTGTATTTTCTAAAATTTAGCTGAAAAGTGGATATCATCATATTAGAATGAAAGAAGGAGATGAATGGAAAACTACCTTAAAAACAAAATATAGTTTGTATGAATGGTTAATTATGCCTTTTGGTTTGACTAATGCTCTGAGCACTTTTATGAGACTTGTGAATAATGTTTTATGAGCTTTTATTGGCAAGTTTGTTGTTGTTTATTTTGATGATATCCTCATATATAGTAAAAACTTGGACAAACATATAATACATTTGAAATCTGATTTAGATGTGCCCTATAAGGAAACATTGTTTGCTAATATGAAGAAGTGTACCTTTTTCCATCGATAAACTTGTATTTCTAGGATTTGTTGTGAGTACACGGGTATACAAGTTAATGAAGAGAAGGTACGTGCAATCCAAGAGTGGCTGAGTCTTACAAGCGTAAATAATGTGAAAAGCTTTCATGGGCTCACTAGCTTCTAGCAACATTTGTGAAAGACTTTAGCACATTGGCCCGCACCGCTTACCAAAGTAATCAAGAAATATATTGGATTCAAGTGGGGAGAAGAACAAGAAAAGGCATTTCAAATGATCAATTAGAAGCTAACCAATAGTCTTTTATTGTCCTTGCCTAACTTTAATAAAACATTTGAATTTGAATGTGATGCCTTAGGTATTGGTATAGGCACAGTCTTAATGTAGGAGGGACGACCAATTACTTACTTCAATGACAAACTAAGTGGGGCAACCTTAAACTACTCTACTTCTGATAAGGAGTTGTATGCATTAGTTTGGATATTAGATATGTAGCAGAACTACTTATAGCCTAAGAAGTTCGTGATTCACACCGATTATAAGTCCTTGAAATGCCTTAAAGGCCAACATAAGCTGAAAGAGAGGCATGCTCGATGGGTAGAATTCATAGACACGTTTTCATATTTCATTCATTGTAAATAAGGTAAGGAAAGCATTGTTACAGATGCACCTTCCCGCAGGTATGCCTTAATCTCAACACTTAATACTAAATTGTTTGGATTTAAACATATGAAGGAATTGTATACTAATGACCATGATTTTAGTGCTGAATCCCAAGCTTGTGAAATGACCCGGTTGGTAAGTACTTTAGGCATGATGGCAACTTATTTTGGAAGAATAAATTATATGTACCTAATTGTTTTCTAAGAGATTTGTTAGTGAAAGAATCCCATGGAGGAGGGTTGATGGGGCATTTTGGAGTTGTAAAAACCAGAGCAGTTTTGCAAGAACACTTTTATTGGCCACGTATGAAATGAGATGTTGATAGACTTTGTGGTAGATGTGTCACCTGTAGGCAAGCAGTATCAAAAGTGCAGTCCTATGACTTATACACCCCATTGCCAATACCTAGTGTACCTTGGATTGATGTTTCGATGGATTTTATACTTGGGTTACCTAGGTCTAAATGAGGGAAATACTTAATTTTTGTGGTTATAGATAGATTTTCCAAGATAACGAATTTTATTCCATGCCACAAGACAGATGATGCTTGGATTTTATTCCATTCTGCTACTAAGTATTCGCCATTTGAAATTGTTTATGGTTTTAATCCTTCAACCTCATTGGATTTAACTTCATTACTTGTCTCTGAGCGTGTTAACTTAGATGGCAGGAAAAAGGCTAAAATTGTTAAACAAAAACTTAAGATGGCTTAGTTCAACATTGTGCAGAGAATGGAGTAATATGCTAAACAAGCCAACAAAAAGTAACATAAGCTAGTCTTTGAACCCAACAATTGGGTGTGGTTACACATGCGTAGGAAAAATTTCTAGAGCATAGGAAATCTAAGTTTTTACCATAAGGGGATGGTCCTTTCCAAGTCTTGGAACGAATCAATTACAATGCATACAAGTTGGATTTCCCTGTGAGTACAATGTATGTGCTACTTTTAATATGCTTGATTTAAGTCTTTTGTATGCAAGTGACGATTTGAGGACAAATCCTCTTTAAGAGGAGGGGAATGATAAAATTGAGGAAAAAACTATCACACGCACATATGATGAGGCTTATTCAAGTTCCCGTTGGACCCATCACAAGAGATCGTGCAAAGAAATTCAATGAAATTCGTGAAGGCTTGTTGAAGGAACCACACATGATATTCAAACCACTAAGTGCGTGATTCAGGCTCTTGAAGTTTCCAAACAATCACTTTCATGAAATCGAGAATTTGGCTTGCACATTATGGCGGGAAAATATATTACTTTCCTTTTCAGATACTTTCCTATTTCTTGAGGAGGCTAGTGGCAAAACAAATCAGTTATTCTCTTTTAATTGGATAGCTTTCATTTTAATTGATGTAAGGCATTTAAGCCGATTATGATTCTTATTTGATTAAGATCATTTCCTATTTTCTTTAAATTAGGATTCTTATTTGATTTAGATTCTTTCTTATTTGCTTTAGGTTAGGATTTTGATTTAACTTAGATTTTATATTAGGATTTCGATTTCATTTTGGTCTAGGATTTATTTATGAAAATTCTTATAACCAACCCTATATAATGTATTCGAGTCCTATAAACTCAGATAGATTAA
>NW_006262022.1:14523694-14524945 GCF_000493195.1 Citrus x clementina
ATTCTCTTAGGTTCTTACACAAATTCTTTGAACTTATCAAATTTTTGTGTTGTTCAAACTTTTAACTTATTAATCATATCATCCATAGTTGTTTGTGGCGTCCTTACATACCAAGGTTCATGCTTTCATTAAGCATTGGGTCGCGATTCCATTCAATTCCAAGTTTAGAAGTGATCTTGGAGACTAAATTGATTAGGATCGCATCAGTTCTTAGCAGGGTTCATATCACCAATTTCCAAAGATGCTGAATGGGAAGAATCTACAAAAGAAGAAATAGAAGTATGGACTCTCCCACCTCTAGTATAGCTATAAATCATTATTAATGCAACCACTAATACAAAAAGATAGTGCTAAGGATGAGGAGTAATAATTAGAGATTCTACAGGAAAAGTGCATAACAACAGCCATAAAAATCTCCAAGTTTAAAAGAGATGTATCTTGTGTGAAAGCAAAAGTAATTGAGTGGGGTATTTAAATTGTAAAAGAAGCATGTCTGCAATCAGTAATTTTAGAAACTAATTTTGAAGTGGTAACAGATTTGATTAACAAGAGAGGAGGTAGCACAACAGAGACTATTGGATTATTTGCAAAATTCAAGCTCTAAAGAAGGATTTCAAATCTCTTGAAGCTAAGTGTGTGTACCTAGATCTTGTTATGCTTGTGCCCATTCTTTAAGTATGATAACTTTAGAAAAAACTGAATCTATTGTTTGGTTGAAAATTTTCTCTTTAGATATTATGCATGTATTCTCTTCATTGAATTAATAAAAATTTTACTTTCCTATTAAAAAAGAAAAAAAAAGGCTTGTACCTTAAGAGATCATGTCATTCCAAGGTCGGTTGGCTTTTCTAAAGCATTTTGTTTAGTTATGGCTTGACCAAAAATTGTAATAGGTTTAATTTGTTGAGGAGTTATTCCTTTTAAATGACATCGTCTATCATGTTTTTAGTATTTAATATACGATTCGTTAATTAACTTTTAAATTGATTGTTCTATAGGAATATTGGCCATTTATATATATGATCTAGCAACTTTTGTTGTATTGGTAAATGCATCTAGTAACTAATTTGCATTTTAATGCAAAAGAACTATCCTTCGCACTTTAGTTTTCGTAAAAATAGTGCAAGGATCAAAGTGAGGTATATTGGTTGTTTTCTAATAAATTCTTACTTTACTTCACGTAGTGTTCAGACTTTTGTAGTGGAAACTTGTGCTATCGAAGTAACAATCCACGAAATATACAATAAAAAT
>NW_006262022.1:14525128-14528047 GCF_000493195.1 Citrus x clementina
AACAAGATTTGCCCTCTTAAGGGACAATCTCCCAAGGTAAATGGACAAAAAAGTTAATCAAGTGATGTCATGTTGAGAACGTGTAATGGATGTGAAAAAAAATAACAAACTAATTGTATAGAGACAGGAAAATAAGATCAAATCAAGGGTCAATATAACATTACAGGATATAGTCATAGATTTGACTTTTGAGTGAAGTTGCGCAAATACAGCCATACTTTTATAACGTTACAAAAAATCTGGTAACTTTTGTGTTTCATGGTATTATAGAGGGAACCCAGATTGCAGGCCAAGGGTGGCATCGCCTACTGGATGGCTGGCATCACCCGTGATATGGAAAATCTGTTATAGGTAATATCAGCCTTCACCCAAGCAATGGCATCCATTACCTGCGAGAAATGGGCACGATGGTGGGTGGTGGCATCCATCATTTTAATGTGAGGCACCTGACATAATTCTATTTTGGGAAATTATCATTCGTATACCCTATATTTGCTCTGTTTTCAAAAGTACAACACTTTGAGGGTGTATCAATCGTCCATCCTTAGTTGACAAAATGTATCAGCCGACCACCAAACCGTTAGCTGCCGTTTGAAAGTTAACGGAATTACAGTGAATTGACGATTTTACCCTTAAAAATTATCACTTGTATACCCTTAAATTCTCTTTTTATCACTTGTATACCCTTAAATTATCACTTGTATCATATGGCAAGACCAAATTACCCTTCTGATGTCATCATACTTAAACGACAACTAACGGTTTGGTGGTCAGCTAATACATTTTGTCAACTTAGGGTAGACGATTGACACACCCTCAAAGTGTTGTAGTATTTTTTATAATGAAGTAAACTAAGGGTATACAAATGATAATTTCCCTTCTATTTTTAATGTTAATCATTTGTAGTTAATTATATTTTTAAAGAAATAAAATTATTGTTTCAATAATGTAATTAAATTTATTTTAATTTGCTTCAGATTTGATGGAATCAACAATTATGCTTAAGATGTGTTATAATGGATTGATTGACACTAAAAAGTGTACATTTAATGATGATACAATTATTAGTTTTTCACTTATTGTGTCGATTAATGCGTTCATTATTTCTAAATTATTTTAATACTCCCCCCACTATTTTTTATGTTAAATTAATTCGTAATTTGTGTTAATTTTTATCTTGTAAATATTTTTCAGGAATAAAGATGGAATTGGAATTGAAAGCGAGAACAAAGAAGAACTACTGGAACAAAAATTAAAGAAATGTAATACTAAATAATAAATAAAATAAAATAAAAAAAGAAAAAAAAGAACAAAAGAACAAAAACATGTTGGTAATGGTCAGGAGGCCATTACGCCTCCTGACCATCACACATTTCAACACACTTATATATTTTAAAATAATAATAAAATAATAAAATAAAGAAAGTTAAAGGCAATTGTTGCCTATAAAAGGGAGGAGAGATTGAGGAGCCGGGGGGATGGAGAGAGCTATTTTTGAGAGCTGAAGCCGAGACTGAAGATTTTATATCTTTCTTTCTTTTTTTTTTCTTGTTTCCGTTTGTATCAATTTTCTTTGTAATATATTTCAAAAAACTTATCAAATAAAAAGAGTGTTGTGTTTTCTTTCAATATGAGTAGCTAATTTTATTAAGCTGAGGTGAATAGTGAAGCTCAATGTTTCAAATTATTAATTATTATTATTTTCTCAAATGATTTTTTAAGTTTATTTAATTCTTTTCTAATTATTTTTATATCATGTTAATTTATAAATCTCACTGGATTTTATGGTATTTTGACATAATGTCGTCACATTAATATAGTGTGGCACATTAGGTACTTTATTCTATATTTATCCACACACATAGAATTAAATGATATAATAATTAATTGGTAAAAGTGGGGCAAAATATAAATGAGAGAGTATTAAAATTATAGTTTGAATATAGAGAGTTGATCCTAAACCTTAGCTTATTTTTAAATTGATTTCAAATAATTTTTTTCCCCACAATTAATTTTCTTAGTTTTACTAGATTTAAAACTCCTTGTGGTTTGACCCCGGTCTCACCGGGTTATATTATAACTAAACACTCTTATACTTGAGAGTAATACACTTTTGAGTCGTGTCAAGTTTTTGACACCGTAGCCGGAGAGTTTTCTAAATTTGGTATTAGTTTGTCTTTACTTTATTTTTTTTATTTTTTTTATTTTGTCATTACCATCTTTCCGTGATTCTATTTTATTCTCTTTTTGTAAAACTTCAGTTAGCACCCCTCTTCTTTTCAAACCTTAACATTATCCATAAAATTTGTGAAAAACTTTATCTTAGCCCAGAAACCTTTGCAAATCAGTCCCCAAATCAAATTTATTTATTTAAATTTCTGCAATTTACTTTCCGCATTTATTTTAAATTGTCGGTTCTACCGCCTGAATGTTATTTAAATTTTGTTAATTTATGTGTTTTTATTTATATGGTCGGTTCTACCGCCTAACATTTTAATTTCAGTTTATTTATTTTTGTGCATTAATTTATTTAATTTTATGTTTTATTATATGGCTGATTTTAAAATACCGCCTAAATTGTTCCTTTTAATGACTGGTTTCACCGCCTAATTTATTTAATTATTTTTCAGTTTTTTTATTTTTATTTCGCATTTTTTTGCTTATTTAATTTCCAGTTTATTTTTATTTCTACAATTTTCATTTAGCGTTTTTGCATCATTAGTTTAGCACACATCATTAGCATTGCATGCGTCGTTGGTCTCGTACAAATAGTGGTAGATTGATTAAAAATCATCTTCACCACCCTTAATTATGGCTGAAATAGGAGCTGAAAATTTTTCGGAGCACGAAATGACCCAAGCATTTCAAATCTTCATGAACAACCTAGAACCCTTAGCGACATCATGTATCCTACTAGAA
>NW_006262022.1:14528277-14553371 GCF_000493195.1 Citrus x clementina
GCTACAAAATCTTATGTTAGGAATCCATCAGAACTGGGGATGAAATGCAAGCACAATTTTTGAAAAAATTCTTCCCACCCCACAGAACAAATTTTTTTCAAAAGACAAATCACCACTTTCACTCAAAAACCAGGAGAAACCCTCTACCAATGTTGGGATAGGTTTAAAGAACTACTTAACATTTGCCCATATCACGGTTTTGAAACATGGAGATTAGTGTTTTATTTCTACGAGGGATTAACATCCCAAGGTAGACAAGTCGTTGAAATGATGTGTAATGGTGAGTTTAGGGATAAAAGTCCTGAAGATGCATTAGACTATCTTGACTATATAGCAGAAAATGCACAACACTGGGATACAATTGGGTCTTATGAGTCATCAAGTAAACCTCAGTCATCTCCATCTAGTGGAGGCATGCATAACTTTAGGGAAGACCATGATTTTCAAGCCAAATTTGCATCATTAGCTAGAAAAGTTGAAGCATTAGAGTCGAAAAAGAATGATCATGTAAAGTCTGTTCAAAATATTTCATGTTATGTTTGCGATTCTACTGACCATTCTACGCAGGACTGTCCAACTTTACCAGCTCTGAGAGAAAGTCTGCATGCACAAGTAAATGTCGTTGACAATTTCAAAAGGCCAAATCCAAATCTATACTCCCAAACTTACAACTCTGGTCGGAGAAACCACCCAAATTTCAGTTGGAGAAATGACAATCATGCACAACCTTCACAACCAGTTCCTCCATGTCAAAATTTTTAAAACTCCCAGAGTTACTCACCATATGTCCCACCACCAAGAAAAACTCTAGAAGACACATTGCATTCATTTATTGAGAAACAAGAGTCGATCAATAACCAAACGATGCAAACCTTAACCAATTTGACAGAAACTATCTCCAAACTTACATCTGCTCTGACCATACATAAAAAAGGAAAGTTTCTTGCTCAATCTGAACCAAACCCCAAGAGTCAACAACATCCTCAAATAGGAAATTTAGGAAACCAAAATATGAGTCAAGTCAAATCAGTTATAACCCTTCGTGGTGGTAAAGTGGTCAAAAAACACATTGTGGACCCTCGTGAAACTAGTAAAGATTCAATTTCAGAAAATAGGGAAGAGTTTTTCGAACCTTTAACCCATGAAGAAATAACCAACTCTCCTCATGTACCCCCATTTCCTCAAGCACTAATCAAGCCAAAGAAAACAAACCACCGTCCAGAAATTTATGAAGTTTTTAAACAAGTAAAAGTCAACATTCCTCTACTGGATGTCATTAAACATGTACCTTCGTCTGCTAAATTTCTGAAAGATCTATGCACAGTGAAAAGGAAACATAAGGTGCAAAAGAGAGCTTTTTTAGCAGAACAGGTAAGTTCTATTCTCTCAACCAATATTGCTTTGAAATACAAGGATCCTGGTTGTCCAACTATTTCTTGCACTATTGGCGATCATAAAATTGGACATGCTTTACTTGATCTTGGTGCCAGTGTTAATTTGCTTCCTTACTCAGTGTACAACTCAATCTCGGTGAGTTTAAACCAATTTCTACCACTCTTTTACTTGCTGATAGATCGATTAACGTTCCAAAAGAAATAATTGAAGATGTATTAGTCCAGGTCGATAAATTCATATATCCTGTGGATTTTATTGTTCTGGAAACGGAACCAATTGCTAATGAATGCAAACAAATTCCTGTTATTTTGGGTCGACGATTTTTAGTTACTACTAATGCTTTGATAAATTGCAAGAATGGATTAATGAATTTATCTTTCGGCAACATGACACTAGAACTCAATGTGTTCAACATGTGTAAATAACCTCACCACCAAGAAATGAACTTGAGGAATTAACTTGATGATGCTGGCAATGTGCGTATATTGTAAATAAATGAACTTGAGGAATTAAGGAATGATGCATATGAGAATTCCAGAATTATTAAGGCAAGAATCAAATTTTTTCATGACAAAAGAATTTTTCAGAAAACATTTGAAATTGGTCAAAAAGTGTTGCTTTATAATTCTCGTCTTCATTTATTTCTAGGGAAGTTAAAGTCAAAGTGGAATGGTCCATTTTTTTATAAAAAATGTCTATCCATATGGAGCCATAGAAATTGAGAATCCAAAGGATGGTGTCCACAGATTGAAACCATATCTGGAATACCAACCACATGAAGCAGATACCGAAATCCATTTGAGTGACCCACCAAAATTTTGATTAAACCTTTTCATTTTAACGTTTTGTGAATTTGATTTACTGTTACTTTATTGTTTGAATTATTTGATTTTTTTTTCTTTTTCCTTTTCCCTATGTCTTGAATGGAGTGCATTGCATTGTTTTAATTGTGTGTTGTTTGACAATTGTGATTTAGCTCACCAAATTTTTATACTTGTCATGAGTACCTCCATGAGAAATTTCCTTTTCGATCATCTTAAAACGCTTTTTCATGTAAAATTTCACCTGAGGAAATTGAGAATCCAAAGGATGGTGTCCACATATTGAAACCATATCTGGAATAGTTAGTATCTCACGTGAAAGATCTAGAAAGACAACTAAAGGAAATAGAGGATGGTATTTATAATCTGTAATTGGAACTGGATTCAATAAAAGGACAAAGGTGAGTTATATTCCTTGTGTGTTTTTGTTGTTCTTTTTCACTTTTGATTTGATTTTGCAGATTTGATTCGTTTTGTTTTTATTCACTCTCCCGTATAAATGGCAGATAACGGTACTTGTTGAGTGTTAGAAAATGTATATTTATAAAGGAGAAAATCGTCATTTTACACTTCAAGTTTTACTAACACCCTTACCTTTATGTATTTAAACTTATTGTCATTTAATTATGTGTGTTGTATTATAATTAAGTATTTTATGTATTTTAGGGGCATCATAGTCATTTCACAATGAACGAGAGATCAAACGGAAAAATGGACATCACTTTTGAACTCAGGACGGTCGAAAACCTTAGGAGGAACATAAAAGGAAAAATGGTACTGTTCACATGTACGGTACTATTCACATGTACGGTACTGTCTACGTTACCGTTCAAGATACTGTTCACATTGACGGATCGATGATGTGGCATTGACCTATGATGTGGCATTAACTGATGAGGTGTCCCGATCCTGTTAGACTAAAATTCTTATGCACTGTTGATCGATGACGTGGCAGCATATCAGTGGACCAAAAATCTCACGTACGGTACATGCATTACACAGGATTATTTTCAACCAAACCGCGTTACTGTTCAAGCCGGTCAAACCGTGTCACTGTTCAAACCGCGTGGTCAAACCGCGTACTGTTGACTGATGACATGGCACAATCCTGAGCGTCCAGACTGTTTTTAATCCGATGGCCATGATTTACTCAATGTATCTATAAAAAGGGGGCCTCCCCCCCTAATTTGATATCTCTGAATCTATTTTTGGGCTCCATTTTCTGTAATTCTTTCTCCATCTTGTATTTTCTACGTATTTTAATAAATTTCTATTTTGCCCCTAGTTCAATTATGAGTAAGCCAATTTTCTTTCAAACTTGGGTTAAAGGTGAAGTCTCAACATGTGTCATGGACTTTATTTGGTAAATTTATTTTCTCTTCCCCTCTAGTTTTTATGGATATTTTGACTTCTCGTCGACAAATAATAATAATCTTGTCTAAATATCGTCTTGGTTTCACTGGCTCTCTAGTACAAGGTTATTATTATTTGGCACGATAAGCCCTTAGCACCATATTGATTAGAGTGTGGTTCATGAGGTGTGGATTCTCCCCTCATGATTTAATTGGTATTAATAAGGAATATTTAGCCCATGGTGCATGTTGATACGAATCTAGATACCCAAGTACGTCATTTCAATAAATTTCTATTCAATTTAATCTCGCCATTTAAAATCCAATTTTAGGATAATCTAAAGTCACTTTCACCACAAATCCAACCACCCTCATATAAAATTAATTCTACATATAATTAAAATCCACCTCCTCCTGGGATTGACACTTGGCACCATTGATCTATTCTACAATAGATTCGTGCACTTGCGAGTTCAATAAAATTTGTACAACAAGTTTTTGGCGCCGTTGCCGGGGAGGTAAGTTATTTTAATTCTTAAAATTAATTTTTGTGAATAATTTCTTTTAATTGTTTTCTTGTAATTTTTTTTATTAAAAAAAAAGAAAAAGAAAAAAAAATGAATCTACATTTAGAGGTAACAATTTCTTTTCTTTTTCTCTTCTTTAAAATTCTGTAATTTAATTTTCTTTGTAATTTTTTGTTTATATTATTAATTTATTTTTAGTTAATTTATTTCACCTATTTGTTTTAGTGTTTTTTTTATAGAAATGTTGTAATAGCGTGATAAGGTTAGTATCGTAATTTCTCCTTTTTCTTTATTTTTATTCGTTTTGTTCCCATTTATTTTTTGTTTCTTTGCATGCATGGTCGTAGGTCATTATTACCTAATCTTGAACCTATAGACCTTGAACTAGAAAAAACACTGCACACACACAAACATGTTAAAAATAAAATGGATTTGCAACAACAACAAGCACCGCAGGAGAGGCCATTTAAGGACTACTTGAGTCCTTTAGCTAATTTGAGCACATCATGTATAAGATACCCAAATGTAGCTGCTAGGAGTTTTGAACTAAAACCTAGTGTGCTAAATTGTCTCCCAACATTCTATGGCCTAGAAAATGAGGACTCATATAATCATTTGAATGATTTTCATGCTGTTTGTCAAACATTTAGATATGAGAATTTTTCAGATGATGATGTTAAACTTAGATTATTCCTATTTTCTTTAAAAGATAGAGATCGTTCATGGCTTAATACATTGCCTGCTAATAGCATTACATCATGGGAACAAATGGTTATAAAATTTTTGAATAAATATTTCCCAGTGCATAAAACCAATGCTATTCATAGGGAAATTTCAGAGTTTACCCAGAGAGAAGACGAGCAGTTTTTCGAAACCTGGGAGCGATTCAATGGGCTACTCTTAAAGTGTCCACATCATGGGTACGAGAAATGGCACCAATGCCAATACTTTTTGGAGGGATTATTGCCGAATGTGCAAGATTGGCTAATGGCAACAAGTGGAGGAGAGCTAATATCAAAAAGTGCATCAGAGATTCGGGAATTCTTCCAGCGACAAGCGGATAATTCCCAACAACGGAGTCGGTCACTCATGAATACTAAAAGAATTAAAGGAGTGAATGAGGTTCACATTGGCGAGTCAACTTCGGGAATCAAAGAAGTCAAGGAGATGGTTGAAGGTCTCGCTCGACAAATAGTATCGTTATCGACTGCTAAATCAACAGAGCCACATGACCATGACTTATACTCAGATCAAGCCAATGACATAGGTGTAATGAGAAAACCATCAAATTACAACCCATACTCCAACACATATAACCCTGGATGGAAAGACCACCCCAATTTTTCATGGTCTCAAGGATTCCAATATAATGGACTAGCAGCTCCAACTCCACCAATGCAATAAATTTCTCAAGTTCCTCAAGCCTCTCAGCCACCATTTAGATCATACAATCAGAACCAAAACTACTCTTAACCCAGATCATGGGAGGATGCATTCCAGAATTTCAAGAATGTTACTCACTCTACGATTGAGCAACAAAACCGCACCACTGATGGACTACGAAATGAGTTAAGAGCAGGCTTTAACTCACAAGCCCAATCAGTTTCAGGCCTCGAGAAGATGGTGTGACAACTTGCTTCTTCAGTTCAGACCTTTGCAATGACTGTAGAGAAAGGTAAATTTCTAAGTCAACCAATGCCTAATCCTAAAGGAGTACATGAAGCAAGTACCAGTTTACCACAGCAGCATGGAGAGGTCAAAGTAGTCATGACTTTGCGAAAAGGAAAAGAAGTCGACAACAAAGTGGAGATGCCGATGATAAAAGAAAATAAAATTGTACCTGTGAATGTTGAGGACTCACCATCGGAAGAGAAAGAAGAAACCAACCCATGAGAATATGTTCCCAAAGCTCCATTTCCACATAGGTTAGCTAAAGGAAAGAAGGAAAAATCCATAAATGAGATTCTTGAAATCTTCAAACAGGTAAATGTTAACATCCCTTTACTTGATGCTATAAAGCAAGTTCCATCTTATGCCAAGTTTCTTAAAGACCTTTGTACTAAAAAGAGAAACATTCACGATCAAAAGAAGGCATTTTTAATAGAAAATGTTAGTTCTATACTCCAACACAAAATTCCTCTAAAATGCAAAGACCCAGGCTCCCCCACTATCTCATGTAGTATAAGGAACTATACAATTGAGAATGCTTTCTTGGATTTAGGAGCTAGTGTAAATTTGTTACCCTACTCAATTTTCGTGAAACTTGGACTGGGAGAATTACACCCAACTCCAGTGGTGTTACAGCTTGCAGATCGGTTCACGAAAATACCTTGTGGTATTGTGGAGGACGTGGTTATCCAGGTAGACAAGTTTTATTTTCCTGTTGATTTCATTATAATTGACACTCAACCAATACAGGATTCAAGGAAGCACAACCCCATTATTCTATGCCGACCTTTCTTGGCAACTGCCGATGCTCACATTCAATGCAGAACTGGAAATGTGCAATTGTCCTTCGGCAACATGACTATAGAGCTAAATATTTTCAACATTGCCAAACAACCTCATAATGCAGATGATGGAATTGGTGATGTGGATTTAATTAAAGCATTAGTTGATGACACTTTTCTTTGAAACTTTAGTGATGACCCTTTACAAACATGCTTAACTCACTTTGGTTTGGATTTTGATATTAACAGATCAGTCGATGAGGTCAACGCCCTACTTGACTCAGCACCATCCATGGACACTAATAAATGAAAGTCAAGAGTTGAACAACTAGCACAATCAGAGAAGAAACTCATCCCATCATCAGAATCACCACCGAAACTCGAGCTCAAACCATTACCCAACACTTTGGAATATGCATTTTTGGGAGAAGAAAGCACTCTATCGGTAATCATCTCATCATCCCTAAATGACGAACAAAAAGGTAAGTTGTTGGATGTTTTAAAAGAGTACAAATGAGCATTAGAATGGACCATAGCAGACATTAAAGGTATAAACCCAGTAGACTGCATGCATTACATTCACCTTGATGAAAATGCTAAACATACTAGGGAAATGCAACGTCGGTTAAATCCTAACATGAAAGAAGTTGTTAGAACTGAAGTCCTTAAGCTATTAGATACAGGTATCATTTACCCCATTTCTGATAGTTCATGGGTCAGTCATGTACAAGCTGTCCCCAAAAAGTCAGGAGTCACAGTAGTTACGAATGCTGATAATGAATTGATACCCACTGGAGTGACTACAGGATGGCGTGTATGCATTGATTATAGAAAGTTAAATTTTATCACACATAAAGACCATTTTCTTTTACCATTTATTGATCAAATGCTTGATAGATTAGCAAGCCATGAATTTTATTGCTTTCTAGATGGCTACTCAGGATATAATCAGATTCTCATAGCACCAAAAGATCAAGAGAAAACCACTTTCACTTGACCTTTTGGCACTTTTGCATATAGGAGGATGCCATTTGGATTATGTAATGCACCTGCTACATTTCAACAATGCAATTTAAGCATTTTTTCTGATATGGTTGAACGATTCCTTGAAGTCTTTATGGATGACTTTTCTGTCTTTGGTGACTCGTTTGATCAATGTTTACATCATCTAATACTAGTTCTGCAGAGATGTATCGAGAAGAACTTAATCTTAAATTAGGAGAAGTGTCATTTTATGGTAAAACAAGGTATTGTTCTCGGTCACATCATTTCGAACAAAGGTATTGAGGTTGACAAAGCCAAGGTGGATCTCATTTCTAATCTTCCTCCACCCAAAACAGTCAGAGAAGTAAGATCTTTCCTTGGGCATGCTGGTTTTTATAGACATTTCATTAAAGATTTTAGCAAAGTTTCTAGACCCTTATGCAATCTACTTGCTAAGGATGTACCTTTTGTCTTTGATGATTCATGTCTTGTGGCATTTGAAAAATTAAAGCAGTTGTTGACATCATCACCCATCATTCAGCCCCTAAACTGGAGCTTACCATTTGAACTCATGTGTGATGCATCTGATTATGCAGTAGGAGCAGTGTTAGGACAAAGAGTTGATTGAATTCCCCATGTTATTTACTATGCTAGTATGATATTGAATGATGCACGGTTGAACTATTCAACTACTGAAAAAGAAATGCTAGCAGTAGTGTTTGCATTGGAAAAATTTTGATCTTATCTCATTGGTTGTAAAATAATTATATTCACAGATCATGCTGCTCTTAAATATCTTCTCACAAAGAAAGACGCAAAAGCTAGACTAATTCGTTGGGTGTTACTTTTGCAGGAGTTCGACTTGAAATTTAAAGATAAGAAAGGCACAGAGAATGTTGTAGCTAACCATCTCTCTCGTCTCCATTTTGACACAATTATGGAATCATTACCATTGAATGAGTCATTCCCAGATGAACAATTGATGAGTGTAGAAGTATTACCATGGTATGCTGATATCATTAATTATCTTGTTACAGATCAACTTCCAGAGCATTGGACCAAGCAAGACAAGGCTAAATTCTTTGCGGAAATAAAGAATTTCTTTTGGGATGACCCGTATTTGTTCAAGTATTGTGCAGATCAAATTGTTAGGCGATGTGTCCCAGAAAGTGAAATTCAGAATATCCTTTCATTCTGTCATGAACAAGCTTATGGAGGCCATTTTAGTGCTAAGAAAACAGCTACTAAAGTTTTACAATGTGGTTTCTATTGGCCAACTATATTTCGAGACGCTTACACTTTCTGTTCTTCATGTGATAGGTGTCAACGAATGGGGAGCATTACACTAAGGAACATGACGTATGGGGTATCGACTTCATGGGACCCTTTCCCCCTTCTTTTGGCCATCAATACATATTGGTTGTTGTTGACTACGTATCGAAATGAGTAGAAGCAATTCCATACATAACCAATGATCATAAGGTGGTGATAGGATTTTTGAAAAACAATATTGTTTCGCGCTTTAGATTTCCTCGAGTAATAATCAGTGATGGTGGTGCCCACTTTTGTAACAAAGCATTCAAAGCTCTTTTGACAAAGTATTCAATCACTCACAAAGTGGCGACCCCATATCATCCGCAAACCAGTGGCCAAGTTGAGATGTCCAATCGAGAAATAAAGCACATATTAGAAAAGACGGTGAAGCCAGACAGAAAAGATTGGTTATTAAGACTTAATGATGCATTATGGGCATATAGAACGGCTTTCAAGACCCCGATTGGGATGTCACCCTACAGGCTAGTGTATAGAAAAGCTTGCCACCTACTTGTGGAACTCGAGCATCGTGCATACTGGGCCATCAAGAAATTCAACTTTGACATGCAACAAGCTAGCTCAGAAAGAAGATTACAGTTGGCAGAACTTGAAGAAATTCGCAATGATGCATACGAAAATGCCAAGATTTACGAGCAATGAATGAAAGTCTTCCATGACAAGCAAATTATGAGAAAATCTTTCACTCTAGGTCAGAAAGTGCTTTTATTCAATTCTCGTTTGCACCTATTCCCAGATAAGTTACGCTCTCGATGGTCTGACCCTTTTATTGTTCATACTGTTTTTCCACATGGGCAATTGAAATTAAGGACCCAAAGAATGGTGTCACGTTTAAAGTTAATGGTCAAAGATTAAAGTCATATCTAGAGTACCAACCACATGGAGAGGACATCGAAATAAATTTGAGTGATCCACCGGATTTGAATTAAGTTTTTCTTTCTTTCTTTTCGGTGATTTGATTTTTTTTTCTTTCTTTCTTTTTATTATTTTTGCATAAGTGTGTTTGTTTAACCGTTAAGTTTTTTTCTTATCATTGTTAATCATGAGTGCCATACTTAAACCGTTCCTCCTGAACATTCTTAAACCACTTCAACGTGTAAAATCTCATCTCAAAAGGCAGATTCAATTTTGTAAAACGCATCGTATTTGGGCTCTGCAACCACCAGAGTTAGTATCCTATGTTGAGGATTTAAAAAGCCAACTCAAAGACATTGAGAAAAGTGTTTACGACATCCAGTTGGAGCTTGAGGTAAATTCAATAAGAGGACGATTTTAATTTTCTTTGTGTGTTTTAATTTATTTTTCTATTTGTGTGCTTTAGTTTGTTATCCCGTTGAAGTGGCGGATAACGGTACTCCGTGACAATCAAGTCGGTTACTTCAGTTTTCCCATAATAACTGATATTTTGAGGCGAAGGTATGGACAGAAACGAGATTCTAGCGAAACTTCACAAGCGATTCCCTTCACTTCCTCAGAATGCCCTCCTTACAATCTATAAAGCCCGGCCCGAACGCATGCGATTGCTCATGAGGAATAACATACCTATTGACATCCGTTGGTTAATCGAGGCTAAAGTACGATTGGCAGGTGAGTTACCTCCAAAATTTATTGCATACATGCCTGGTTGTGGTAAAGGAAATTATGCAAGAAAAAGAAGAGCTCAAAGAATTTCCGTTGCTTGTCATAAGTGTGCCAGAATGAGTTGCGATAAAAAACCATGTTCTTTAGGAATGGTATCTGATAACAGGGAAGATAAGATTCAATTCATTAAGGATGGCTTGAATAAAGAGTCATTGAATGATATCCTTTTGTCTCTTGAAATGCATCCCAGTGGATATGTGCAAGGAGCGATTCTCCAATTATGGCCATTATTCCAGAAAGAGCATGCACGATATAGTCTCGGGAAACTGACTATAAACGACCTTGTTTGCCAGTTTATAAGAAAAATGGATGGGAAGCCTATCCTCGACCCATGGAGGGCGTTCAAGCCGTTTCTGGACGTAAAACCAGAGGAAGATGTGAGCCACAGTCGCAACTACCTGTAAATATCATTTTACTTCACTGTTATTTTATTTCACTGTTGTTTTATCATTTGCATTATTTTCTTTAATAATTTTATTTTATCATTTTTTTACTGTTTGGTTTTTTACTCTCAAGCCATCTGCTTTACACGTTATTTGACACTGATATGTTACCTCATACACAGTTGTGACCCGCTGTCACCAAGATTCTTAAATATAATTTTTTTTTAAGCACTCACAAATTATTTTTGAGAAGTATCCCAATGGTAGTTACTCCTAATAGACAATTCAAGAACATTTATGTGCTTTCTGGGTTTCACTATGGCAAACATAAAGCGTTCGTTGAGGCAGCTATAGATCTTGGTCGAAGCATAGCAGAGAGAAAATTACACTTGGTGTATGGAGGAGGTAACTGAGGGTTATCAAAATTGTTCTCAGAAGCTACTTTTGTCAGAGGAAGCCAAGTGTTAGGCATCATCCCAAGAGCTCTAAAACCTTTGGACAGTTTGTCTGACTCATCGACTGAAGAAGAGTTAGTCATCTCAGGTATGCAAGAAAGAATAACTGAAATGCTTAATCATGCTGATGCTTTTATTTTCCTTCTAGGAGATCTTGCAACACTAGAGGCACTTATCACACTAGCATCTTGGGCCCATCTGCACATTCACCAGAAACCCATCGGTTTATTAAATGTCAATAACTTTTATAATGGCTTCATCGCATTTCTTAACCATGCAATAAAAAACTACTTCATTCCTTCCAATGCGAAAAAACTTTTTATTTGTGCTCACACTGTTAATGAGCTACTTGATCTGTTACAAGCTTATAGACCGGAGCAAGACCCCTGGGCCTTTGTGTTGGAGCGTCCAAATAATGATGGTAACAGTAGCCGTAGTAAGAAGTACAAATTAGATTTAACTCTCTGCTTGTAAATATTTTCTTCTGTGTTGCACCACCCAGGTGATGTCTTCTAAACTCTACTTCTTTCCTTTAAAACATTAAGGACAATGTTTCATTCTGGTTGGGGGGAGGGAATAGTCGACAATTGTGAAATCTTGGTTAAGTTTTTACTAATTTTTTGCTGTAGAGACTAACCGTGGCTAACTTTTTATATTGAAGATGGCTGAATATGGAGTGTGGTGACTCTAGAAACGCATCTTCTTTGTTTAAAAAAAAAACTCCAGACATTTTCTTTTTCTTTATTAACCTTTGACAATTATTTTTCTAACTTCTTCTTTTTAATTTCTCCTTTATAAATATACACTTTCAAATTTTTGAGTCGAAGATGACTGAATATGGAGTGTAGTAGTGCCTCTAGAAACGCATCTTTTTAAGTTAAAAAAAATTTCTTTTTCTATCATTTTAAGTGTAACTTTTCTAATTAGTTTTTTTTTTTTTTGCATCATTTTCACATTTCTGCATGCATATTTTCCTTTCATGTTTAGAATAGGTTGGGGGGTAGAATGTTGTTTAAAAAATAATTGTGTGATTTGTTTTAACATTGGATGACATGATTAATTTCAAATTTTAGTATTTGTATTATCTTTAGTCTTAAGTGATGTTACACTATGTTTGCTACTCTACATGTTGATTCGGAGACAAATATGAGTTGCTTGAAGGAATGAACATGTCATAATAAGTACCAAGTGAGTTTTTGAGCCTATCATTTTTCTTGGAGAGTAACCATTTTGCCCATTCTTTATATAGCTTATCAGTTTATTATTGTATACACGATCTTTAGATTTCTTTTGAGTTAACCCTTAAAAAAAATTGTAAAATTAAAAAAAAGAAGAAAAAAAACGTGTGTTGCTACATATGGAGGCCCATCTAATTAGTAGATATGAAAGATTATTTAGAGCCCTAAAAGACGATAGAAAGGCCATCTTTGATCCGTTTGAGCCTTTCTAGCCATCCCTTTTATCAAAATCCATAGTTAACCCTTTTGAGCCTTTAAAAAAAACACTTTTCTTTGTCAAACTTATCATCTTGATTCTTGACCCACTTCGATTTGGAGTATTACCCAATATCTTACAAGTTCCATCACCTATTTATGTTTGAGAAAAATGTAAATAAATATTTTGTATAATAAAGTTATGCCCAACAAAAGCAAAAAATAAATAAATAATTGTTGTTTCAAAATAAAAGAAGAAAAAAATAACAATAATAGGTGAAATCCACCTTGCAACTTCAAAAAAAAAAAATTCCTCTGCATTTTTCTCAAACATACACTTTGTTTTCCTTATTTCCCTTCTTTGTTAGCCATGTCCCTAACCTACGTTACGTCCTAATAAAAGTCCTTCTTGATTTTAGGGAACTATAGTCTGAAGTAGAAGTTAGTTATATGGGCTAAAAAGATGTAGTGATGCATAATAAAAAAAAGAGAAAAAAAAGATAAATAAAGTGGGTTGACTAGCATTTTTGTTTGACTTGAGATCGTATTATTTCTAAGCTGAGGGCATATTTCTTTCATCTTTGTGAGAGCATGTGATATCATTTCTTTATTATTTTCTCTCAATTACCATTCATTGTAGTGACTATTTTTATTGGGTATAATTTCTTTATGAGAGTGTCACTATATCCAGTGAGATTTTGGGGTTTAACATGTCATTCTTGAAAGTAGCTGTAACAAAGTCTACTGGTCTGATTCATGTGGATGGCTGATGTGGGTGTAATGTTTCTTTAGACTGGAGATAATGCTTATATTTTTATTTGATTACTATCATTAGTCTGATTGAATAAACATGACTGTTAAAAAAAAAATCATTTTGGATTTTCAATTTTGTTTTCACTTTATTTACTAGGGACTAACAATAAGCTGGTTGGGGGGTGTGTTGAGTGTTAGAAAATGTATATTTATAAAGGAGAAAATTATCATTTTACACTTCAAGTTCCACTAACATTCCTACTTTTATGTATTTAAATTTCTTGTCATTTAATTATGTGTGTTGTATTATAATTAAGTATTTTATATATTTTAGGGGCATCATAGTCATTTCACAATGAACGCGAGATCAGACGGCAAAACGGACATCACTTTTGAACTCAGGACGGTCGAAAACCTTAGGAGGAATGTAAAAGGAAAAATGGTACTGTTCACATGTACGGTACTATTCACATGTACGATACTGTCTATGTTACTGTTCACGATACTGTTCACATTGACGGATCGATGACGTGGCATTGACCGATGATGTGGCATTGACTAATGAGGTGTCACGATCCTGTTGGACTAAAATTCTTATGCACTGTTGATGGTGACGTGGCAGCATATCAGTGGACCAAAAATCTCGCGTACGATACATGCATTACACAAGATTATTTTCAACCAAACCGCCTCACTGTTCAAGCCAGGTCAAACCGTTTTACTGTTCAAACCGCGTGGTCAAACCACGTACTGTTGACTGATGACGTGGCGCAATCCTGAGCGTCCAAACTGTTTTTAATCCGATGGCCATGATTTACTCAATGTATCTATAAAAAGGGGGCCTCCGCCCCCTAATTTGATATTTCTGAATCCATTTTTTGGACTTCATTTTCTGTAATTCCTTCTCCATCTTGTATTTTCTACATATTTTAATAAATTCCCATTTTTTCCCTAGTTCAATTATGAGTAGCTAATTTTCTTTCAAGCTTGGGTTGAAGGTGAAATCTCAACATGTGTCATGGGCTTTATTTGGTAAATTTACTTTTTCTTCCCCTCTAATATTTGTGGATGTTTTGACTTCTCGTCGATAAATAATAATAATAATCTTGTCTAGATACCGCCTTGGTTTTGCCGGCTCTCTAGTACAAGGTTATTATTATTTGGCACGATAAGCCCTTAGCACCATATTGATTAGAGTGTTGTTCATGAGGTGTGGATTCCCCCCTCATGATTTAATTGATATTAATAAGGAATATTTAGCCCATGGTGCATGTTGATACGGATCCAGATACTCAAGTATGTCATTTCAATAGATTTCTCTTGAATTTATTCTCACCATTTCAATTCCAATTTTAGGATAATCTAAGTCACTTTCACTACAAATCCAATCACCTTCATACAAAATTAATTCTACATATAATTAAAATCCACCTCCTCGCGGGATCGACACTTGTCACCATTGATCTATACTACAATAGATTCGTGCACTTGCGAGTTCAATAAAATTTGCACAACAGCCATTATAATGTAAAAATTAAATTATTTAAATTTTAGTTTTAAGATTTTTATATGAATTTAACATATATTTTATTATTTGATTAGGTACTTATGTACCAATTCCAATTCGGTGGAAGCAACATTTATCAGCCATTTCCTTATAATTAGCACACAGTAAGTTGTTGTTTACAAGTCGTTAATGAATACATATATTTTAATATTTCTATATTGTAATATGATCTTTATTTTTATGTATTATAGCAATTAGTCCCACTGTATACTTCGCAGTTGCATTATTCTTCTCCTTCGATGACTTATCAAGGATCTCAAAGTGAGAATTTCTAACAGTTACTACAGCAGCAGCAGTGTAATGAAGATAACAATGATGATACTTGACTTGTATTTTGGCTTTAAATTGTAGTGATGAAATAATGTTGTATTAAATTGAACTTTAAATTTTTAAAATTATGTTATATTTGACTTTAAATCTTTGAAATTGTAGTGATGGAATAATGTTTTGTGTTAAATTGAACTTTTAATTTTTGAAATTATGTTAGATTTGTTTAATGTTGTCCACTTGCAATTTGTTTGCTCACGCTGTCATGAAGTGATATTGTATAGGCACCGATGGTTTTGCAGTCAGTGCAAATATTTCCAGCTATGTGAAAGGTAATAATTCTTCCTCTTAAATTTTGTTTTCATACTCATGTCCACGTCTTTAATTGAACTACTCTTTTTGCTTTTATACTTATGTCCATGCCTTTCTTCAGGTTCTCAATTATGTTAGATTAGTTTTGAAATCTGTTATTCTGAATTAAAATTTATTATAATGTATAATAATTTTCTTGTATGACTTTTGTATTATCGAGTCAATGGGAATGAAACGGTGATGCTGCGATATTCTGTATAATACTATAGTTGCATGTGATTGTGATGGTGAAATTCTACCTACTGATAATTGATTCATGTGCTTATGTAATTATACATGAAGACAATTATCAATAGCCATCACATACTGTCCTCAACCGAAATTGGTGTGAATTAATTTTATGTGCAATTTCTTTATGACCAATGAAACTTCAATAAATTACGATTATTGAACACAAAACGAGTAATTATAAACAAACCCACTTTCATACCAGACCATGAAGGTTTCAGTAGGACTAAAGATACATGAGGTTTTGTATGTGTGATACAATATTAATATAAATTGGAGGCTTTGTTTTCACTAGTAGATAACAGAGGCCCTGTGCAAAGAATTAAAATTCACTTAAAGAGCCATGTTGCACAAATGTGTGCAAGGACATAATTTTACAAAATTATTTTTCTTATGTTACAGAATTCATATCTCATATGCATAGGGTCTAGAGGAAAACAATTCATACACAATCATTTTATTTAAATTATTTAAATTTATACATAACACGGGGTACAATTTCATTTATGCAAAATACATATAGCAACGATTATCCCTAAAATACAACATGCAATGGATAATATATGCAGAATAGTACAATTATTTCTGCCTTTATTAGTTTGCACAGCTTTGTCGCATGTAGGCACTTCAGTTTGCACCCCCTTTTCGAGTGTTTCTACAATAAATTTTGTAGTTTCTAACATATTGGATGTCTCTGGCAATTTTTCATGGCTTTTTATGTAATCATTGTAGGCTATTTCGGCATCCAACAAAGATTTATAAGATTTATAAGAATTCCCTTTGAATCCATTTACTTGCATCTGACATTCAAGCCAAGAATTGTATATGCCCGGCTTTCGTCCTTTGAAAACAACATAACAGCTTTAAGTAGGCATTTGAATTCTACATTGAAAAAATTTAGATCAAATATTATCACAAATAAATATTCTAGACTTTTATGCTAAGAAACTTCTAATGATAATATATATTGATATGCAATACAAGTAAGAATCTGAAATTTTTATGGACTTTGTTGATTTCCCTGCCCTGCACTTACATTGATCTTATGGACTTTCAGTCGACAATCTCTATTATAACCAATTTTTTATCTAACAATGGCTTCAAACAGTCAATCAAAATAAATGTAATAAGTCATGTAACTTAGGATTGAAATTGAACTGATTATTATGTTCTTCCCAATGTACTCCAATATGATTTTTTTTTTCCAGAAAAAAGTGACTAGTCTTCAACTCTCAATATATTGTATATTAAGAATAGAAATTTATAATTCGAATATAACAATAGAAATTTAAGTTGTGCTATAATAGAATTGACCACAAGAATTCCACAGACAAAATAATTTCAATGAGAATGAATTGAAGCATATATTATTCAAACCTTGTCAGAAGAAACAAGTCTATTCGTAGCAAGAAAAAGAAAAACCAAAAGTAACAACAAATGCAAGAAATACAGCTCCCAGAAGTAGAAAAACAATTTGGGAAATTATTTAAGGCAAAATAAATTATATATGGAAATTCTAGTTGCTAAATTATTCTTGCATCAAATAGTAACAAAAGGTAACAATAATTTAAGGGTTAATTTTATGGGGACAGGAGAATAAAGATTTTCGGGAATAATTACCTTTTCATAGTAAAAATGAAAATTAATTAGAGATAATTTTCTTTTATATCAAAAGTGCAGCTTCTTTATTTTTTTAATATATCATCAGTGTGACAAATCGCAGTAAAAGATTAATAGAATTCGGAAAAGATTAATTACAAAAAAGATTATCTATTCAGCACCCATTACTAGTTGATACACAAAGATGATCTTAAACTGTCAATCGGTAGCACTGAGAATTGAAATAAGCTTGAATTGAACATGCTTACGAAAGAAATGCTAACACTGTCAATCTCAAATTTCATCATCCACAAGATAAAATAAAAAAAAATAAAAAAAAATGCTTACGGAAGAAATGCTAACACTGTCAATCTCAAAATTTCATCATCCACAAGATAAAATAAAAAAATTAAAAAGAAATGCTAACACTGTCAATCTCAAAATTTCATCATCCACAAGACAAAATAAAAAAAATAAAAAGAAATGCTTACAGAAGAAATGCTAACACTGTCAATCTCAAAATTTCATCATCCACAAGATAAACAAAAAAAAAAAAGAAATGCTTACTGATGGTCACTACAACAGCAGCAACAAGCAACAACTAGAAGTCTCCAAAGCAGCGACGTCGTAGATGAAGAAGAGTCAATTGTGTCCGTTGTAGATCTGGGCTGGGCGAGAACAAGAAGCGGTCGGCGTCCGGTAACAAGAAGCGGACGTCGTCCGGTAACGAAGCAAGTGGGGCTGGGCAAGAAAAAAAAAGAAGGGGTTCGGCGAGAACAAGAAGCAGCTGTCGTCCAGGGGGAGTCCGGTAACGAAGCAAATGGGGCTGGGCGAGAAAAAAAAAAAAAAGGGGCTCGGCGAGAACAAGAAGCGGCTGTCGTCCAGGGGGAGTCTGGTAACGAACGAAGCAAACTCAATGGAGGGGAGTCTGGTAATGAAGCAAATGGAGAGAGAGTAAAATGAGTGGAGGGGGAGTAAAGTAAGGAAAGGAAATGAGTGGTTGGGGAGGGGGCAGAAATGACCATCGTTTACTCATTTTTTTTTTAATTTCTTGTGGGTCCACGCAAGATTAAAAGAAGCAGAAATCAACGCATGAAACAGCAATTCAAAGTTGCGTTTCTGTCGTCCTTTTGTCTTCATTGAGTTCGTTTATCATTTTCCTAATTTTATTGGGTCCAACTATAATACAGCGGCTGTAACTCGTACAGCCACTTTTTATCATTTTTTTATTTGCGCATATAACCGGCCAGTAAAAGTAGCGGTTATACAGGTAAAATAAAGGCAAAAATTAAAGGTAATTATCGTATAGCTACCCTTCTTTAAGTAAATATCAAACTAATCAATTCAAACTAGAAAACTACCAAAGACCCCCCTCAAATTACATGAAATATACTTTTTTATTTTTTTCATAAAATTAAAATATACTTCTTTTTAAATAACATTAAAAGATACTTAAAATATGACACTTCTATACTAGTAAGAATAATAATTTAAATATAATTTAATGAAATTGATTTTAAATTAATTGAATTATTTATAATATTATATTATAAATTTAAAGATATTTTACATAAAAAATAATCAGAATATTTTTATTAACATTTTGATAGTGCAATGCAGTTTTTCTGTAGAATTGTATTAAATTATATTTATTTCTAAATAAATAATCAATCTCTAAATGCGCATAAAGTGACTCAAACCTCTACCTTATAATATGAGGATAACTTTTATCCAAGTATTGGATAATTATCAAACAATTATCTTGTTCATGGTGTCAAATATTCTAATTACATAAAATATTATTAGTTTTCTTATTATGATTAGTGGTAGCGGCTAGTATCTATATGTTATATGGATACCTTCTAAAAAAAATTTGTATATTAGATAAATATAATATATCTAATGTTTCAATTTTTAAATAATATTCACAAAACAATCACTTGTTCAAATTAATTCATACTACAAATTTATGTGAAATTAGTTATTTTATTTATTCTTTTATACTATATTATTTGTATGGTTATATTTGTTCATTGCTTTAAGTCATATAACTTCTATAAATTCGTAAAACAAACACATTAATACGTAATGTTAATTTTTGATCTATTGCCATTAGTGGTATCGTGACTAATAATCTAATAACATTAAAATTCATTTTCTTATATTGGTAATAACCAAAATTGTCAACCAATATTAATTAGATTTAACTAAATTTAAATTTAAATATGACACTTATTATCATTATTAGATGTTTATTATGAGAATGTGTATATAGTCTATATATGACATTGTTTTATTTTTATAATCCAAATAGTAATATTATTAGTTTATAATTTTAACTATTAACTCCCACATGATTTAATTTGGGATATACCATATTTTCATAAATAACTATATATATCTCTTTTTGGATAATTATGCCTTTTGACGATAGTGATCTAAATTCAGAATGTGACTATCCATGTAACATGTATAATTAAAATCTTTTTTATTAGTTAGCCTAATGGCAATATAATTCCTCCCCACCTAAAAGCAAGGTTCATACCCAAAAACCTTTTGTTTTTAATACAAGATAATTGTAATTTGAATACAACTAATATGAAATAATGTTGTATTTTATTATAGTTCCAGTTATACAATTGAAGCATGACAATTATATTTTAAAATTAACTCAAAATTATTACAGTAATTGTGCACAAATATAAGTGGTTGCATGATTTGTATACTAAATGTTGTGCAATTTATTTATAGGTGTTACAACATAATTGCAGGTTTTTTTTTTATTTGCAGCACTATAGTAATTAAAAATAAGTAAGACTTCATAATATCAAATTAATTTATAATAATATAAATAAATTAAAATGAAATGAACACTTTCTCATTTAGGCAGGCAAAACTGCCGCTAAATGAAATATTTACTAAACATTATTAATTTTTTATCTATAAATTTGAAAAAAAAATTCAATTTTGTATTGAAAGTATAAATATTAAATAAGTGTGAAATGAAAAACTAGGGCACAACTGGCCCTAATTTTTCGTCCTCTCCAATTCCAACTCTTTTCTTCTCTCAACTCTCTTTTCTCCTCCTCCACATTTGGCCATACTTTTTTTTTCTAATTAGTGTTGATCACTCTCTGATCCACACTCTCCACTGATTTTTCGTGTCGCCACTCTTCAATTTCAATTCCATTCTCCACTCTCTAATGCTTGATCTGGTAGCCCTTTTTTTCTTTTAATATCTGGTGTCATTTTGCATAAAACTTTTGAGTGTGAATTTTGGGTGACCTTAAGGAGAAAGTTATTAATTTTGGCCTCTCCTTACTTATTTAATTGTTTGGGATTATGTGTTTAACAATCTGAATAATTTTCTTTTTTTATTAATTGAATGATTGTTGCTGGTTAGGGTTGAAGCGGCATCTATGGAATGCAAAAATATTTTGAGAAGTGATTTCCATGGGCACTTGGGAGCTTAAGATTTCAAGACGGTAAGTTTTTTTCTATTTTTTGTCATATTCATGCTCTGTTATTTTAATATTTAATTTGAACCGCTTTGGATTCTATATATTTATAGAATGCTCTGTATTGTTCTGTTCTATTTATAAAATGTAGTATTGAAAAAAAAAAGAAAAAAAGTCTTGTCTTTAGTGTTCTATTTGTGATACAAGATGCTACCAGAAGCTCATCGATGTTCTGTTAAAGGTGGAAGCTTACATAGTGATGGATAATTTAGGAATGATGTCGGTGTCTACTATATCTTCTATAACTTTGCTTATTGAATTGGATGTTAAGGATATGGGTGTGCTTTAGGAGTATCCATGAGATGAGAAGTAAAATTGTGTGAGATCAAGATCGAGTTTAGTAATTAAAGCCGAGCTCACTCTTCATCGACTCGCTAAAGATCTCATCCTAGAAGGTCATTTATGAAAAAAAATCAATCTCTTTTTACTTTTTATTTTTAATTTTTTTCTTTTTCTTTTTTAATTGGAATTTCAGATTTTTTTTCCGCTTGATGAAATGTATAAATAAGATAATATGTTTTAACATCGACATATTTTGTTTGTTTCCTGTAAGATGTTATAACTATAAATTCTGTTTTTTTTTTATTTGTATTAAGTCCAGATCAACATTCTATTAAGGAAAAAAGAAAAGAAAAGAAAAGAAAAACACAGTAGATTAGTAGATGTTATGATGTGTATTGTGAGGAGAGTTTTGTTGTAATTCCTTAATCTTGGAACCATTTATAGCTCTAACATGTGCAAGATGGATCAGCATTCCATGTACTAGTCAACACATCTTTGGCATGCTAACTGATCTTTTTGATAAATTTTTTGCTTTATTTCTCCCTTTGTATGTTCTTTGGTGATGAATATTTTATATGATGTGTATCATGCAAATATGTTTACTTGATAATCTTTTTTAAATTTGGTGTTGGTAATCAAAAGTCTAGAAAAAGTTGGATCACTCAATTTATATTTTTTTTTAAAATTTCCTTACTAGAGTGTATTCATGCATAATTTTAATTACTCTATGTATAAATGGTAGTTGGTATTTTATTGTCATGAAATGTGTTCATTTTCTTTTCAGGGCCATTTGGCATCTTGCAACTAAGGCGATAAATGATCTTGTTAGTGGTAGCTATTACAATTCAGCTGGGAAGGCTCCCAATTTTTTCTTTTTTTTATTCTTTTCTCTTGCAGTAAGGATTATTTTCTTTAGGATAAAAGGGCACTTAGCTTTCCCAATTTTTCATTTTGTTTCCTTTTGTCTTGAGTTTCTGTAGTCTGTAATTCAGCATTTGGAAGGATTTTGATCTACTTGTTACAGTGTTCTTTAATCACAGTAGTAAATAAAAATATGACATGAAGCAGTAATTTGTAGTATGAATGGAAGGTATAAAAATAGATATTGAACTCTTCTTATTTTAATTTGTATATCATTGTGTCTTATTACTCTAGGGATTGTGGAGTATTCAACTCCTATTTTATTATTTTTAACCAATTCTTTTTTACAATATGTTCAGTTCTACTCCAGTGATATTATTAATGGGAAATTTTATTTGTTTTCATGAAGATCCAGTTTGCTTGATTATTGTTGCCAATGTAATTGATCGGCATTTTTGTTATTGCCGATATTTTCATGATCTAAAACCTGAATTTAGACATTTATTTGAAATAAATTTTATTTTTCATATTAAAATTTTTTTCAGAGGAAAATAAGAACAGGTCAATCCATGTGATTGTAAACTTGTAATTCATAAATGATAATTGAGAATATTGATTGTTATTGTTAAATTTTCAAATTAAATTTATTAAGTCTTATGAAGATAGATAGCATAGCTTTTCGAAATGGTTTCAGTTATATCATGAAAAATTGGAGAACTTATTTCGGAAATTGAAAATTATATACCGTTCTTGTTTTTAGGAGACATGCATTCTTGAAAAAGAATGATGCTCTTTAAATCATAATAAAAAAAATTGATTATAATTATTATTTAAATGGTAAATAAACATAAATATGTATTAAGATCAAAAGTTAAGTATAAATGATCAAATTCATTATCAAAATTAAATTTTTCTTGAAGTTATGGATAATTTTCGTTTACGAGCAAATGCCAACAGATGGTAGTAGATTATTTTTAAAAGAAAAATTAAATACACCAAAGTCATATCCATGAATATTATTTATTTATAAACAAATGCTAACAAATCAATGAGTAAAAGACCATTTACAAAGAAAATTAACTATTAAACATGCCAGAATCATATTAAAATATTTTTTATTTTCCTAATGTTATATTGGCCACAATAAACTTTTAAAAATTATTTAACTAAGTCTTGAAAAATTCAAGAACTTATTTTATATATTGAAAATTATATACATGCATTAGAAAAAAGAGTGGTACTCATTATAAACAAAAAAAAAAATTGTTGTTAACAATCTCATGAGGCTTGAGAGTACAAAAATAATTGTAGTACTGAAAAAATAAATATAGTATAGTAGTAATAACAGTATATATATATTATTTGTATTAATAAAATAAAATTTTGGTTGAAGTAATAATAAATTAAGAAAACTATTTTGAAAATAAACTAGATTGGTAAAATTTTATACGAATTCAAAAAAATCAATTCTTGATTTATTTTAGTCTAAGGTATATAAATACAATTATTTTAGATCAAAAGCTAAGTATAAATAAATTTACTTAAAGAAATCTCATCCTGTCAATTGATCCCAAGGAAAAGAAAAAAAAAAGAAAAAATATTTTTATAACATATACTGTTGTAACTTTTAAAAAATATTTTTTTGAAAAATAAAGTTTTTGAGAAGCATAGCAATTGCATGCACTCTTACATATTATTTTTTATTTATTGTTGAAGTTTTGAAAAATTAAACAAATTATTTTAAAAGGTAAAGAGAAAGATGGAAATAAATACATTAATTTATTTCAAGGATAACTAAAAATAATCAATTAAAATGATAAAATGATAATAATATGTATAAAGACTAAAAGCTCAAGTATATATACAATCAAGTTTAAGAGATCTCAAGAACAAAAAAAAAAAAAAAAGACTTAGATTATGGACCCAAAGTGTTAAAAATGATAAAGGGTTGCAATTAAAAATGACTTGAAAATTTTATTGATGACATGTAAAATTTTTTGAGGAAGATTGAGGACTTTACACTTGTATCAAGGAGTGCGTTTGTAGAAATTAAAGGAATGTAGGCTGGGCAATTATTGTTACATATTCTGGTCTTGTGTATTTTTAAGTGCATCCGATAAATTAGTACGACATTATAATTTATTTGTAAATAAATGCCAATAAATTTACGAGTAAAAAAAACCATTTGAAAAAGATAAATTAATTAAACATGCAAAATCATATTACAAAGTGTTCTTACTATGATGTTAGATTTTCATCGTACCATATTGGCCATAATAAATTTCTGAAAATTATTTTCGCTAAGTCTTGAAAATTGAAGAACTTATTTTATAAATTGAAAATTATATACATATTTAAAAATGAAAAGGAAGAATGCCCATTATAAGAAAAAATGTTGTTAAAAAATCTCATGATTGTAGTAAAGGTCCGGCTATATTGGAACTGCTCTAAGGTAGACATCCTTTCATAACCATACGATCAAAGTTATAATGAGTATTTTTTACTATTTATCACTTTATGTATGTGGTTATAATTTGTGCTCCACCTTAGAGCAACTCCAAAGTAGCCATAGCCTTGTAGTAATTATAATCATAGTAATAGTAAAAAAAAAATAATAATAGTGGTAATAATCCAAGTATAATATACTAATATTTATAATTAATAACATAAATATTTTTTGAAGTCATTAGAAATTAATAAAACTAATTTGAAAAGAAAATCGAGTGGTAAAAATTTAATTCGAATTCAAAAAAAATGTTAATTCTTGATTATTTTTATTTTAAAGATAAATAAATATGGTTTATTTTTAATTATACTAATACTATTAATTAAAATGATTAAATGATATAAATATGTTATAAAGATTAAAAGCTT
>NW_006262022.1:14553480-14713253 GCF_000493195.1 Citrus x clementina
AAAATAAAAAAAAAATTCAATAAAAGTTTCAAAAAACCTTTTCCATTTTTTTTTTTAAAAAAAAAAAAAAGCTTTCCAAATATTTTTTAAAATATTTTTTTTTAAAAAAAAAAAAAACTTATTTTTTTTCCTTTTTTGCCGGACCCTTTTATTAATTCCAAACAAAAAAATAGTAAAAAAAAATAATAATAGTGGTAATAATCCAAGTATAATATACTAATATTTATAATTAATAACATAAATATTTTTTGAAGTCATTAGAAATTAATAAAACTAATTTGAAAAGAAAATCGAGTGGTAAAAATTTAATTCGAATTCAAAAAAAAATGTTAATTCTTGATTATTTTATTTTAAAGATAAATAAATATGGTTTATTTTAAATATAACTAAATACTATTAATTAAAATGATTAAATGATAATAAATATGTATAAAGATTAAAAGCTTAAGTACATATACATTCAAGTTCAGAAGAACTCATGAAGTAACGAAGATCTAAAAAAAAAAAGGACTTAAATTAAAGACCCAAAATGTTGGAAATGATAAAGGGTTACAATAAAAAAAATTTCAATATTGTATAGTAAATTGATATTTGTTAAAATAATAAGGGGTTATATATAATTGCCCTTACTGATATTGTTGTTATTTTAAAAATGTAATATTAGTATTACTTAAAAAAATGGAACATGTACCTATAGTGTTGGAATATAATGAAAATAATAGGAACATAAAACCATTGTAAGGTGTAAAAAAGTAGGAATAACTTAACTTAAAAGTAGGAATAATTTACTAAAAAGTTGAAAAACTATAATGGAAAGCATGAATTTATGAAGTAAAATTGGGCCGTCAGCCAAAATATTAGAATACACTTAAAAGAGTAGGAATACGTAACAAAACAATTCTAAAAATAAAGTTGAAATTGATTAACAAAAAGTAGGACTAAAAAAAATAAACTTGAAACATCTAATCAAAATATTAGAATTCAATACAAAGAGTGAGAATATAAAACCAAAAAATGATGGAAAAATGAGTGGAAGAGCAAAGTTTAAAAGTTGGAATAACTTGATAAGAATTTGATAAATTCCAATGAAAAGTCGAGATCCGAAAAATGAACTTAAAACATTCACCTAAATGTTGGAATTCAATAAAAAGAGTAGGAATATAGTATCATGGAAAAAAGAGTTGAAGAGGTTAACACAATAGTTGGAACAACTTACAAATAATTTGATGAATTCCAATGACAAATAGGGATCTTAATAATGAACTTGAAATATTAACCCAGAATATTGGAATTTAGTAAAAAAAAAGTAGGAATATATAGCCAAAATGTGATGATAATAATAGTTGAAGAACTTAACCAAAAAGTTGTAAGTATCTACCAATAATATGATAAATTCCAACAGTGAATAGGGATATGAAAAATAAACTTGAAACATCCACAAAAATATTGAAATTCAATTAAAAGAGTAGGACTATAGAACCAATATATAGTAGGAAAATGAGTGGAAGTGCTTAACACGGAAATTGAAACAACTTGACAAGAATTTAATAAACTATAATGAAAAGTAGAGAACTAAAAAATAAACTTGAAACATGTACTCAAATATTGGAATTCAATAAAAAAAGTATGAATATAGGACCAAAATTTGGTGAGAAAATAAGTTGAAAACGTTGACCCAAAAGTTGGAACAACTGACAAAGAATTTGATAAATTTTAATGGAAAGCAGGGGTTTGAAAACATAACTTGATATATTTACCCAAATGTTGGAATTCAATAAAAATAGTAGGAATATAAAACCAATAAATGGTGAAAAAGGAGTGCAAAAGCATAACCCGGAAGTTGGAATGACTTAACAAGAGTTTGATAAATTCCAATGAAAAATAGATATCTTAAAAATAAACTTGAAACATTTACCCAGATGTTGGAATTCAATAAAAAGAGTAGAAATATTGAACCAAAATTTGATGGGAATAAAAGTTGAAAAGGTTACCTCGAAGGTTGGAACAACTTACAAAGAATTTGATAAATTTTAATAGAAAGTAGGGATCTAAAAACTGAACTGGATATATTTATCCAAAATGTTGGAATTCAATAAAAAGAATAGAAATATAGTACCAAAAAGTTATGGGAACAACAATTGAACAGTTTAACCCAAAAGTTATAAGTACTTACCAATAACTTGATAAACTTCAACAATAAATAAGAATTTAAAAAATGAACTTGAAACATCTATGGCAAATATTAGAATTCAATGAAAAGAGTAGAAATATAAAATCAAAAAGTAATGGAAAAAAGAGTTGAAGAGCTTAACCTAAAACTTGGAATGAGTTACTAATAATCTAATAAATCCAACAACAAGTAGGGATCAAGAAATAAACTTGAAACATTTGGAAAAAATATTGAAATTGCGTAAAAATAGTAGAAATATAGAACCAAAAAATGGTGGAAACAAGAGTTGAAGAGCATAACCTAAAAGTTTGAAGAACTTAGCAAGAATCTGATAAAGTTTAACAACCAATCAAGATTTAGAAAATGAACCTGAAATATCCAAGCAAAATGTTAGAATTCAATGAAAGAGTGGAAATATAAAAACAAAAAGTGGCGGAAATAAAAGTTGAAGAAATTAACCTAAAATTTAAAATAACTTAACAATAATTTGATAAATTTAAACGTGAAGTAGGGATCCAAAAAGTAAATTTGATACATTTACCTAAAATATTGGAATTCAATAAAAAGAGCAGGAATATTGAACCAAAAAGTGGTGGAAAAATAAATTGGAACAACTTAGTAATAACTAGATAAAGTCTAACAGAATATAGAGATTAAAAAATAAACTTGAAATATTTGAAATACTAACTAGGCAACCCAAGAGGGAGGGTGAATTGGGATTTTAAAATTATCCTAGGCAAACCACACAACAATTTAATCTAATGCCTTAATAAATTCAAAAACAATAAATTCAATAAAAGCACAATAATAAATGAGTAAGGGAAGAGAAAGCAAACTCAAGGATTTTTACGTGGTTCGGCAATCCCCGCCTACGTCCACGCCTCCAAGCACACCGGGCTTGAGGATTTCACTAAGCTAGCCTCCCAAGGCTTCAAACGCTTACAATTGACTTCCAAGGTGTTAATGGACCTTTACAACAAGAGATTATCCCCAATCTCTTAACCCAAGTGTATCCCAACACTTACAATCTTTTAACTTGATTTTACAAAAAAGATTACAAATGAATCTCTCTCACACAATGTGTTTGATCACAAGTGAAAGCTCAATGTGTGAATGAATGAGATGAATACAAGAATTTAAAAGCTCAATGAAAGTTGTATTCTTAATATTTTGCTCAATGATGATCGTTGGAATTCTTCTTGTTTGAATTGGATTGAGCTTATTTATAGTTAGAGCTAAAAAACTAGCCGTTATAGACTGTCTGCTAGAAAACGGTTCGCCGTTAACCATTAACGGTTAACCGTTTAGGCTGGTCAAAATTACCGTTGGGCCAATTTTCAAATAAACGGTTTACCGTTTAGGATTACCCTTTCGCCGTTAAATTCCAGAGATCGACAAAATAAATTTATTTTAACCATTCTTGCTAAACGGTTCAAGGTTAGCAATCTGGAAATAATCGGTTAACCGTTTTCAATAAACGGTTCACCGTTATGTTCAGTAGCATTATTTTAACAATACTATGCAGAACATGCTTTCTGAAAATTATCAGTTAGCCGTTTTAAATAAACGGTTAGCCGTTTGCTACAGTGATTGCTACAGTGACATATTTTTAAAATTTACAATTTGACCCTAAAACTTTATAAAACTATATTATGGCCCAAAACGTTATGAAAGTTTGCAAATAGATCCAATTTTAGAATTTCTAAGTAATGCTTTGTTAATCCCAAAACTTTTTGAAATTATGGTATAACCCAAAATGCTATGACACTTTTCAAATAAGTCCTTTACCAACATTTCAAGCAATACTTGTTTATTTCAAAGTTTTCAAAATTCTTTCAATTAAACCATTAACTTTGAAAAACAACCAATTTCATAAAATCATTTTTCCATTAAATATGAAACATTTATAATGTGAAAATAATGATTTATTTGAAAAGAATAAAAACAATCAATTTCATAAAATCATTTTTCCATTAAATATAAAACATTTATAATGTGAAAATAATGATTTATTTAAAAAGAATATTAAATAATTTGAGCTTAAAAGATTAATCATTCTTAATCTTGTTTGTTATCATCAAAATCAATATTATGGAAACATATATGTTAACAATCTCCCCCTTTTTGATGATGACAAACATTTCATGTATTTAAAGAATGATTCCACAAATTGCTCCTAAATATATAATCTTCTTTTACAATTTGCCAATTAGCTAAATTAACATATTTAAATACATGGATTTTCTCCCCCTCATCATCAAAAAGAAAAACTTAATTGGCAAAGAAAAAAGTAGCAAATTTTTATAAATTTGAAAACATGTATTCTTCTCCCCTTTCATCATAAAAAAGAAAACGTAAAGGAAAAGAATAAAAGTAGCAAATTTGTTATCCATGTTGTTTGAATAGAAATTTTGAAAGAATCTCCCCCTAACAACAAGCATTACCTCAAATACAAGATTATTAATATTACTCCCAAATTATTATAGATCATGATAAAAGCCAACTCCATACACAAATCATCACACCAAAATATCATGAACCATTATTCCATTAATCACCAAATCAACAACTCATAACATGAAATTATCATATAAAACACCCATGTAATCATCATATCTCAAAAACATCAAATCATCACCATAATCAAAACAATTACTCAAAATGCATATTATTCTCCTCCTTTTGATAACATCGAAATGATATATTATTTTGTCTCCCCCTTTGGACAACAAAAAAAAAATTCAAAATGCATATTATCAAAAATCATATTATATGCTCCCCCTAAATATATGGTCAATTTAAAAATTTAACCGAAATGATTTTATCCAAAAACATATTATATTTGTCTTCCCCTTAAAAATGAACAAATTCTCAAATACACAACATAGTTAAAAACACTTCCATATAAGCTTAAACAATAATAACCAACCAACAACTCCTTCAATTCATCAAGCAATGCACATATAATCATCAATTACCAAAATCATCAAGAAATCTAATCATTCCAAGTTTATGTCGAATTTATGAAAATTCTTCTTCGCAAAGAGGTTTTAATTTCTTAACCAAATTGGCATGCATATTATCAAATATTCAAGCTCCATAATTATCAATCACATTTTATAAATAAAGACAACTAAACTCATCAACTATCTAATGCGACATTCAATAGAACAAAAAAAATCTCATATACTTAAAATTCTCGAAGTATATGTATTTCTCTCTTTTTTGATATCATTTAAAATAAGTAAGACATATTCAACAATACATCGATAAAGTACAAAAAATGCATTCATTCACTCATCATAGATTGCATAAGATCAAAGCTTCATCAAATACAATGTAATCATCAATGGACATTCTTTATCATCAAAACTTAAGTAAAAACATAAGTACGTAATGACAATATATAAATCATCAAAATCAACATATGCCAATATATAGATCATCAAAATCAACATAATTATTAAGAAAAGCCATAATTATGAGTTAAAGAACAAGTGATCAAATCCGTTATTACAAATGCTCACATATATTTTTAAGTGATGATATAGTAGTTACACCTTGTGATGGATCTTTCAAAATTAAGTTCTTAAGGTGAGAAGAAACATACATCCACTCTTTGGGAATGTATGAAAAAGTACCTTCATTTTACTCCGCATTTATTTCTTCGTATTGCTCCTCTTGATTTTCAAGTGGCGTGTTCTTTTGGCTATCATTTGATAATCTTCTTGTAGCTTTTCATCTACATTATCATCAACAACAACTTTCTCCGTAGAGGAAGAATTAGACTCATCAAATATAATATGTATAAATTCTTCCACAATCAAAGTTCTTTTGTTATACACTCCATAAGTTTTGCTTGTGTTTGAATAGCCAAAAAAAATACCAACATCAAATTTTGGATCAAATTTGCCAAGATTATCTTTTGTGTTCAAAATATAACATTTGCATCCAAAAACTTTGCAATAACTAATGTTGGGTTTTCTATATTTCCAAGGCTCATAGAGAGTATTATTGAGATGATGTCTAATCAATGTGGTCTTAACCATTTTTTGAATAGACCTATCATTTCTCTCTACAACTCCATTTTGATGTGGAGTTATAGGTGATGAAAATTTATACTCAATGGCAAAATCATTACAAAAAAATCTCAAATGCATGATTTTCTAATTATCCACCATGATCACTTCTAATGCAAGAAATAACATATAACTCATCTATCATGCATATACATCACACAATCATGAAATATGTAAGTATTCGAAGATTAATAATTCAAGCATATCATTTATCAAGCGTAGGCATTACATAATCATCAAAATCAAACAAAGCTATCATGATGAGTTGACAAGCTATCATCTTATATATATAACCATGCATCATGATAAAGCACTCAATGTTAAACACAATGATAATTCCATCATGTAAACATACAAGCATACTTTTGCAAATTCATTTATCATGATTCACTCAATATAATAAATAGCCAAGATAAACTTATCCACATCATGTTAATGCACTTAATGTTATGATACCAAATGAAGTGTTAAATATTTACTAAGATTAAAATACCATCACTTATAATCAATAAGGCAATAATAGTTATCAAAACAATTAAATCATCTTGCCTCATTATTTTTGCTTTAGATTATGATCAAGTGATTATCTCCACAAGCTTCATCAAGGAACTCTCCACCATTTCTTGTTTATGGTACCTACAAAAACAAATTCAAGTTGTACCCTTTGGTACCCAAATACTCTTGGGTCCTTGAATGTTAGATTTAGTTCCTTTGGAACCCAAATACATTTGACTCCATAATACACATTTCTTTTAATTGGACATCTATTCTTCATATGATCATTTTGATTGCAATAATAACATACAATTTGATCATTTGTGGAGGTAGCCTTAACAAAATAATTCTTATAATATTTTTGTTTCAAATAAGGCTTATACCCAAGTCCTCCTTTATCAAACACACATTTTTGTGAATTAAGCATGTTATCCAACATCTTTTGCCCATTTGTGAATTTCAAAACAATCTCATTCAACTCATTGCTCCTTTTCTTAAGTGTTTCATTTTCATTTATTAATTCATCAACATGTGATTTCTCATGCTCATACAAAGTACTTTGTTTACATGTGAATGATGCAATTCTATCATGCAACATTTTATTATCTAACTCTAGTCCTTTAATCTTTTCATTTAATGAATCATTGCATTTTTGTAAAGCATCATTTTCATTTTTCAAGTTATCTACATGTGATTCTAGATGCTTTTGTGAAGTGCTAAATTTCTCATTTGATAATGTAACTTCATCATGCAATGTTTTATTCTCTAATTCTAGACATGTAATCTTTGCACTTAGAGATTCATTTTCATTTGTGAGCTTTACCATTTTCTTTTTAAAACATGCATTCTTTTTACCAATTTTCATCCACTCATTATACAATTCTTTAAACGCATCATGTAATTCATCATAAGTAGGAAGATGATTTACCTCATCAAGTTCATCATCCGATTCATCTCCAATTGCCATAAGTGCCAAATTCGACACTTCATGAAATTCCTCCTCGTTTGTAGTCTCCTCATACACAATTTCAAGTTTTCTCCAAATTTCATAAGCATTAGAACAATTTGAAACTCTATGAAATTCCTTTTTATCTAAGTCACAAAATAAAGCATTCATAGACTTGGAATTTAAAGACATATTTTTCTTATCCAATTCACTTAAAACATTCTTCCTAGGAATGAATGAATCATCACAAACTATTTCTCATATTTCATAATCTAAGGCTTGTAAAAACACTCTCATCCTAGTTTTCCAATAAGGATAGTCATTACCATCAAAGAATGGAGGTCTAGTGGTGGATTGGCCTTCCATGAAAGTTGAACTAATTTGGGTTGCTATTGATCTTTAACTCTAGACGGTTAAGTCTACACAAGAGCACCTCGCTTTGATACCAATTGAAATACTAACTAGGCAACCCAAGAGGGGAGGGGGGGTGAATTGAGATTTTAAAATTATCCTAGGCAAACCACACAACAATTTAATCTAATGCCTTAATAAATTCGAAAACAATAAATTCAATAAAAGCACAATAATAAATGAGTAAGGGAAGAGAAAGCAAACTCAAGGATTTTTACGTGGTTCGGCAATCTCCGCCTACGTCCACGCCTCCAAGCACACCAGGCTTGAGGATTTCACTAAGCTAGCCTCCCAAGGCTTCAAACGCTTACAATTGACTTCCAAGGTGTCAATGGACCTTTACAACAAGAGATTATCCCCAATCTCTTAACCCAAGTGTATCCCAACACTTACAATCTTTTAACTTGATTTTACAAAAAAGATTACAAATGAATCTCTCTCACACAATGTGTTTGATCATAAGTGAAAGCTCAATGTGTGAATGAATGAGATGAATACAAGAATTTAAAAGCTCAATGAAAGTTGTATTCTCAATATTTTGCTCAATGATGATCGTTGGAATTCTTCTTGTTTGAATTGGATTGAGCTTATTTATAGTTGGAGCTGAAAAACTAGTCATTATAGACTGTCTGCTAGAAAACGGTTCGCCGTTAACCATTAACGGTTAACCGTTTAGGCTGGTCAAAGTTACCGTTGGGCCAATTTTCAAATAAACGGTTTACCGTTTAGGATTACCCTTTCGCCGTTAAATTCCAGAGATCGGCAAAACAAATTTATTTTAACCGTTCTTACTAAATGGTTCAAGGTTAGCAATCTGGAAATAATCGGTTAACCATTTTCAGTAAACAGTTCACCGTTATGTTCCAGTAGCATTATTTTAACAATACTATGTAGAACATGCTTTCTGAAAATTATCAGTTAGCCGTTTTAAATAAACGGTTAGCCGTTTGCTACAGTGACATATTTTCTAAATTTATAGTTTGACCCCAAAACTTTATAAAATTATATTATGGCCCAAAATGTTATGAAAGTTTGCAAATAGATCCAATTTCAGAATTTCTAAGTAATGCTTTGTTAATCCCAAAACTTTATGAAATTATGGTATAGCCCAAAATGCTATGAAACTTTTCAAATAAGTCCTTTACCAAGATTTCAAGCAATACTTGTTTATTTCAAAGTTTTCAAAATTCTTTCAATTAAACCATTAACTTTGAAAAACAACCAATTTCATAAAATTATTTTTCCATTAAATATGAAACATTTATAATGTGAAAATAATGATTTATTTAAAAAGAATAAAAACAATCAATTTCATAAAATCATTTTTCCATTAAATATAAAACATTTATAATGTGAAAATAATGATTTATTTAAAAAGAATATTAAATAATTTGAGCTTAAAAGATTAATCATTCTTAATCTTGTTTGTTATCATCAAAATCAATATTATGGAAACATATATGTTAACAATATTAACCTAAAAATTAGAAATTTAATGAAAGAACTAGAAATAGAGAACTAATAACTAATGGAAAAATGAATTGAAACAACTTACCAAAAATTTGATAAATTTCAACGGAAAGTAGGGATCTAGAAATTGAACTTGAAATATCTAAACAAAATTTTGGAATTCAATAAAAATATTAGGAATATAGAACTAAAAAATGGCGGGAACAAGAGTCGAAGAAGTTAACCCAAAAATGGAAATAATTTACCAAGAATTTAATAAATTCAAATGAGAAGTAGAGATCTAAAAACTAAACTTGATATATTTATCCAAAATGTTAGAATTCAATAAAAATAATAGGAATATAGAACCAAAAAGTGGTAGAAAAATAAATCAGAACAATTCACCAATAACTAGATAAAGTTTAACACATTATAGAGATATAAAAATAAACTTGAAATATTCACTTAAAAAGTTAGAAATTAATGAAAAGAGTGGATATATAGAACCAAAAACTAGTGGGAAAATGAGTTGGAACAATGTACCAAAATTTAGATAAAGCGTCACGAAAAATAGGAATTGAAAAATAAACTTGAAATATGCATTATAAATATTGAAATGTGACAAAATAAGTAGAAATATAATCATTTTGTGGTATATTTATATTTTATATATTTTTTGTACTATTTTTAAATTTAAAATTATTATAATATTTTTCCTCATTTAATTATAATTTTATCCTTTTTTTCATAATTTTTTCACATTAAAAATAAATAAAAATATAATTTTCATTATATTATCCGGTTAAAAACTGGTTGTACCGGTTGCATGCATGCGCTGTATCAAGTACAGCGCTGCATGGTAGGTTGACTATTACACAATATTCTTTGCACGGATTACAATTACTTTAATAATAGTCACGTAAGTGACACTCCATTACCTTTGATTGTTAATTCTAACGCCAATAGAAATGGTCAGTTCTTTAGAAAACTGATGTTTCTACTCCCAGGCATTCATTTTTTATTTTCTTTTATAAAAAAATATAAATTAAACCTAAATCTAAACTTTTTAAAGATAAATCAAACTAATTTTTTTAAAAAAATATTCTCATAAATCAAAGTGATTTTTTAACACAAAAAGTAAGTAAATCTCTAATGAATCATAAAGTATGATATAAACCTAATATTTTTTTTTATTAGTTCTAATTTCACAAATTAGTAAATATTTGCTATTTCAAAATTTTATTAATAGCAACCAATCCATCTGCCTGAAGCAACAAAGATATCCAATACATTTTTTAACAACGTTCTATCAGTATGTTCTCCCTTATGTTCTCTTTCAATTACAGCATCTTTTGGCTTTATGATTTAAAGCATCAAAAACCAGATCCTGTCGCAACGCTGAGGAATTTCAACCTTAGGTTTTTTAATCCACAATAAACCATAACACAGTTACAACATTTTCAAATTCAACTTTTGCTAATCTCTGAGATAGCCTCTTCAGGTCTGCAACTTCATATCTAAATCATTCCAATCTAAAAATTAAAAAAGAATTCCCCAAACCAAACGAAACTAATCAAATCCTAAAATAACTAAGCTTTAATTTGGCAGTGGTGGCGGCGAGGGCTTCACGAGCGGCGGTGCGGTTTCTTTGTAGATGGCATTTGTTGCAATACCCCGCCATCGCGTGGCTCCGGATCGCAGCCATGAATTGTTATCACTGTTGCTTTGGCTCCATGAACTCGCAGGTGCTGTTGTGCTTTGGACATGGAGAAGATGAAGCTTGGAGAAGACAAAGAAAGAAGGAGAAAATGAGGGAAAAAAAAAAGGAAAACAAAAGGAAGCTGGAGATGACGAAGACAAAAGACAGCGGACAAAAGATATATAAGTAAAATTAATCTATTTTTAATTGCAGCTCGCGTCGAAGTGCAAATTATATGGATATTATTAAAATAATTGTCACTAGTGTAATAAAATATCAAAACAAATATAACAGGGATGAAATTAACCCCTTTCAAATTTTAATATTTAGTTATTTTTTTCAAAAGCATTTCACAAATTAAATATATTTTTTTTCAAAATATTCACAGTTAAGCCGCTCAATTAAAATTGTTTTGTCCATAAATAATCGAGAAATTTAAGATACGTTTGACGCCTATATTATTTTACATTAGTAATATTACATTAGGTTGTATGCATTATTTTTATATTAAATTTTAATACAATATTTATTTTATATAATATGGGTTGTATTATGTAAAATAATATTTTGATTTTAACTTATATTAAATCAATAATTTAATATTTATTTTTATTTTTATAATTATGTATTATCAACTAATACTTTTCTTTTGAATTCTTTTTTTTTTTTTAGGTGCAAGCTGATGGGATTGTTTAGATCAACCCAAATCTGATCTAAAGCAAATCCGATCGGATTGCAAGAACAATAGTCGTTTCAATAGTTAGCAATATCCAAATCCTTTTAAGCAATATCCGATTTTTTTTATTGGATTTATCTGAGCTAATCCGATGCCCACTACCATACATAACCTTATTTCTCGGACTGCATTTGGATTCAACGTGAATATCGAAATTTTTAAAAATTTGAAGACGTCAGAGAAAAATAAATTTATTCTCTCCTTTAAGCCTCAAATATAACAAACAGTTCAAAGTTTGTGAGGATTGGATCATTCAAGGATCTACTCACATCATATATCATGTGACATTTTAAGTGATTCTTTGAGCATTTTCTGTTTATCTGAATATTGTTGCCTAATATTGCAATTATTTTCTATATCCAATAGTATTCAAGGAACAGCGGAATCCAACTATCTTGTGATGTAGGCTTTAATCAGGAACATGTCTAAAAAGGAAAATTGGATTAATAAAAATGAAATTATTTCTATTTTCAATGCTGTTTAATAAATTTACCGTTTTGAGTTGCATCAATTCTATAGCATCAGTCATTATTACCAAGCAAGATACTTGAGCTGTTGAGCAAATAGACAACAATATCCAAGAAATAAACTGAGCTGCAAGGTTATATTTCTAGTGTCATATTGCTAATACTTGCATATCTTAAACATAGTAGACACAAAAACAATCATTGGATCTACAATCCAAGCAAAGTTCCAGTATTGTGCAGATTTTGGCATTACATTAGCCATTCGTTTAGCCCGAAAGTCATGTAGGAGAGAGTAAAAGATGCTACTGCGAATAATGATCAAAATACTGGACAACACTGCCGATTATTCGACTGTCAATCAAAAACTTCAAGACAGTACATAAAATTGATTGCTAACACAAGAGAGCAAATAGTCATAGTAAGTCTTTCCGAAATTCCATTTATTTCATTTCACTTGGCCAAAATAGTATCTCAGGGTAAAAAAATAAAAGCTAAAATGGTAGCAATATCAACAGGTAAGGGCTTCCCCGGCTTGAAAGGTATTCAAATGCCTTAGACATCCGTGCGTGATTCAATCCTCCCAAACGAATGCCCTTCTCAACCCCCATATCTGTGTTGATATGAAAGGTCCGTTGATGAGATGACAACATAGAATTCCAAGTAAAAAGCACAACATAAAGTGGGTAGATTAGTGCATAAATGAATTGGGAAAATCTGTAATGAATATATAAGTCATCTAGTATGGCCTATAATATTTAGCAGAGTGGAGGCATCATGTGGGCATGAAGAACCATGTGTCTCATTTACTTTTGCTAATGGTAAAACTGAAACAAAAAGTAATACTTGGACTCACTAAAGCTGCTCTGTAATTGGCTAAAGTATAAAGGTTACATCTCAGCATCGCCAAGGTATCTCAGACACTTCATTGCAGAAATTATTTCATAAGTAAACAATATGAAAGAAAAAAAATCAGGATTCATCTGACCAAAAAAATAAAAAAGGAGGGAAAAACATAAGAAGACACACCTAGCAGAACCAACTTAAGATATTTCAGAAATACTAACTTACACGGGCATTGGGGATCAATATTGTAAAACGAATATGAAGAGTTGGGACCTCCAACGAAAACCGACTAGGGTAAACACTTTGCCCTTTTTTGTAACACAAATTAACTAAGAAGCCGGATCTTCCAAACTCTTAAATGCTCATCGAAATTTAACACAGGAAGGCTAGAGAGTGAACAGGAAAAGAAACTGACCATGGGCATCCTCTTCGCTAATCGTTAAACCACAATAATTTTGTGTGTTTTTACATGAATGCGTTTTTCAATAGAGTTATGTGCTCAAATTATAAAATAACTTATTAAGAAATAACTTCCTCTGATTTCAATGGGAAAGTCTTGGTTTTCTATTAATGCACTTATATATAACACGCTCTAACCTTAGCCGTCATTTCATTTGAATGTTTGATAAGTTCCAGGAAAATGGATTACTATGACACAGTATACAACAGGAAGATTACCAAAGGGTAAAAGTTACTTAGCTATTGGAGATGGTTTGATATGTTGTTAATGATAACCAGGACAAAATTTGGCTGGTGGAAGTTACAGTATGCCCAAAAAAAAAAAAAAAAAATTGAAGCTACCTACAGTAAGCACTGCTTATGTATGTACCCTTTCCAAAATCAACTATGTTTTCTTGTCGGAGAAGACTCACACAACCCAAAGAACACAAATACTCCACTAAGCTACGAAGATCTCAAAGAATCTATAAGATGCAGAAGAATTTTTTATTGAAGGAAATTTTCTTCAGATTGCTGTGCAACAGAAACAAAAGGGTTTAAAATAAGTACTCTATTTCAGGTCAAGGATCTACTCAGCTGCAGTGGTGTACAAAAGACAAATGAACGAGAGACATATCTGCTTTCATACTGTCATTATGTAAATACTCATAATACGAAGTGTAAAATAGTACCATGTTTTAAGTAAATGTACACATGACCTGCTCCTTTCATCTTTGAAACACTTCACATAACTTCCATTGTTTCTTTTATTTTTTTTTTAACGGAGTAATTTTTATTTTTTTTAACTTTTCAAGTTTTCTGTAATACAAAAAAATCACCTGGTAAGAAAAATGGGGTCAGATATCTCTGGTACACCCTAAGAGACCTTATTAGGAGAAGTAACTAGGAGCACCTATGTTATTGAAGCTGAATACTACATGCGTCTGACATTTAGAAACAAGATTGTAGATAGTTATAAATAGGCTCTATAACTATTTATTGAACTTTCAATTTTAACATAAATTTTCCAGCACAGAGACATGACAATAATAATTAAAACACACACAAGGTAAACAGAAAGAAAGATTAAAAAGAACTCAAAAAAAAGAAAAAAAGATTAAAAAAAAAACTTTGAATATCAATGTACAATGGGGAAGATAACAAAAAATGACATGAAAAAGACAGAGTTGATATACGGTATCTGGCCCATAATTGGGGCTCAATCCCACTGCACTCACGAATCAAGATAGGGAGTTCCTCAAGTCCATGTAGTTTTTCTCCACAAATACTCCTGTGAAAGTTTTAAAAAAATTACAGCATAAAAGAAAACCAATTAGTTTTTGGCTTTACACTGCAGGTTTATTAGCAATTATTTGGAAAGCTCCTAAAATTAGTCAACATTATTAACCATAAAAAAAGAAGGAGTGAGTTACAGTTTAGCTGTCAGCAAAAGCATAGTTGTCCTTCGTTGTCATTTTGGTCTCCGATGGACATGGCATTACATAGATATATCATGTTTGACCCATTATTTCTAATTCCTCTTCCATTCAATTGGAGATCCTTGAGAACAAAGTTAGAGATCACAAGAAATGCCACCGAAACAACAAAATAAGCAGAGTGCCCATCCAAAAATCTTTGATCTGAAATGAAACGAAATGGTGGTAATTCATTTAATTGTCATCAAGAGCCATCAAATTTAAGAGAAAATGGTACACATACCTAGCGGAGGAGCTTGAATGAGAGGCATGGCAGAGTAAGATACTCAGTTCCCTAGTGCTCCGTGATAATTGTCATCTCCATGCCATCACTTTCGTTCACTCTCTCTCTCTATTTGTCCTTTCCACGTTTCTGTCCCTTCTTCAAATAGTGAAAAAGCCAATGTATTTTTATTTTTACTAAAAATAACAATTTACGTTAAAATCCTTAGTGTTGGTTTAAAATTCAAATTAATTAAATAGTTTTCATAATCAATCAATAATTCCTTTTTAATTTTTTCTTTTGTAAGTTAGGTCAAGTGTTTTTGACTTTTTGTTGACATACTTATAACAAAATTAATTTTTGTTGAGACACTTCTAAGCTTTTGAAGTACAAAATGGTTAAGATCACTTAAGTTACATGAAAAAAAGGGCAGGAATTTAATTAATTGATTATCTAGACTACTAATCTATATAAATTTCGGGAAAATCATAATTTTTTTCTATAAATTACCATATAAACAGGATGTGATTTATAGAGATAATAATTTGGGTTGAATTGTCATGTTTATGTTATACTTTAATTTTCTTTATATCATATTAAAATTGAGTTAACCTAAATAAGATCTATTTATTAGTCGTGCCCAAAATCTCAAATTCTAAGCCAATGAGTTTTTATTATTTTTAAAATAATGTATTATAAATATAAGTTTTTGTGCAAACAATTTTTTTCATAATCATGTTACTTATTTAACATAATTTTAAACTTTTTATGGAAGAAGAAAATCATCATTTTAGCATACTTGTATATATTCAACTCGAAAATTTATAATACTGCCTGCTTAATAAAAAAATTAGTCAATGTTTTTTTTAAATACAACTAAATATTTTATAAAATATGAAAAATATCACACAGTCTTATTAAATAAAAACAAGTCAATCTAATATAACTAAATAATAATTAATCGCACCATAAATAAGTAATCTGTTAGAAATTTTAAATCCAAATCTAAATCATTTAATAATCATATCAATTTTAATTAACCCATACTTGTTCATTTATATGGTGTTCCCGTAGAGTTAGTGGATCTTGTCAAAAATTACAACATCGATTGCGTCGATATCAACCCTCATTTCTAATTTTTAGGAAGCCTTTGCATTATTTTGGGCCATGGATCTGAATCGGGCTCAATCAAGGCCCAATAGAAAAAAAATCAGCGGTTCTCTCTGGCTTTCCCATGCACGACACGGCACCCCGCAAGTCGGTTAACTCTTAACCTAGGATTCATTTCCCACTATTTTACCTTAACCATAGTTAAATGTTTGGTTAACCGAACACTCGTGGTTAACGTTCGCAAAATAAATACGATTCTTCCCCATTGATATCATTACTTTTATTCTTATTACATCCTCCCTTCTCCTACGAGTTAAGCAAATTCCATCCTCTTGTTTGTTAGAAACCGATCTGCAATTCTCGGTATATTTTATTTCGTTTTCTTTTATTATTTTTTATTTGATTTTTATTATTTCTGTCGATTGAAGCAGCTGATGTTCCTTTTGGAATTTTCTTTTCATTAATTTTTTCATAATTATTGCTATATTTGTACTTTTTTAATTTTTATTAAATTTGTATCTTTTCTGTTGGTGATTATGGATGACGATTTAGGAAAATTACATATCAAATCAAACTGATATTTTTAATTATTCGGTTGATGGCTATAAACTAATCTGTTTATCTTAAAATAAATTTTCTCAATTTTTTTAATTCCAATTTAATCTGAATACGGTACGTAAGGTGTCACATATATATGGTAGTTAAATCTTTCTATTTGGGAGAAAGGAGAGTTTCTTTTGAGCTTAGCCTTTCTTTGCGTTTTTGAGATTTGTTTGCATGGGATTGAATTATATATATATATATATAGTGTTGATATGTTAAAGTTCTAGGTTAATTAAAAAATCGATAATAAATTAATAAATTAATAATAAAAATTAATTTATTAAAAAATAATTTAAAAAATCATATTTTATCATTTAGGTCCTCATTGTTCGCAAGTTCTAAACACAGATATGAATACTTTATGTCGGAGATACTTATCAGTACCATAAGATGAATATTCAACTGTTTTTTTTTATTAGTATTTTATCGTTTTGGTCCCTGGCTTTTCCACTAATTTGTTTAAGGATATAATTTACCTTTTTTTTAATCGAAGCCACTTTTTGCTGATTACTTAGGGCAAAGGTATATTTTGATTTGATTGTTAGCCTTTGAATTTCCAAAGGTATATTTTGATTTGATTGTTAGCCTTTGAATTTCCATTTTTTCAATTCGAAATTTAGCAATAGTTAAAAGAATTGAGCAAACTATGCCTCAATGGTGGCCTTGATAATAACTATTTTAGTATTATGTATTGCATTTATTATTTAAATAGATACAACTTCTATCAGCAATTTGGCTAGTGTAAAATTTAAAGTTAAGGAAAAACTTTAAAAGAAAAACTGAATCAAAATAGGAAAAAGAAATGAAAAAAAGGATATCAATGTTTTTTTCCGCAAAACAAACTTCTTTATTCCACTGCCTGGCCTATTAGTACCCATCCGGATGTCTTGCCACTAAGCCATGGAAGAGATGTATTATTTGGATAGAATAGTGGAGATTCACGACCTATGGTTTAAACTAAGTGCTGAAAGCTGTCGGCAAGAACGAACTTAATTAATCATGAAAGATTATTATCTCAATTCATGAAACCTGGACTTGTGAAACTTTTCAAAAAATAAAAATATTTTATTTATCAATTTGATTTATGTGTAACTAGAGAGTTTGTAGCACTGCCTTAAAATGAGAGTGAGTTCCTATCATTTCAAATTATTTAGTGCCTTTTGCAATTTTTTTTTCCAAGCTCGTTCGGCTGTGTTCCAACTAATATATGATATATGAAGTTGAGTTCTTTTTCACTTATTTTGATCGTGTTTGGGTCATCTTGCTTATATGCATTTGAATTATGCTTCTTTATGTGCCGTATATTGGTTCAGTTTTTGGATAGTTTCTTTGTATCCCCATTGGTTCCAACGTAGGGCAGGGTAAGTAGCTTTTTGCTTTCTGATATTGCTATCCCCTTGTGAGATTTTGACTTGTGTGTTCCCCCCCCCCCCCCCCCCCCCAATGTAAACCACTTATTTGAGTCATTAATTTTATTTCACCATATTTTATTCACTACGATTCGTGGAAACTTTTAGCATGCATGGAGGTATCTTTTGAATGTGTGATTGTCTAATAGATAACCTCATTTTGGTTTTACGTGTTTTTACAGGTGCTTTTATCACTGTTTTAGAGTTACTGTATCCACTTTACAATGGCAGATGGTCAGGAGACTGATAAAAATATTGAGATTTGGAAGATTAAGAAGTTGATCAAAGCACTTGAAGCTGCTAGAGGAAATGGTACCAGCATGATATCTTTAATCATGCCTCCTCGTGATCAGGTATCACGAGTCACAAAAATGCTGGGTGATGAGTTTGGAACTGCTTCAAACATCAAAAGCAGGGTCAATCGTCAATCTGTATTGGGTGCAATCACATCTGCTCAGCAAAGATTGAAGCTTTACAACAAGGTCCCTCCCAATGGGCTTGTGCTGTACACGGGAACAATTGTTACTGATGATGGGAAGGAAAAGAAGGTTACAATTGACTTCGAGCCTTTCAGGCCTATTAATGCATCTCTTTACCTCTGTGACAATAAGTTTCACACTGACGCTCTGAATGAACTGTTGGAGTCTGATGACAAGTTTGGTTTTATTGTCATGGATGGTAATGGAACCCTTTTTGGGACTCTAAGTGGTAACACCCGTGAGGTGCTTCACAAGTTCAGTGTTGACCTTCCAAAGAAACATGGAAGAGGTGGACAGTCAGCCCTTCGGTTTGCCCGACTTCGAATGGAGAAGCGCCATAACTATGTGAGGAAAACAGCTGAACTTGCCACACAGTTTTATATCAATCCTGCCACTAGCCAGCCTAATGTTTCGGGACTAGTACTTGCTGGATCAGCCGACTTTAAAACTGAGCTTAGTCAGTCAGATATGTTTGATCCTCGCCTTCAGGCTAAAATTTTGAAAGTAGTAGATGTTTCTTATGGAGGGGAGAATGGATTTAACCAGGCAATTGAGCTATCTGCTGAAAGTCTGTCCAATGTGAAGTTTATACAAGAGAAGCGTTTGATAGGAAAGTATTTTGAAGAGATAAGCCAGGATACTGGGAAGTATGTTTTTGGTGCTGATGACACGCTGAAAGCTTTGGATATGGGTGCTGTCGACACGCTAATTGTTTGGGAAAATTTGGACATTACTAGGTATGTCTTGAAAAATACTGTTACTGGTGAGATTGTCATAAAACATTTGAACAGGGAGCAAGAGACCAATCAGAACAACTTTCGTGATTCTGCCACCTCTGCTGAATTGGAGGTTCAGGAAAAGTCATCGCTGCTTGAGTGGTTTGCAAATGAATACAGGAGGTTTGGTTGCACACTCGAGTTTGTTACCAACAAATCACAAGAGGGATCCCAGTTTTGCAGAGGCTTTGGCGGTATTGGTGGAATACTCCGCTACCAGCTTGATATGAGATCATTTGATGAGTTTTCTGATGATGGAGAAATTTATGATGATTCTGAATAGCAATCAATCAAACCTACCCAATTGCTGGTGCAGGATGACGACGTGAAGGGCCTGCACCAGCGCGCGATTCGTCGCGCCAACTTCGGAGTACCTATGTTCCAAAATGTTCCCAAGTTGCTGCTGAGGTTTTGATTTCTAGACTTGTCTTTTTGTTCTTCATATGTAAACATTTCTTATGGCACTATTTGATTTGTTTCCTCAGTGATTTTGTCCTGTGGTGTGACTACAATTTTTTTTTTTGCTTTCTCTAACAGTTGTATTTTGGATTTTATTTTGATTTTTTTCAGGTACGATTATGTCATGTCTTAGCTGAGCAAGCTATCTATGATTCTGTTATATGGGCTTTGTAATGGCGCTGCTGGATATGATCCAGAAGGGAGGAATTATGCAAAGCTACTAGCTCCAGAAGGGAGGAATTATGCAAAGCTACTAGCTAATGTTGGTTAGGACCTTACGAATACCTCGCATTCAGATGATGGATATGGGGATCTCTCCCATGGCAAGCCCTAGGGGCTTGTGGATTGAAACTGTTCTCTCAGACTTGGGTTTATCTTTTTATGGTTCTATTGTCTGTACAATGCATGTTAATCAGTGTGATGGATCTCCTGTTGTCTGTCGGACTGGGTTATTTGTTTAAGGTTATGTTGTTTAAACATGCTTGTTAGATCTCCATCTTTGGTAGGCCATGGCTTGCTATAATAATAAAGTGATACTGTTTTGTTTATTATACATGTTGAGTTTGATAATGTCTATTTTGTGCTCTACTGTATTAATCTTCTGCAGGAAATGTCTAGTCATTGGAAGATTTTGGTTATTGGTTAGCGTCACGTGCCTGTGTGGTCGATGTGGAAATATTTGTTTGATTGACTGGTGTAAAAGTATTTCTCTTAGGTGATGTTTGGTTTGAATAATGGGGGAATAGGAGAGGAACGAAAGGGAGAAGATGAGAATAGTAAAATTAAATTTTATTGTTTGGTTTAATATAAAGTTTTATAGGGAAATGGATTATAATTTTTTTGATTGCACAAATTTATTTTTTGGCTTAATACTAAACTATCAATATTAAAAATTACATATGATGTAAACTTTCATACATAAAAAAAAATTTAAATTGTCAATTTTTTTTAAAGGAAAAGATTCTATCAAATATATATGTGTGTATGTGTATATCTATAAATACATAACTTTATTAATAGCAAGGATTAAATAGTAATTTTGGGTGTTGTATATCATAACCTTAAAAAATTTAAATGCTCATCAATTTTGACATTTAAAAAAATCAAAATAATAGTATGTACAAAATGAAAAAAAAAATAGAAATTTAAAGATTGTTTAATCACAAGTAATAAACATGTGAGTAAATTAAAGAGTAGGGAGCAAAGTATGTACACAAGAAGATAATTATTTGTTCTTTTTAATTGAGGAGACTATAAGATTTGAATTTTACTAACAAAAAAACAAAAAAAACACCACTTAGTCCTACAAGCAAATCACACAAAAACCACCACTATCTCTAGTCTGAAGACTAGAGTAGTAGCAATAATTTTTCACTCACAAAAGCAAACCATCAAAACCAGAAAGCTTTGAGCATCAAAGCAACAAAAACTGAACAACAATGATAATCTTGTTGTAATTCACATTTATATAACATAAAAAATTAATAGTAAAGAACACCAAATCTCAATTGAGGCAAACTAGAAATAGAGCTGTAGACAAAGTGATAAAATAAAATAAAAAACATCCATATTACATTATCACATTTAACCATTAAGAGGGAACCACTAGAATGCAAAATCCCCAAAGTCAAAAATAAATATTATATCTATAATCTAGAAAATGGAATAACAAAAGCATAACAAATTTTTTTTAAGGAGTTTTCATGTGCTCTGCCTACTTGCTCTCCATTGATTATATATCTCTTGTGCTAAATTTGTCCTCCATGTATTGAGGTTATACTAGTTTTCGTGTAATCTCCAAGTGATTCTACCTTATTTACAGCATCAAATGCTTCCTCAACGGATCACTCGTAATGAAGAAAAATTGAAGATGGGAAGCTCAAACAGAAGTTTATATAATTTGAGAAATGCAAATGCTTAAGTCACAGGTTAATAATAATTGCCAATGAAGGAGGTCCACACTCAACATTATAAATTTTAAAGTGAAAAGTAAGTATAATCAAGTTACAGAGATAATTACCACATCAAGCATAATAATTATGTATTAGAAGAAAATTTGAAGATGAGAAGCTCAGAGAGATAAGTTTATATAATTTCACAAATGTAAAATGACATAATTTAAAAGAATCCGGTGTAAGAAACCTAGAACTTGTTACCCAGAAGTCATAGATTTGTTTAAGATTGGCACAATGAAAACTGAAACTTATCACAGAGTAAAGCACATCAAATTCTTTAAAATATTACCTAATAGAAATAACTATGCACTTAACAAACTCAATAAACTCAAAGATAAACATCAGCGCTACTAATTCCCACTACCATACTCAACAAACAAATGAATTAAGGCTAGTCCAACAAACTCAGCCATAATTAATTAATCAAAGCTAGATCAATAAACAAATGAAACAAAATAACTTAGTTATAATTTTCTCAGCAACCAAACAGAATCATAAACTCAACAAACAAGTGAATCAAGGCTAGTTCAATAAACTCAGCCAAAATTAATTAATTAAGGAAACTAATCAAGTCCAGTTCAATAAATAAACAAAACAAAAACAATTCAACCATAATTTTCTCAGCAACCAATCAGAATCATAAACTTAGCAAATGAAAAAAAAATCAACATATTAACAACTAAATAAATCTATAAAATCATAAAATTTAACTTCGCATTTGCAACGCTCATATAGTGAATTCTTATTTGATAGGTGCCACTGAATTTTGGAGAATTGAAAATCTCAATAGTAAACCATTTGAATATGATTTGAATGACAAATGAAAGACTGCAGCATGTAGTCGGCGAGAGACCTCCATGATAAAAGTGTTTGTATACCGACAAAGTGACCAGGTGTGAGTTTGTTTGGACATCAATTGAAGAAGTTACATGTAGTCCATACACCCTAACCAAAAGGCGGAAAGCCATAATGTTGAAAGTCTTCTTGCAAAGAAAGTTATAAATGTGGATGACGCATTATGTGTTGATATAGACCTATTGAAAAGGCTTGATAATCCAATATTATGTTATGAGTTCGATTAGTAGTATTGTGAAGAAATCGGAGTGAGTCGGCCATAAGGTAATTTTGCGCGATAATAAGAGCGGTCCATGAAGATGGCTGAAAGATGAGGTAAGTGTCCTTAATCATTATACTATCTTGATTATTGAATTTGTTGTATCTATTATTTTCTAATCTTCTACCACTGATCTACAGCATGTCCATGCTTACTTGCACTTGCTCAGTAAGTGATAACTAATGTATCTGAATGCTTTATCTCCACGCTACACGCATACAAATAATAGGTTTTTTTTCAAGTAAGTGGCACAAATGTATATGAATGCTTTATCTCAGCATCGCACACATAAAAATAGCCGGTTTTTCGTAGGTAGCTGTTGAGTGTTAGAAAATGTATATTTATAAAGGAGAAAATCGTCATTTTACATTTTAAGTCTTACTACCAACCCTTACTTTTATGTATTTAAGGTTCTTGTAATTTAATTATGTGTGTTTTATTTTAATTAAGTATTTTGTGTATTTTAGGGGCATCATAGTCATTTCACAATAAACGAGAGATCAAACGATAAAACGGACATCACTTTTGATCTCAGGACGGTCGAAAACCTTAGGAGGAGCATAAAAGGAAAAATGACATTGTTCACATGTACGGTACTATTCACATGTACGGTACTGTCCGCGTTACTATTCAAAGCCGGGTCAAACCGTGTTACTGTTCACCCGCGTGGTCAAATCGCGTACTGTTGACTGATGACGTGGCGCAATCCTGAGCGTCCAAACTGTTTTTAATCCGATGACCATGATTTACTCCATGTATCTATAAAAAGGGGGCCTCTCCCCCCTAATTTGATATCTCTGAATCTATTTTTGGACTCCATTTTCTGTAATTCCTTCTCCATCTTGTATTTTCTATGTACTTTAATAAATTCTCATTTTGCCCCTAGTTCAATTATGAGTAGCTAATTTTCTTTCAAGCTTGAGTTGAAGGTGAAGTCTTAACATGTGTCATGGGCTTTATTTGGTAAATTTATTTTCTCTTCTCCTCTAATTTTGTGGATGTTTTGACTTCTCGTCGACAAATAATACTAATCTTGTCTAGTACCGCTTTGGTTTCACCGGCCCCCTAGTACAAGATTATTATTATTTGGCACGATAAGCCCTTAGCACCATATTGATTAGAGCGTGGTTCATGAGGTGTTGATTCCCCCCTCATGATTTAATTGGCATTAATAAGGATTATTTAGCCCATGATGCATGTTGATACGAATCCAGATACCCAAGTACGACATTTCAATAGAATTCTCTTCAATTTATTCTCGCCATTTCAATTCCAATTTTAGAATTTATTCTCGCCATTTTAATTTAAGTTTTAGCATATTCCAAATTATTTCTACCACAAATCCAATCACCCATTTACAAAATTAATTCTACACATAATTAAAATCCACCTCCTCGTGGGATCGACACTCGTCTCCATTAATCTATTCTATAATAAATTTGTGCGCTTGCGAGTACATTAAAATTTGCACAACAAGTTTTTGGCGCCGTTGCCGGGGAGGTAAGTTATTTTAATTTATAGAATTAATTTTTGTGAATAATTTCTTTTATTTGTTTTCTCATATTTTTTTCTTATTAAAAAAAAAGAAAGAAAAAAAAAGTGAATCTACATTTAAAGATTAGTATTTCTTTTCTTTTTCTCTTCTTTAAAATTCTGTAATTTATTTTTCTTTGTAATTTTTTTGTTTATCTTATTAATTTATTTTTAGTTAATTTATTTCACGTATTTATTTTTGTGTATTTTTATAGAAAGGTTTTAACAGCGTGATAAGGTTAGTAACGTAATTTCTCATTCTTCTTTATTTTTATTTTTTTGTTCCCATTTATTTTTTGTTCTTTGCATGCATGGTCGTAGGTCATTATTACCTAATCTTGAACCTATAGACCTTGAACTAGAAAAAACACTTCGCACACACAAACACGTTAAAAATAAATTTGGAATGGATTTACAAGCACCACAGGAGAGGACATTTAAGGACTACTTCAGTCCTTTAGCTAATTTGAGCACATCATGCATAAGATACCCAAATGTAGCTGCTAGAAGTTTTGAACTAAAACCTAGTGTGCTAAATTGTCTCCCTACATTTTATGGCCTAGAAAATGAGGACCCATATAATCATTTGAATGATTTTCATGCCATTTGTCAAACATTTAAATATGAGAATTTTTCAGATGATGATGTAAAACTTAGACTATTCCCATTTTCTTTAAAGGATAGAGCTCATTCATGGCTTAATACATTGCCTACTAATAGCATTGCATCATGGGAATAAATGGTAACTAAATTTTTGAATAAATATTTCCCAGTGCATAAAACCAATGCTATTCGCAGGGAAATCTCAGAATTTACCCAGAGAGATGACAAGCAGTTTTTTGAAACGTGAGAGCGATTCAATGGGCTACTTTTGAAGTGTCCACATCATGGTACGCGAAATGGCACCAATGCCAATACTTTTTGGAGGGCTTATTGCCGAATGTGTAAGAATGGCTAATGGCAATAAGTGGAGGAGAGCTAATGTCAAAAAGTGCATCAGAGATTTGGGAATTCTTCCAGCGACAAGCGGATAATTCCCAACAACGGAGTCGATCACTCAGGAATACTAGAAGAATTAAGGGAGTAAATAAGGTTCACATTGGCGAGTCAAGTTCAGAAATTAAAGAAGTCAAAGCGATAATTGAAGGTCTCTCTTGACAAATAGCATCGTTATCGACTGCTAAATCAACAGAGCCACATGACCATGACTCATACTCAGATCAAGCCAATGCCATAGGTGTAATGAGAAAACCATCGAATTACAATCCATACTCCAACACATATAACCCTGGATGAAGAGACTACCCCAAATTTTCATGGTCTCAAGGATTCCAACAAAATGGACTAGCAGTTCCAGCTCCACCAATTCCTTAAAATCCTCAAGCCTCTCAGCCCCCATTTAGACCATTCAATCAGAACTAAAACTACTCTCAACCCAGACCATGGGATGATGCATTCCAGAATTTCAAGAATGTTACTCACTCCACAATTGAGCAACAGAACCGCACCATTGATGGACTACGAAATGAGTTGAGAGCAGGTTTCAACTCACAAGCTCAATCAGTTTCAAGCCTCGAGAAGATGGTGGGACAACTTGCTTCTTCAGTTCAGACTTTGGCAATGACCGTTGAGAAAAGTAAATTTCCAAGTCAACCAGTGCCTAATCCTAAAGGAGTACATGAAGCAAGTACTAGTTCACCACAGCAGCATGGAGAGGTCAAAGCAGTCATGACCTTGCGAAAAGGAAAAGAAGTCGACAACAAAGTGGAGATGTCGGTGACAAAAGAAAATCAAATTGTATCTGTGAATGTTGAGGACTCATCACCGGAGGAGAGAGAAGAAACCAACCCACGAGAATATGTTCCGAAAGCTCCATTTCCTCAGAGGTTAGCTAAAGAAAAAAAGGGAAAATCCATAGGTGAGATTCTTGAAATCTTCAAACAGGTAAGTGTTAATATCCTTTTACTTGATGCTATTAAACAAGTTCCATCTTATGCCAAGTTTCTTAAAGACCTTTGTACTAAAAAGAGAAATATGCATGTTCAAAAGAAGGCATTTTTAACATAAAACGTTAGTTCTATACTCCAATATAAAATTCCTTTAAAATGCAAAGACCCAGGCTCCCCCACTATCTCATGTAGTATAGGGAACCACACAATTGAGAATGCTTTATTGGATTTAGGAGCTAGTGTAAATTTGTTGCCTTATTCAGTATTTTTAAAACTTGGACTTGGAGAATTACACCCAACTCCAGTGGTGTTACAGCTTGCAGATCGGTCCACAAAAATACCTTGTTGTATTGTGGAGGACGTGCTTATCCAGGTAGACAAGTTTTATTTTCCTGTTGATTTCATTGTAATTGACACTCAACCAATACAAGATTCAAGGAAGCACATCCCCATTATTCTAGGCCGACCTTTCTTGGCAACTGCGGATGCTCACATTCAATGCAGGACTGGAAATATACAGTTGTCCTTCGGCAACATGACTATGGAGCTGAACATCTTCAACATTGCCAAGCAACCTCACAATGCAGATGATGGAATTATTGATGTGGATTTAATAGAAACAATAGTTGATGACACTTTTCTTTCAAACCTTAGTGATGATCCTTTACAAACATGTTTAACTCACTTTGGTTTAGATTTTGATATTGACAAATCAGTCGATGAGGTCAACGCCCTACTTGACTCAGCACCATCCATGGACACTAATAAATGGAAGTCAAGAGTTGAACAACTAGCACCATCAGAGAAGAAACTCATCCTACCATCAAAATCACCACCAAAACTCGAGCTCAAACCATTGCCCAACACATTGGAATATGTATTTTTGGGAGAAGAAAGTACTCTACCGGTAATCATCTCATCATCCCTAAATAACGAACAAAAAGGTAAGTTGTTGGATGTTTTAAAATAGCACAAAGGAGCATTAGGATAGACCATAGCAGACATAAAAGGTATAAATCTAGTAGACTGTATGCATTACATTCATCTTAATGAAAATGCTAAATCTACTAGGGAAATGCAACGTCGGTTAAATCCTAATATGAAAGAAGTTGTTAAAACTGAAGTCCTAAAGCTATTAGATGTAGGTATCATTTACCCCATTTCTGATAGTTCATGGGTCAGTTCTGTGCAAGTCGTCCCCAAAAAGTCAGGAGTCACAGTAGTTACCAATGCTAATAATGAATTGATACCCACTAGAGTAACTACAGGATGGCGTGTATGCATTGATTATAGAAAGTTGAATTCTGTCACACGTAAAGACCATTTTCCTCTACCATTTATTGATCAAATGCTTGATAGATTAACAGGCCATCAATTTTATTGCTTTCTAGATGGCTACTTAGGATACAATCAGATCCCCATAGCACCAAAAGATCAAGAGAAGACCTTTTTCACTTGCCCTTTTGGCACATTTGCATATAAGAGAACGCCATTTGGATTATGTAATGCACCTACTACATTTCAACGATGCATGTTAAGCATTTTTTCTGATATGGTTGAACGATTCCTTGAAGTCTTTATGGATGACTTTTCTGTCTTTGGTGATTCGTTTGATCAATGTTTACATCATCTAAACATGCATGTTAAGCATTCTGCAGAGATGTATCGAGAAGAATTTGGTCTTAAATTGGGAGAAATGTCATTTTATAGTAAAACAAGGTATTGTTCTCGGTCACATCATTTCGAGCAAAGGTATTGAGGTTGACAAAGCCAAGATGGATCTCATTTCTAATCTTCCTCCACCCAAAACAGTCAGAGAAGTAAGATCTTTCTTTGGGCATGCTGGTTTCTATAGACGTTTCATTAAAGATTTTAGCAAAGTTTCTAGACCCTTATGCAATTTACTTGCTAAGGATGTACCTTTTGTCTTTGATGATTCATGTCTTTTGGCATTTGAAAAGTTAAAGCAGTTGTTGACATCATCACCCATCATTCAGCCCCCAAATTGGAGCTTACCATTTGAGCTCATGTGTGATGCATCTGATTATGCAGTAGGAATAGTATTAGGACAAAGAGTTGATCGAATTCCCCACGTTATTTACTATGCTAGTATGACATTGAATGATGCACAGTTGAACTATTCAACTACTGAAAAAGAAATGCTGGCAGTAGTGTTTGCATTAGAGAAATTTCGATCTTATCTCATTGGTTGTAAAATAATCGTGTTCACAGATCATGCTGCTCTTAAATATCTTCTCACAAAGAAAGATGCAAAAGCTAGACTAATTCGTTGGGTATAAGAAAAGGACAGAAAATGTTATGGCGGACCACCTCTCTTGTCTCCATTTTGACACAATTACAGAGCCATTAATATTGAATGAGTCATTTCCAGATGAACAATTAATGAGTGTGGAAGTATTACCTTGGTATGCTGATATAGCTAATTATCTTGTTATAGGTAAACTTCCAGAGCATTGGACCAAGCAAGATAAGGCTAAATTCTTTGCAGAGATAAAGAATTTCTTTTGGGATGACCCGTATTTGTTTAAGTATTGTGCAGACTAAATTGTTAGACGATGTGTCCCAGAAAATGAAATTCAGAATATTCTTTCATTCTGTCATGAACAAGCTTGTGGAGGCCATTTCAGTGCTAAGAAAACAGCAACTAAAGTTTTACAATGTGGTTTTTATTGGCCAACTACATTTCGAGATGCTTACACTTTTTGTTCTTCATGTGATAGGTGTCAATGAATGAGGAGCATTACACGAAGGAACATGATGCCACTAAATCCAATTTTAGTGGTTGAGATTTTTGATGTATGAGGTATCGACTTCATGGGACCATTTTCCCCTTCTTTTGGCCATCAATACATATTGGTTGCTGTTGACTACGTATCGAAATGGGTAGAAGCAATTTCATGTAGGACCAATGATCACAAGGTGGTGATAGCATTTTGAAAAGCAACATTGTCTCACGCTTTGGATTCCCTCGAGCAATAATCAGTGATGGTGGTGCCCACTTTTGTAACAAAGCATTCAAAACTCTTTTGACAAAGTATTCAGTCACTCACAAAGTGGCGACCCTATATCATCCGCAAACCAGTGGCCAAGTTGAGATCTCCAATCAAGAAATAAAGCACATATTAGAAAAAACGGTAAGGCTAGACAGAAAAGATTGGTCATTAAGACTTGATGATGCATTATGGGCATATAGAACTGCTTTCAAGACCCCGATTGGGATGTCACCCTATAGGCTAGTGTATGGAAAAGTTGTCACCTACCTGTGGAACTCGAGCATCGTGCATATTGGGCCATCAAGAAATTCAATTTTGACATGCAGCAAGCCAGCTCAGAAAGAAGATTACAACTGGCAGAACTTGAAGAAATTCACAATGATGCATACGAAAATGCCAAGATTTACAAGCAACGAATGAAAGTCTTCCATGACAAGCAAATTATGAGAAAATCATTCACTCCAGGTCAGAAAGTGCTTTTATTCAATTCTCGCTTGCAACTATTCCCAGGTAAGTTATGCTCTCGTTGGTCTGGCCCATTTATTGTACATATTGTTTTTCCACATGGGGCAATTGAAATTAAGGACCCAAAGAACGGTGTCACGTTTAAAGTTAATGGTCAAAGATTAAAGCTATATCTAGAGTACCAACCACATGAAGAAGACACTGAAATAAATTTAAATGACCCACCAGATTTGAATTGATTTTTTTTCTTCTTTTCTTTTCGGTGATTTGATATTTTTTTTTCTTTTTCTTTCTTTATATTATTCTTTTGCTAATTAAAATTATTTTTGCATAAGTGTGTTTGTTTAACTATTAAGTTTTCTCTTATCATTTTTAATCACGAGTACCATACTTAGATTGTTTCTCCTAAACATTCTTAAACCACTTCAACGTGTCAAAACTCATCTCATAAGGCAGATTCAATTTTGTAAAACACAGTGTATTTGGGCTCTACAACCACCAGAGTTAGTAGCCTATGTTGAGGGTTTAGAAAGCCAACTTAGAGACATTGAGAGAAGTGTTTACGACATTCAGTTGGAGCTTGAGGTAAATTCAATAAGAGGACGATTTTAATTTTCTTTGTGTGTTTTAATTTGTTTTTCTGTTTGTGTGCTTTAGTTTGTTACCCTAGTGAAGTGGTGGATAACGGTACTCCGTGACAATCAAGTCGGTTACTTCAGTTTCCCATAATAACTGATATTCTGAAGTGAAGGTATGGACATAAACGAGACTCTAGCGAAGCTTCACAAGCGATTCCCTTCACTTCCTCAGAATGCCCTCCTTACGATCTATAAAGCTCGGTCCGAACGCATGCGATTACTCATGAGGAATAATATACCTGCTGACATCCGTTGGTTAATCGAGGCTAAAGTACGATCGGCAAGTGAGTTACCTCCAAAATTTATTGCATACATGCCTGGTTGTGGTAAAGGAAATTATGCAAGAAAACGACGAGCTCGAAGAATTTCTGTTGCTTGTCATAAGTGTGCCAGAATGAGTTGCGATAAAAATCCATGTTCTTTAGGAATGGTGTTTGATAACAGGGAAGATAAGATTCAATTCATTAGGGATGGCTTGAATAAGGAGTCATTGGATGATATCCTTTTGTCTCTTGAAACGCATCCCAATGGATATGTGCAAGGAGCGATTCTCCAGTTATGGCCATTATTCCAGAAAGAGCAAGCACGATATAGTCTCGGGAATCTGACTATAAACGACCTTGTTTGCCAGTTTATAAGAAAACTGGATAGGAAGCCTATCCTCGACCCATAGAGGGCGTTCAAGCCGTTTTTGGACGTAAAACCAGAGGAAGATGTGAGCCACAGTCGCAACTACCTGTAAATATCCTTTCACTTTACTGTTATTTTATTTCACTATTATTTTATTGTGTGCATTATTGTCTTTAATAATTTTATTACTGTTTGCTTTTTCTTTTTTACTGTTTCCTTTTTGACTAGCGAGCTACGTGCTTTACGTGTTATTTGACACTGACATGTTACCTCATACACAACTGTGACCCACTGTCACCAAGACTCTTAAATGTGATTTTTTTTTTGGTCAAGCACTCACAAATTATTTTTTTGAGAAGTATCACAATGGCAGCTACTCCAAATAGACAATTCAAGAACATTTGTGTGCTTTCTGGATTTACCTATGGCAAACATAAAGAGTTCGTTGAGGCAGCGATCGATCTTGGTCGAAGTATAGCAGAGAGAAAATTACACTTGGTGTATGGAGGAGGTAACCGAGGGTTATCAAAAATGGTCTCTGAAGCAGCTTTTGTCAGAGGAAGTCAAGTGTTAGGCATCATCCCAAGAGTCCTAAAACCATTGGGCAGTTCGTCTGACTTATCAACTGGAGAAGAGTTAGTCGTCTCAGGTATGCAAGAAAGAATAACTGAAATGCTTCATCATGCTGATGCTTTTATTTTCCTTCCAGGAGATCTTACAACACTAGAGGCACTTATCACACTAGCATCTTGGGCCCATCTGCACATCCACCAGAAACCCATCAGTTTGTTAAATGTCAATAACTCTTATGATGGCTTTATCACATTTCTTAACCATGCAATAAAAAACTATTTCATTCCCTCTAATGCGAAAAAACTCTTTATTTGTGCTCACACTGCTAATGAGCTACTTGATCTGTTACAAGCTTATAGACCGGAGCCAGACCCCTGGACCTTTGTGTTGGAGCATCCAAATAATGATGGTAACAGTAGCCACAGTAAGAAGTACAAATTAGATTTAACTCTCCGCTTGTAAATATTTTCTTCTGTGTTACACCACCCAAGTGATGTCTTCTAAACTCTACTTCTTTCCTTTCAAACATTGAGGACAATGTTTCATTCTGGTTGGGGGGAGGGAATAGTCGACAATTGTGGAATCTTGGTTAAGTTTTTACTGATTTTTTGTTGTAGAAACTAACTGTTGCTAACTTTTTGTGTTGAAGATAGCTGAATATGGAGTGTAGTTACTCTAGAAACGCATCTTCATCGTTTGAAAAAAAAACAAACAAAAAATTCAAAAAAAAAATTAGACATTTTCTTTTTCTTTATTAAGTTTTGATGTTCATTTTTCTTCTTCTTTTTAATTTCTCCTTTATAAATATATTCAAATATTTGAGTCGAAGATGGCTGAATACGGAGTGTAGTGCCTCTAGAAACGCATATTCTTAGTTAAAAAAAAAAAATTTCTTTTTCTACATCATTTTCACATTTCTGCATGCATATTTTCCTTTCATGTTTAGAATAGGGTGGGGGGTAGAATGTTGTTTAAAAAAATGTGTTATTTGTTTTAACATTGGATGATATGATTAATTTTAAATTTTAATATTTGTATTATCTTTGGTTTTAAGTGATATGACGCTATGTTTGCTACTTTACATGTTGATGTCGGAGACAAATATGAGTTGCTTGAAGGAATGAACATGTCATAAATAAGTGCCAAGTGAGTTTTTGAGCCTATCATTTTTCTTGGAGAGTAACCCTTTGCCCATTCTTTATACAGCTTAGCAGTTTATTATTTTATATACGATCTCTAGATTTCTTTTGAGTTAACCCTAAAAAAAAAATTGTAAAATAAAAAAAAAAGAAGAAAAAAAAATGTATTGCTACATTGGGAGGCCCATCTAACTATTAGATATGGATGATTATTTAGAGCCCTAAAAGACGATGGAAAGGCCATCTTTGATCCGTTTAAGCCTTTGTAGCCATCCCTTTTATTAAATATCCATAGTTAACTCTTTTGAGCCTTTAAAAAAAAAAAAACCTTTTCTTTGTCAACTTATCATCTTGACCCACTCCGATTTGGAGTATTACCCAATGTCTTATAAGTTCCATCACCTATTTATGTTTGAGAAAATGTAAATAATTATTTTATTCAGTGAAGTTATGCCAAATAAAAGTAAAAAAAAAATAAATAAAACAAAAGCTGTTGTTTCAAAAGAATAAAAATAACAATAATAGGTGAAATCCACCTTGCAACTTCAAAAAAAAAAAAATTCTCTGCATTTTTCTCAAACATACACTTTATTTTCCCTATTTCCCTTCTTTGTTAGCCATGCCCCTAGCCTACGTTACGTCCTAATAAAAGTCCTTCTTGATTTTAGGGAACTATAGTTTGAAGTAGAAGCTAGTTATATGGGCTAAAAAGATGTAGTGGTACATAATAATAATAAAAAAAAGATAAATAAAATGGGTTGACTAGCATTTTTGTTTGACTTGAGATCGTATTATTTCTAAGCTGAGGGCATATTTCTTTTATCTTGGTGAGATCATGTGATATCACTTCTTTATTATTTTCTCGCTCAAGTACCATTCATTGGAGTGACTATTTTTATTGGGTTTAATTTCTTTGTGAGAGTGTCACTACTTCCAGTGAGGTTTTGAGGTTTGACATATCATTCTTGAAAGTAGCTACGACAATCTACTAGGCTGATTCATGTGGATAGTTGATGTGGGTGTGATGTTGCTTTAGACTGGAGATAATGCTTATACTTTTATTTGATTGCTATCATTAGTCTGATTGAATAAACAAGATTGTTAAAAAAAAAATTGTGTTTGAATTTTGTTTTCGCTTTATTTGCTAGGGACTAGCAATAAGCTGGTTGGGGGGTGTGTTGAGTGTTAGAAAATGTATATTTATAAAGGAGAAAATCGTCATTTTACATTTCAAGTCTTACTAACAACCCTTACTTTTATGTATTTAAGGTTCTTGTAATTTAATTATGTGTGTTTTATTTTAATTAAGTATTTTGTGTATTTTAGGGGCATCATAGTCATTTCACAATAAACGAGAGATCAAACGGCAAAACGGACATCACTTTTGATCTCAGGACGGTCGAAAACCTTAGGAGGAGCATAAAAGGAAAAATGGCAATGTTCACATGTACGGTACTATTCATATGTACGGTATTGTCCGCGTTACTATTCAAAGCCGGGTCAAACCGTGTTACTGTTCACCCACGTGGTCAAACCGCGTACTGTTGACTGATGACGTGGCGTAATCCTGAGTGTCCAAACTATTTTTAATCTGATGGCCATGATTTACTCCATGTATCTATAAAAAGGGGGCCTCTCCCCCCTAATTTGATATCTCTGAATCCATTTTTGGACTCCATTTTCTGTAATTCCTTCTCCATCTTGTATTTTCTATGTACTTTAATAAATTCTCATTTTGCCCCTAGTTCAATTATGAGTAGCTAATTTTCTTTCAAGCTTGGGTTGAAGGTGAAGTCTTAACATGTGTCATGGGCTTTATTTGGTAAATTTATTTTCTCTTCTCCTCTAATTTTGTGGATGTTTTGACTTCTCGTAGACAAATAATACTAATCTTGTCTAGTACCGCCTTGGTTTCACTGGCCCCCTAATACAAGGTTATTATTATTTGGCACGATAAGCCCTTAGCACCATATTGATTAGAGCGTGGTTCATGAGGTGTGGATTCCCCTCTCATGATTTAATTGGCATTAATAAGGATTATTTAGCCCATGATGCATGTTGATACAGATCCAGATACCCAAGTATGACATTTCAATAGAATTCTCTTCAATTTATTCTAGCCATTTCAATTCCAATTTTAGAATTTATTCTGGCCATTTTAATTTAAGTTTTAGCATATTCTAAATTATTTCTACCACAAATCCAATCACCCATTTACAAAATTAATTCTATACACAATTAAAATCCACCTCCTCGTAGGATCGACACTCGTCTCCATTAATCTATTTTACAATAGATTCGTGTGCTTGCGAGTACATTAAAATTTACACAACAGTAGCCTTGGTATTAGTTAACTACTATGTGATGAGATTGTCCAAAATTTTCATTTTTACAGTACATTATGATTAGGTTTACTTGGAAATATTGTGGAATAAAAGAAAATGTGATATTTTGAAAATAAGCTATGAAGGTATTAATTACTATAAATATAGTCGGGAAAATACATAGTCTAGGCCTTGGACGAGCATTGATATCATATGTAAACAAATTATTATTTTGGTTTTTAATTATTTACTTAATAATAATTAGCTTGTAATTATAGTTCACCAAATTTGATATGTAGGTCTACATTTCAGTGAACTTCAAGAAACATCACTAGTTATTGGCCCATGCGAATCTTAATGAAAAAGAGATATGATTTCTTGACTCATCAAGTGGTCTTTATAAGGAGGACGAATATTTTGAGAAGTTGTTACATCTTAAAATTCTCTTCCCAATTGGCTAGCACGCATAGGTTTTTATAAAATACATGAAGAAAAGCGACCCGATGCATGTTGGCTATGCAAGTAATGGAAAAGTTTTCCGTTACAAGTCCTCGATAGTGGTGATTGTAGAGTGTTTATGCTAATGTATATATCTTATTTATTGTTAGCCCGTACACCTTTTTTTAGTAATGGCCCTAGAGATTTCCTTGGAAAGAAGATTGCTTTAGATCTTTTTATAGAGGCATTGTGTAGAAAGGCCTAATCGTAAACATTGATGGAATCTTCATCATGTACTTATTTCTTATTATGAGTTGTTGTGCACTTATATAATATTTTCACTTTGCACCTAATTATGCAAACATGTCGGAATGAGTTCAAAATTTTCACAACAGCATCTTAGGCCGTAAAATGAATTTAGGAACCATAAAACACATAATGGTATGGTAAAAAATAGAGAAGGTAATAACAAAGTGTGCTTTTATGCCACAAAAAAAAAGACCAGTCGTAAGTTGTGGCCAAGGCCCAAGGCATGAGCCGGAGCGACCGTTGAGTTTTGAGCTATATTTTTTGCACCATGGTAGGAAAAAATTGAAGGACTCAGGAAAAATGGTGTGGATTTTGAATCAGGCCTAGGAAGTATTTTTCTTACATTTTCTAGTGTTAAAAATAGTGAATTCGGAACAAATATATGAACATATTAGAATGAGTTCAAACTTTCCAAAATGGCATCTTAGGCTCAAAATGAATTTAGGAACCATAAAATGCGGAATGGCATAGTAAAAAATACAGGACATGCGGCAAAATGTGCTTTTCCGCTAAAATATAAAAAAATAGCCTTAGCCGTAGGCCGTGGTCAAGACCCAAGACATGATTTGGAGTGGCTATTGTGTTTTGAGGTACAAATATGCAAACATGTCGGAATAAGTTCAAACTTTCCAAAAGAGCATCCTAGGCCCCAATTACAAGTTCTAAAATTCATACATTAGTAATAGTATGCGATTACAAGTTGCAATAACAAAACAAGTAATTAACTTTTGGCCCTACGAAAATAAATCAAGTATTGATGTGGATTCACTGGAATAAAATTCTTACATGTCTTCTTGTTATGGCCATGTTCCCCACACTGAAGACAAATTACAGTTCTTTGAGACACATCTTTGCCTCTGGATGGTATTATTTGTGTTTTTCGATGAGCAAGACAAGATGGTACAACTAGTGATTTCAGTTGCGTTATTTGGATATTTTTCAGAATTTTCCATGTCGCCATCTCACCAAAGGAAATAACAGGTTACAAATATGTCGTGAGCAATATTTCTATTTTGTAGTAGTGAGAACAAAGACTTATCAAATCAACTCGGAGGTATAGGCAAATAGCAATTGCATGAGCACAAAAAAATTGAGCGAGTTGAAGTACTTTATAACTACAAGTTTTTTCCATTATGTGAATAAGACCTTCCTTCATACCACCTTCCTTTACCTAAAATTCATAGTCAGAGACATTAAGAACACACATTTTATTGACATTATCTTTTCTATCATTACATATTTTTTGTGCCCATATTAGAAGGTGAGTTGTCATCGACTTGGCCACTTTCTTTGTATTGTTGTGCAAATTTTATTGAACTCACAAGTGCAAGAATCTATTGTAAAATGGATTAATGGTAATGTGTGTCGATCCCACGAGGAGGTAGATTTTAATTATGTGTAGAATTAAGTTTCTAAGTGGGTGGTTGGATTTGTGGTGAAAGTGACTTAAATTATCCTAAAATTTGAATTAAAATAGCGGGAATAAATTGACGTGAAAACTATTAAAATGGAGTGCTTGGGTATCTGGATCTGCATCAACATACACCATGAGCTAAATATTCTTTATTAATGTCAATTAAATCATGATGGAGGTTTCCACTCCTCACGAACCACACTCTAATTAATATAGTGCTAAGTGCTTATCGTGCCAAATAGTAATAACCTTACAATAGGGAGCCAGTTAAACCTGTGTGGTATTTAGACAAGATTATTACTATCTGTCGACGAAAAGTCAAAACATCCACATTAATTAGAAGGAAAAAGAAAGTAAATTTACCAAATAAAACCCATGGCACAAGTTGAGACTTCACCTTCAACCCAATCTTGAAAGAAAATTAGTTACTCATAATTGAACTAGGGGTAAAATGAGAATTTATTAAAATATGTAAAAAATACAAGATGGAGAATGAATTACAGAAAATGGAGCTAAAAAATGAATTAAGGGGTGTCAAATTAGGGGGAGCCCCCTTTTTATAGATACACTGAGTAAATCATGGTCATCAGATTAAAAACAATTTAGCCGCTCAAGATTGCGCCACATGTCAACAGTACACGGTTTGGCCACGCGGTTTGAATAGTGACACAGTATGAACAGTGAGGCGGCTTTAATAGTGATGTGGTTTAGTTATAAATAATTCTGTGTATATGCATGTACTGTACGCACGATTTTTGGTCCACTAACATGCTATCATGTTACCGATCAACAATATATAAGAATTTTAGTACAATAGGATCGTGACACCTCATCGGTCAATGTCACGTCATCGGTCAATGTCACGTCATCGGTCAATGCCATGTCATCGTTCCATATAGGTGAACAATGCCATTTTTTCTTTTATGCTCCTCCTAAGGTTTTCGATTGTCCTGAGTTCAAAAGTGATGTCTGTTTTGCTGTCTGATCTCTCGTTCATTGTGAAATGACCATGATGTCCCCAAAATACTTAAAATACTTAATTATAATACAACACACATAATTAAATCATAAAAAACTTAAATACATAAAAGTAGGGATGTTAGTGAAATTTGGAGTGTAAAATGATGATTTTCTCCTTTATAAATATACACTTTCTAACGCTCAACATGTATCATAAAACCATTATTGCATTGTAAGTCAAATTGTTCAACCAATTAAGTAATAAGAAATTTTTTCTGTTATTTCATTAAAGCATTCATGCTCTTTGCAATGTTAGTGGTCAAAATGTTTTACCTTTGACCTTTTAAGTGAGAGTCTATAATAATTAAAGCCTACGTCCTCTGCATACTTTGCTGCACCTGCATGCATACCCCATAACCCCTCTATTTGCTTTTCAAACTCTATAGAATCATAGATGTTCATTGCTTCTAGAAATGTTGGCCTAAAAGAATACTTCCATAATTTCCCAAGATTCTTGAAATGTGACTTTAGATTACCTTCTAAATGATAAAAACAAAGGCCGTGTAGTGCTATAAGAAATACCATATAAGCTCCAAGACGAATAAATGTGCAACAATCAGATATAAATACCAACTCTGGTATGTCTCCAATAACTTCATGCAACCTCATCATGAACCATTCCTAAAAGGCATTGTTTTCTGAATGTACAATCCCAATAGCTGAAGGATTCATTTGATTATTCCCATCTAAGCATGCTGCAACCAATAAAGTTCTTTGATATGACCCGTCCACTATAATCACTCGCCTGATTGACTGTGTAAAACTTTTGATGGGAGATCCTGTTAGCCTAAAGGGCTACACATAATGTAATTTTGATGATAACAAACATGTGTCTTAAGTGATTTGATAAATATTGTATTTCACATTTTCACTAGTTCTTGAAGGATAATATCTATAATGAAGTGAATCACGTGAAATCAAGTTCAAGACTCTCAACGGACAACGACACAATCAAGAGTAAAGTTTAGAGCTCAACGGACTCATTATTGTGACAATTCTTGTAAAGCCTGTATGATTTAATATATGCATGATTTAGCATTTGAGAAGCTCAAGATTTTGTTTAATAAATCATCATTTTTCATAAACTAAAGGTTTTACAATTATAAACCAAGTATTTTATGAACTTTGCTATTTTTCAAGATGTAGACTAAAATGAAAAAGATTTATAATCTTTTATTTTAATCAAATTCTAAATTTGGACCTATTTGCAAACATACGAAACATTTGAGGCCATACTATAATTTCTAATAGTTTTGGGGCCAAAGTGTAAATATAAAAATAGAAAGAGAGTGGCTAACCTCCTAAGAGCTAGCGGCTAGCCGCCTGGGGAAATTTTCATATTTTCAAATTTTGGACTAAATTGAAAAGGTTTTGAGAACTTTGAAATTTATAAGTATTTTGTTTAATTTTAAAAAGGACTTCTTTGAAAAATATTTTTTTGGATCATATCATAATTTCAGAAATTTTTGGGAATGACAACCATTACGTAGAAATTCTAGGATTGGACCTTTTTGTAAAGTTTTATTACATTTTGGGTCATAGTATAATTACTGAAAGTTTCAGGCAAAAATACAATTTTGGGAACACTGTTACTGTACCAAAATTTAAATTTTAATGGTAACTTCACTGTTCTGAAGTAGGGAGCCGGCTAAATTAAGCGGCTAGCCACTTGCTTGCTGGAATTTTCTTGTAACGACTAGGTTTTGGGATTAAGCTATAGAAACTCAAATCCAACTTCAATTTAGTGACTTTTGCAAGTATAAACGAGTGTAAACAACTTATTTTGAGCTTCCAATTCATAAATCATCATAAATTAAATCTTCATTGTGCTATAATTTGCATAGCCACTCTAATGGAGGGTGACTATGTTGTAATCTTCATTTCTTTATCAAATTTATGAGAGTTTGAGTGTGAGAAACACTTAAGTTAAGAGATTGAGTGATAATCTCTTATTGTAAAGGTCCATTGACACCTTGGAAGTCAATTTCTTTATCAAATTTGTGAGAGTTTGAGTGTGAGAAACACTTAGGTTAAGAGATTGAGTGATAATCTCTTATTGTAAAGGTCCATTGACACCTTGGAAGTCAATTGTAAACATTTGAAGCCTTGAGAGGCTTGGATAGTGAAATCCTCGAGCTTGGTTGGCTTGGAGGCGTGGACGTAGGCGGGGATTGCCGAACCACGTAAAAATCATTGTATTTGCTCTCTCTTCCCTTACTCTTTTATTATTGTGCTTTATTAAATTTATTATTTTTTATTTTATTAAGGCAATAAATTAAATTGTTGTGCGAATTATTTAGTATAAATTTTGGAAACCCAATTCAGCCCCCCTCTTGAGTTGCATAACTTGCATTTCATATCCAAGAGTAAGAAACGATACGAGAAATTATTATCACTGAAAGTCGAATTATTGTACCATCATTTACTCTTGCAAGATATGAGAATATTTGGAAAGTAAATTATGACTTTCCCAGATCTCCTCGTATTGATTTCAAAGCATTTTTTCCTTTAAGATGCTTGCTAGTATGATAAATTAATTCCATGATCTTTCTTCATATTTGAAATGATATCCTTTAGAGTGTATATTCACCTAGCATCAACAAACTTTTGCTTGGCAATTTCACTAACAACCTTATTGCTTGCTTGACGATGGCCTTTATAGAATAACTTTCTATGGTTGGAAACCTTTGTTCTTCAGTACTGGGAAAAATATCGTTAACATAGTTTATTGAGACAACATCAAAGGAGTTTTTATTGTAACTTTATGGGATGTGGTTACAAAAATAAGAGTCCTACTATAATTTATTGGATTAAAGTTCATACGTATAATAACATTCGCCATTTCATCATCTATAATGTCAATAAGTAAATAAGTAATGGGTTACATAGGCCAATTTGTGGCCTAAACTGTTTTTACTATCATAGAATATTTGTCTAAAGTTAACTTCAACATTTGATGTACTCTAGCAATAAACTATTTGAAAGTTGCATTATTCTGAAGTAAAAATGCTTTAACTTTTCCATTATTGTATTTTATACGACTATCATTATAAGTTTCCCATGATCCATGACACGACTCAAAAGTGTATTACTCTCAAGTATAAGAGTGTCTAGTTATAATATAACCCGGTGAGACCGGGGTCGAACCACAGGAAGTTTTAAATCTAGTGAAACTAAGAAAATTAATTGTGGGGAAAAGAAATTATTTGAAATCAATTTAAAAATAGGCTAAGGTTTAGGATCCACTCTCTGTATTCAAACTATAATTTTAATACTCTCTCATTTATATTTTGTCTCACTTTTACCAATTAATTATTATATCATTTAATTCTATGCGTGTGGATAAATATAGAATAAAGTACCTAATGTGCTACACTATATTAATGTGACGACATTATGTCAAAATACCATAAAATCCAGTGAGATTTATAAATTAACATGATATAAAAATAATTAGAAAAGAATTAAATAAAATTTAAAAACTCATTTGAGAAAATAATAATAATTAATAGTTTGAAACATTGAGCTTCACCATTCACCTCAGCTTAATAAAATTAGCTACTCATATTGAAAGAAAACACAACACTCTTTTTTATTTGATAAACTTTTTGAAATATATTACAAAGAAAATTGATACAAACGGAAACAAGAAAAGAAAAGAAACAAAGATAGAAAATCTTCAGTCTCGGCTTCAGCTCTCAAAAATAGCTCTCTCCATCCCCCCGACTCCTCAATCTCTCTTCCCTTTTATAGGCAACAATTGCCTTTAACTTTCTTTATTTTATTATTTTATTATTATTTTAAAATATATAAGTGTGTTGAAATGTGTGATGGTCAGGAGGCGTAATGGCCTCCTGACCATCACCAACATGTTTTTGTTCTTTTGTTCTTTTTTTTTCTTTTTTTATTTTATTTTATTTATTATTTAGTATTACATTTCTTCAATTTTTGTTCCAGTAGTTTTTCTTTATTTCCGCTTTTAATTCCAATTCCATCTTTATTCCTGAAAAATATTTACAAGATAAAAATTAACACAAATTACGAAATAGTTTAACATAAAATATATTTAGGGAGTATTCAAATAATTTAGAAATAATGAACGCATTAATCGATACAATAAGTGAAAACTAAAAATTTTATCCTCATTAAATGTACACTTTTTAGTGTCAATCACACCCCCCAACCAGCTTATTGCTAGGCCCTAGCAATTTAAGCGATAAAAATTTAGAGAAATTTGAAAACCAAATTGAAAATCGTTTTTTTTTTTGAAAAATTGTGTTTACTTCCTTCATCAGATTAATGACAACAATCAAATAAAAGTATAAGCATTATCTTCAGCCTAAAAAAAAATCACACCCGCACCAAACAGTTCAGTAAAATCCTGTAAAATGATCAATTATCAGAGCTACATTAATCAAGCCACTTTTAAGAATGATACATCAAACCCAAAAATCTGACAATTAAAAGTGACTCTCTCAAAAGAAGATATACCCCAAATTAATTTGTCACTCTAAAAAAAATGGTAAATTTGAGAGAATAATAAAATAATATCACACGCTCTCACCAAGATGAAAAAATAATGCCCACAACTTAGAAATAAAATGATCTCAAGTCCAATGAATTACTAGCAAAATTTATTTTTATTTTTGTGCATCACCACATCTTTTAGTCCATATTACCAGCTTTTACTTCAGACTATAGTTCCCAAATATTGAGAAGGACTTTTATTAAGACGTAACGTAGGCTAGGGTTATGGCTAACAAAAAAGGTAATAGGGAAACAAAAATATATGTTTGAAAAATAGGGGACTTTTTTTGAGATTATAAGGTGCTTTTTTTTTACTTGGATTTTTTTTCTCTCTCTTTTTTTTTATTAATTGATATATACATATCATCTTTCTTCTCCCTTATATATATATATATATATATAGTACCATTATTAGGAATACATAATCATCCCTATTTTTAAACATAATTGGGTGATGGAAAACATAAAACATAAGGTGATATTCCTCATTGGAGTAGGAAAATACGATAGGTTACCAAAGAAAAAAAAAATTTTTTTTTAAGGCTCAAAGGGGTTAACTATGGATTCTTTATAATAGGGTTGGCTAGAAAGGCTCAAACGGATCAAAGATGACCTTCTGTCATCTTTTAGGGCTCTATATAATCTTTCATATTCACTAGTTCAATAGACCTTTAGATGCAACTGCACAAACATTTTTTTTAAAAAGAAAATATGGAGATCTTGTACAATATATTGTGAAGCTGTATAGGCAAATAAGGTTACTCTCCAAGGATAATAGGTTCAAAAACTCGCTTGGTATTTTCATAACATGTACATTCCTCCAAATGGCTCAATCAATTTCACTCATTCAATTTCTCAATTTGCGTTTCAACATGCAAAAAGAAAAACATAGTGTAACATAACTCAAGGCCAAAGATAATACAGATACCAAAATTTGAAAATCGTCATGTTATCCAATGTTAAAAGATCACACCGAAAAAGAAAACTCTTTTTTTTTTCAAGAAAAGACAAAAAGAAATTGGGACTGATTGCAGAAACTTAAGGGAGATGATTAAGAGAAAAAGAGAAAAGACCGAAAATAAAAAGTTATAAACATTTTTTTTTTTGGGAAGAAAACACAAAAATTAAGAAGATGCATTTCTAGAGACACTACATTCTATATTCTGCCATCTTCGACTCAAATTTTTATCCAAAGTTAGTCTTTACAACAAGAATTAGTAAAAACATCATTAGGACTGAGACATTCCGCAATTATCAACTATTCCCTCCCCCCAACCTGAAGGAGACATTGTCCTCAATGTCTAAAGAAATGAGTAGAGTTTAGAAGATATCACCTAACCACTGCTGGAAATATTTACAGACGGAGAGTTAAATCTAATTTACACTTTTTAAGAGAGTTACTGCCATCGTCATCAGTTGCCCAATCCAACGCCAAAGTCATGGGATCTGGCTCTGGTTTGTAAGCTTGCAAAAGATCAAGTAACTCATTAGCAGTAGACGCACAAATGAAGAGTTTTTTCGCTGAGGATGGAATGAAATAATTTTTTATTGCATGATTAAGAAATGTTATTAAGCCATCATAAAAGTTATTAACATTTAAAAAATCAATGGGTTTTTTATGGATATTCAAATGGGCCCAAGAAGCAAATGTAATTAGCGCCTCCAAAGTTGCAAGGTCTCCTGGCAAGAAAATAAAAGCGTCAGCATGATTCAACATTTAAGATATTCTTTCTTGCATACCTGAGACAACTAACCCTTCTCCTGTTGGTGGGTCTGGTAGACATCCTAAAGGTTTTAAGGCTTTTGGAATGATGCCTAACACTTGGCTTCCTCGAACGAAAGCAACTTCAGAGACAAGCTTTGATAACCCTCGGCCACCTCCTCCATATACAAGATGTAGTTTCCTTTTTGCTATAGCGCGACCAAGATCTACGGCTGCCTGAACGAACTCCTTATACTTTCCATAGCGAAATTCAGAAAGCACACAAAATGTTTTTAAGTTGACTGCTTGAAGTTGCTGCCATTAGAACAATTCTAAAAAGAAACGATTTGTGAGTGATTGAAAAGAAGTTCCTATTTAAGGATCTTGGTGACGGACATAATGATATACATCTGTAAATGGGGTGGTGTGTTTGTCAAATGACGCGTGAAGCTTTTAGCTTAATAATTCAAAGGCAAACAGTGAAAAGAAAAAGCAAACAGTGATTAGATAAAATAAAGAAAAAAAACACACAATAATAATAATAATAATGCAAAAGATAAAAGAACAATAAAATAAAAGGATATTTATTGGTAGTTGTGATTGTGGCTCACATCTTCCTCTAGTTTTACGTCCAGTAACGGCTTGAACGCCCTCTATAGGTCGAGGATAGGCTTCCCATCCAGTTTTCTTATAAACTGGCAAACAAGCTCTTTTAGAATCAGATTCTTAAGACTAAACTGTGCACTTTCCTTTTGGAACAGCTTCCACAAATTTTGAATTTCACGTTGAACATATCCGCTCGGATGTGTCTCAAGAGATTGTAAGATATCATCCAACGATTCTTTACTCATGCCATCCTTAACGAATTTGATTTTATCTTCACGATTTACAGAAACCATTCCTAAAGCTTTACAACATGGATTTTTGCAAGCAAGTCTTACACAGTGAGAACATTCAGAGCCAAGTCGCTTAGCTCTTCTTTTCTTAGCAAATGTACTTTTACCAAAACCAGGCATGTAGGAAATGAATGGATCAGAAAACTCACCTGCCAATCGGACCTTTGCTTCAATTAACCAACAAATGTTAGTAGGAATCCCATTGATCATTAACAAACACAGTCGTTCACAATGAGCTTTGTAAATCTTCTTAAGAACATTTTGAGGGAGAGAAGGAAAATGTTGATGCAAATTTTGTTGTATTTCTTCCATGCTTGACATTGAGGTTTCAGTTATTATGGGAAACTGAGAATACCAACTTAAAGAAGTCACGGAGTACTGTTGTACAAATTTTATTGAACTCGCAAGTGCACGAATCTATTGTAGAATAGATCAATGGTGACGAGTGTCGATCCCACGAGGAGGTGGATTATAATTATATGTAGAATTAATTTTATATGAGGGTGGTTGGATTTGTGGTGAAAGTGACTTTAGATTATCCTAAAATTGGATTTTAAATGGCGAGATTAAATTGAATAGAAATTTATTGAAATGACGTACTTGGGTATCTGGATCTGTATCAACATGCACCATGAGCTAAATATTCCTTATTAATACCAATTAAATCATGAGGGGGGAATCCACACCTCATGAACCACACTCTAATCAATATGGTGCTAAGGGCTTATCGTGCCAAATAATAATAACCTTGTACTAGAGAGCCGGTGAAACCAAGGCGGTATCTAGACAAGATTATTATTATTTATCGACGAGAAGTCAAAACATCCCCAAAAACTAGAGGGGAAGAGAAAATAAATTTACTAAATAAAGCCCATGACACATGTTGAGACTTCACATTCAACCCAAGCTTGAAAGAAAATTAGCTACTCATAATTAAACTAGGGGCAAAATGAAAATTTATTAAAATACGTAGAAAATACAAGATGGAGAAAGAATTACAGAAAATGGAGCCCAAAAATGGATTCAGAGATATCAAATTAAGGGAGGGAGGCCCTCTTTTTATAGATACATTGAGTAAATCATGGCCATCAGATTAAAAATAGTTTGGACGCTCAGGATTGTGCCACGTCATCAGTCAACAGTACGCGGTTTGAACAGTGACACGGTTTGACCCGGGTTGAACAGTAATGCGGTTTGGTTGAAAATAATCCTGTGTAATGCATGTACCATACGCGAGATTTTTGGTCCACTGATATGCAGCCACGTCATCGATCAACAGTGCATAAAAATTTTAGTCCAACAGGATCGTGACACCTCATCAGTCAATGCCACATCATCGGTCAATGCCACATCATCGATCCATCTATGTGAACAGTTTCGTGAACAGTAACGTAGACAGTACCGTACATGTGAATAGTGCCGTTTTTCCTTTTAAGTATCTCCTAAGGTTTTCAACCGTCTTGAGTTCAAAAGTGATGTCCGTTTTGCCGTCTGATCTCTCATTCATTATGAAATGACTATGATGCCCCTAAAATACATAAAATACTTAATTATAATACAACACACATAATTAAATGACAATAAGTTTAAATACATAAAGGTAAGGGTGTTAGTATAACTTGAAGTGTAAAATGACGATTTTCTCCTTTATAAATATACATTTTTTAACACTCAACACACCCCCCAACCAGCTTATTGCTAGTCCCTAGTAAATAAAGCGAAAACAAAATTCAAATCCAAAATGATTTTTTTTTTTTAACAATCATGTTTATTCAATTAGACTAATGATAGTAATCAAATAAAAGTATAAGCATTATCTCTAGTCTACAGAAACATCACACCCACATCAACCATCCACATGAATTAGCCCAGTAGACTTTGTCATAGCTACTTTCAAGAATGACATGTCAAACCCCAAAATCTTACTGGAAGTAGTGACACTCTCACAAAGAAATTAAACCCAATAAAAATAGTCACTCAAATGAATGGTAATTGAGAGAAAATAATAAAGAAGTGATATCACATGCTCTCACCAAGATGAAAGAAATATGCCCTCAACTTAGAAATAATACGATCTCAAGTCAAATGAAAATGTTAGTCAACCCAATTTATTTATTTTTATTTTTTTTATGCACCACTACATCTTTTTAGCCCATATAAATAGCTTCTACTTCAGACTATAGTTCCCTAAAATCAAAAAGGATTTTTATTATGACGTAACGTAGGCTAGGGACATGGCTAACAAAGGAGGGGAAATAAGGAAAACAAAGTGTATGTTTGAGAAAAATGCAGAGATTTTGTTTTGTTTTTTTTTTAAAGTTGCAAGGTGGACTTCACCTATTATTTTTTTTTCTTTTTCTCTTTTTTTTAAACAACAATTTTTTTTTTCTTTTGTTTGGCACGTCACTGAACAAAAGAATTATTTACATTTTTCTCAAACATAAATAAGTGATGAAACTTATAAGACATTGGGTAATACTCCAAATCGGAGTGGGTCAAGATGATAAGTTGACAAAGAAAAAGCTTTTTTTTTGTTTTAAGGCTCAAAAGGGTTAGCTATGGATATTTCACAAAAGGGATGGCTAGAAAGACTCAAACGAATCAAAGATGGTCTTTCTATCATTTTTTTAGGGCTCTAAAGAATCTTCCATATCTACTAGTTATATGGGCCTCCATATGTAGCAACATACATTTTTTCTTCTTTTTTTCTCTCTTTTTTTTTTAATTTTACAACAATTGTTTTTTAAGGGTTAACTCAAAAAAAATCTAGAGATCATGTATAAAATAATAAACTACTAAGTTGTATGAAGAATGGGCAAAATAGTTATTCTCCAAGAAAAATGATAGGCTCAAAAACTCACTTGGTACTTATAATGACATGTTCATTCCTTCAAGTAACTCATATTTATCTCCGACATCAACATGTAAAGTAGCAAACATAGCGTAACATCACTTAAGACCAAAGATAATACAAATACTAAAATTTGAAATTAATCATGTCATCCAATGTTAAAACAAATCACACAATTTTTTTTTTAAACAACATTCTACCTCCCAACCTATTCTAAACATGAAAGGAAAATATGCATGTAGAAATGTGAAAATGATGCAGAAAAACTAATTAGAAAAGTTACACTTAAAATGATAGAAAAATAATTTTTTTTTAACTAAGAAGATGCGTTTCTAGAGGCACTATACTCCTTATTCAGTCATCTTCGACTCAAAAAAAATTGGAAAGTGTATATTTATAAAGGAGAAATTATAAAGAAGAAGAAAAATGATTGTAAAAAAAATTAATAAAGAAAAATAAAATATCCAGAATTTTTTTTGTTTTTTTTTAACGAAGAAGATGCGTTTCTAGAGTAACTACACTCTATATTTAGCCATCTTCAACACAAAAAGTTAGCAACAGTTAGTTTCTACAACAAAAAATTAGTAAAAACTTAACTAAGATTCCACAATTGTCGACTATTCCCTCCCCCCAACCAGAACGAAACATTGTCCTCAATGTTTTAAAGGAAAGAAGTAGAGTTTAGAAGACATCACCTGGGTGGTGCAATACAGAACAAAATATTTACAGGCAGAGAGTTAAACCTAATTTGTACTTCTTACTGCGGCTACTGTTACCGTCATTATTTGGACACTCCAACACAAAGGTCCAGGGGTCTGGCTCCGGTTTATAAGCTTGTAACAGATCAAGTAGCTCATTAGCAGTGTGAGCACAAATAAAAAGTTTTTTCGCTGTGGAAGGAATGAAATAGTTTTTATTGCATGGTTAAGAAATGCGATAAAGCCATCATAAAAATTATTGACATTTAACAAACCATTGGGTTTCGGGTGAATGTGCAGATAGGCCCAAGATGCTAGTGTGATAAGTGCCTCTAGTGTTGCAAGATCTCCTGGAAGGAAAATAAAAGCATCGGCATGATTAAGCATTTCAGTTATTCTTTCTTGCATATCGGAGACGAACTCTTTATGTTTACCATAGTTAAATCCAGAAAGCACACAAATGTTCTTGAATTGTCTATTGGGAGTAGCTGCCATTGGGATACTTCTCAAAAATAATTTGTGAGTGCTTGATAAAAAATCATATTTAATAATCTTGGTGACAGTGGGTCACATCTGTGTATGAGGTAGCATGTCAGTGTCAATTAACGTGTAAAGCACATGGCTCGCGAGTCAAAAAGGAAGCAGTAAAAAGAAAAAGAAACAATGATAAAATAAAATTATTAAAGACAATAATGCAAATGATAAAACAACAATGAGATAAAACAACAGTAAAGTAAAAGGATATTTACAGGTAGTTGCGACTGTAGCTCACATCTTCCTCTGGTTTTACGTCTAGAAATGGCTTAAACGCCCTCTATGGGTCGAGGATAGGCTTCCCATCCAGTTTTCTTATTAACTGGCAAACCGAGTCGTTTATAGTCAGATTCCCGAGACTATATCGTGCATGCTCTTTCTGGAATAATGGCTATAACTGGAGAATCGCACCTTGCACATATCCACTGGGATGCGTTTCAAGAGACTAAATGATATCATCCGATGACTCCTTATTCAAGCCATCGCTAATGAATTGAATCTTATCTTCTCCGTTATCAGATACCATTCCTAAAGAACATGATTTTTTATCGCAACTCATTCTGGCACACTTATGACAAGCAACATAAATTCTTTAAGCTCTTCGTTTTCTTGCATAATTTCCTTTACCACAACCAGGCATGTATGCAATAAATTTTGGAGGTAACTCACCTGTCAATTGTACTTTAGCCTCGATTAACCAACGGATGTCAACAGGTATGTTATTCCTCATGAGCAATCGCATGCGTTCGGACCGGGCTTTATAGATTGTAAGGAGGGCATTCTGAGGAAGTGAAGGGAATCGCTTGTGAAGCTTCGCTAGAATCTCGTTTCTGTCCATACCTTCGCCTCAGAATATCAGTTATTATGAGAAAACTGAAGTAACCGACTTGATTGTCACGGAGTACCGTTATCCGCCACTTCAACGGGGTAACAAACTAAAGAACAAAAATAGAAAAACAAATTAAAACACACAAAGAAAATTAAAATTGTCCTCTTATTGAATTTACCTCAAGCTCCAACTGGATGTCGTAAACACTTCTCTCAATGTCTCTGAGTTGGCTTTCTAAATCCTCAACATAGGATACTAACTCTGGTGGTTGCAGAGCCCAAATACGATGTGTTTTACAAAATTGAATCTGCCTTTTGAGATGAAATTTTACACGTTGAAGTGGTTTAAGAATGTTCAGGAGGAATGGTTTAAGTATGGTACTCGTGATTAACAATGATAAGAAAAAAAACTTAATGGTTAAACAAACACACTTATGCAAAAATAATTTCAATTAGCAAAAAAAATAATAAAAAGAAAGAAAAAAAATCAAATCACCGAAAAGAAAGAAAGAAAAACTTAATTCAAATCTGGTGGGTCACTCAAATTTATTTCGATGTCCTCTCCATATGGTTGGTACTCTAGATATGGCTTTAATCTTTGACCATTAACTTTAAACGTGACATCGTTCTTTGGGTCCTTAATTTCAATTGCCCCATGTGGAAAAACAATATGAACAATAAAGGGGCCAGACCATCGAGAGCGTAATTTACCTGAGAATAGGTGCAAGCGAGAATTGAATAAAAAGCACTTTCTGACCTGGAGTGAATGATTTTCTCATAATTTGCTTGTCATGGAAGACTTTCATTCGTTGCTTGTAAATCTTGGCATTTTCATATTCTTTCTGAGCTGGCTTGCTGCATGTCAAAGTTGAATTTCTTGGTGGCCCAATATGCACGATGCTCGAGTTCCACAGGTAGGTGGTAAGCTTTTCCATACACTAGCCTGTAGGGTGACATCCCAATTGGGGTCTTGAAAGCCGTTCTATATGCCCATAATGCATCATCAAGTCTTAATGACCAATCTTTTCTGTCCGGCTGCACCGTCTTTTCTAATATATGCTTTATTTCTCGATTGGAGATCTCAACTTGGCCACTGGTTTGCAGATGATATGGGGTCGCCACTTTTTGAGTGATTGAATATTTTTTCAAAAGTGCTTTGAATGCTTTGTTACAAAAGTGGGCACCACCATCACTGATTATTGCTCGAGGGAATCCAAAGCACGAAACAATGTTGCTTTTCAAAAATCCTATCACTACCTTGTGATCATTGGTTCTGCATGGAATTGCTTCTACCCATTTCGATACGTAGTCAACAACAACCAATATGTATTGATGGCTAAAAGAAGAGGGAAAGGGTCCCATGAAGTCGATACCCCATACGTCAAAAATCTCAACCACTAAAATTGGATTTAGTGGCATCATGTTCTTTCGTGTAATGCTCCCTATTCGTTGACACCTATCACATGAAGAATAGAAAGTGTAAGCGTCTCGAAATATAGTTGGCCAATAAAAACCACATTGTAAAACTTTAGTAACTGTTTTCTTAGCACTGAAATGGCATCCACAAGCTTGTTCATGGCAGAATGAAAGGATATTCTGAATTTCATTTTCTAGGACACATCGTCTAACAATTTGATCTGCACAATACTTGAACAAATATGAGTCATCCCAAAAGAAATTCTTTATTTTTGCAAAGAATTTAGGCTTGTCTCGTTTGGTCCAATGCTCTGGAAGTTGACCTGTAACAAGATAATTAACGATATCATCATACCATGGTAATACTTTCAAACTCATTAATTGTTCATCTGGGAATGACTCATTCAATGTTAATGGCTCTGTAATTGTGTCAAAATGGAGATAAGAGAGATGGTCTGCCACAACATTTTCTGTGCCTTTCTTATCTTTAAATTCCAAGTCAAATTCCTGCAAAAGTAACACCCAACAAATTAGTATAGCTTTTGCATCTTTTTTCATGAGAAGATATTTAAGAGCAGCATGATCTGTGAACATAATTATTTTACAACCAATGAGATAAGATTGAAAATTTTCCAATGCAAACACTACTGCTAGCATTTCTTTTTCAGTAGTTGAATAGTTCAACTGTGCATCATTCAATGTCATACTAGCATAATAAATAACATGGGGAATTCGATCAACTCTTTGTCCTAATACTGCTCCTACTACATAATCAGATGCATCACAGATGAGTTCAAATGGTAAGCTCCAGTTTGGGGGCTGAATGACGGGTGATGATGTCAACAACTGCTTTAATTTTTCAAACGCCACAAGACATGAATCATTAAAGATAAAAGGTACATCCTTAGCAAGTAAATTGCATAAGGGTCTATAAACTTTGCTAAAATCTTTAATGAAACGTTTATAGAAACCAGCATGCCCAAGGAAAGATCTTACTTCTCTGACTATTTTGGGTGGAGGAAGATTAGAAATGAGATCCATCTTGGCTTTGTCAACCTTAATACTTTTGCTTGAAATGATGTGACCGAGAACAATACCTTGTTTTACTATAAAATGACACTTCTCCCAATTCAAGACTAAGTTCTTCTCAGTACATCTCTACAGAACTAGTGTTAGATGATGTAAACATTGATCAAACGAGTCACCAAAGATAGAAAAGTCATCCATAAAGACTTCAAGGAATCGTTCAACCATATCAGAAAAAATGCTTAACATGCATCGTTGAAATGTAGCAGGTGCATTACATAATCCAAATGGCATCCTCCTATATGCAAAAATGCCAAAAGGGCAAGTGAAAATAGTTTTCTCCTGATCTTTTGATGCTATGGGGATTTGATTGTATCCTGAGTAGCCATCTAGAAAGCAATAAAATTCATGGCCTGTTAATCTATCAAGCATTTGATCAATAAATGGTAAAGGAAAATGGTCTTTACGTGTGACAGAATTCAACTTTCTATAATCAATGCATACACGTCATCTTGTAGTTACTCTAGTTGGTATCAATTCATTATCAGCATTGGTAACTACTGTGACTCCTGACGTTTTAGGGACAACTTGTATAGGACTGACCCATGAACTATCAGAAATTGGGTAAATGATACCTGCATCTAATAGCTTAAGGACTTCAGTTCTAACAACTTCTTTCATGTTAGGATTTAACCGACGTTGCATTTCCTTAGTAGGTATACCTTTGATGTTTGCTATGGTACATCCTAATGCTCCTTTGTGCTCTTTTAAAACATCCAACAACTTACCTTTTTGTTCGTTGTTTAGGGATGATGAGATGATTACCGGTAGAGTGCTTTCTTCTCCCAAAAACGCATATTCCAATGTGTTGGGTAATGGTTTGAGCTCGAGTTTCGGTAGTGATTCTGATGATGGGATGAGTTTATTCTCTGATAGTGCTAGTTTTTCAACTCTTGACTTCCATTTATTAGTGTCTATGGATGGTGCTGAGTCAAGTAGGGCGTTGACCTCATCGACCGATCTGTCAATATCAAAATCCAAACCAAAGTGAGTTAAACATGTTTGTAAAGGATCATCACTAAGGTTTGAAATAAAAATATTATCAACTAATGCTTCTATTAAATCCACATCAACAATTCCATCATCTGCATTGTGAGGTTGTTTGACAATGTTGAAAATGTTTAGCTCCATAGTCATGTTGCCGAAGGACAACTGCATATTTCCAGTCCTGCATTGAATGTGAGCATCCGTAGTTGCCAAGAAAGGTCGGCCTAGAATAATGGGGATGTGCTTCCTTGAATCTTGTATTGGTTGAGTGTCAATTACAATGAAATCAACAGGAAAATAAAACTTATCTACCTGGATAAGTACGTCCTCCACAATACCACGAGATATTTTTGTGGACTGATCTGCAAGCTGTAACACCACTGGAGTTGGGTGTAATTCTCCAAGTCTAAGTTTCAAAAATACTGAGTGAGGCAACAGATTTACACTAGCTCATAAATCCAACAAAGCATTCTCAATTGTGTGGTTCCCTATGCTACATGAGATAGTGGGGGAGTCTAGGTCTTTGCATTTTAGAGAAATTTTATGTTGGAGTATAGAACTAACGTTTTCTGTTAAAAATGTCTTCTTTTGATCATGAATGTTTCTCTTTTTAGTATAAAGGTATTTAAGAAACTTGGCATAAGATGGAACTTTCTTTATAGCGTCAAGTAAAGGGATGTTAATACTTACCTGTTTGAAGATTTCCCTTTTTTCCTTTAGCTAACCTCTGTGGAAATGGAGTTTTGGGAACATATTCTCATGGGTTAGTTTCTTCTTTCTCTTCCGATGGTGAGTCCTCAACATTCACAGGTACAATTTGATTTTCTTTTGTCACCGACATCTCCACTTTGTTGTCGACTTCTTTTTCTTTTCGCAAGGTCATGATAGCTTTGACTTCTCCATGCTGTTGTGGTGAACTGGTAATTGCTTCATGCACTCCTTTAGGATTAGGCACTGGTTGACTTGGAAACTTTCCTTTCTCAACAGTCATTGCCAATGTCTGAACTGAAGAAGTAAGTCATCCCACCATCTTCTCAAGGCTTGAAACTGATTGGGCTTGTGAGTTGAAGCCTGCTCTCAACTCATTTCGTAGTCCATCAATGGTGCGATTCTGTTGCTCAATCGTAGAGTGAGTAACATTCTTGAAATTCTAGAATGCATCCTCCCATGGTCTGGGTTGAGAATAGTTCTGGTCATGATTGTATGGTTTAAATGGTGGCTGAGAGGCTTGAGGAATTGGTTGCATTAATAGAGCTGGAGCTGCTGGTCCATTCTGTTGGAATCCTTGAGACCATGAAAAATTGAGGTGGTCTCTCCATCTAGGGTTATATGTTAGAGTATGGGTTGTAATTCGATGGTTTTCTCATTACACCTATGGCATTGGCTTGATCTGAGTATGAGTCATGGTCATGTGGCTCTGTTGATTTAACAGTCGTTAACGATGCTATTTGTCGAGAGAGACCTTCAATTATCTCCTTGACTTCTTTAATTTTTGAACTCCACTCGCCAATGTGAACCTCATTCACTCCTTTAATTCTTTTAGTATTCCTGAGTGACCGACTCCGTTGTTGGGAATTATCCGCTTGTCGCTAGAAGAATTCCCAAATCTCTGATGTACTTTTTGACATTAGCTCTCCTCCACTTGTTGCCATTAGCCATTCTTGCACATTCGACAATAACCCCTCCAAAAAGTATTGGTATTGATGCCATTTCTCGTACCCATGATGTGGACACTTCAAGAGTAGCCCATTGAATCGCTTCCATGTTTCGAAAAACTGCTCGTCTTCTCTCTGGGTAAACTCTGAAATTTCCCTGCAAATAGCATTGATTTTATGCACTAGGAAATATTTATTCAAAAATTTTGTAACCATTTGTTCCCATGATGTAATGCTATTAGCAGGCAATGTATTGACCCATGAACGAGCTCTATCTTTTAAAGAAAATGGGAAATAGTCTAAGTTTAACATCATCATCTGAAAATTTCTCATATCTAAATGTTTGACAAACAGCATGAAAATCATTCAAATGATTATATGGGTCCTTATTTTCTAAGCCATAGAATGTGGGGAGACAATTTAGCACACTAGGTTTTAGTTCAAAACTCCTAACAGCTACATTTGGGTATCTTATACATGATGTGCTCAAATTAGCTAAAGGACTAAAATAGTCCTTAAATGGTCTCTCCTGTGGTGCTTGTAAATCCATTCCAAATTTATTTTTAACGTGCTTGTGTGTGCGAATTGTTTTTTCTAGTTCAAGGTCTATAGGTTCAAGATTATGTAATAATGACCTACGACCATGCATGCAAAGAACAAAAAATAAATGGGAACAAAACGAATAAAAATAAAGAAAAATGAGAAATTAGGAAACTAACCTTATCACGCTGTTACAACATTTCTATAAAAAAAAACACTTGAAAAAAATATGTGAAATAAATTAACTAAAAATAAATTAATAAGCTAAAAAAATACAAAGAAAATTAAATTGAAAATTAAATTACCGAATTTTAAAGAAGAGAAAAAGAAAAGAAATTCTTACCTCTAAATGTAGATTCACTTTTTTTTTCTTTTTCTTTTTTTTAATTAAAAAAATTACAAGACAATTAAAAAATTATTCACAAAAATTAATTCTACAAATTAAAATAATTTACCTCCCCGGCAACAACGCCAAAAACTTGCTGTGCAAATTTTATTGAACTCGCAAGTGTACGAATCTATTGTAGTATAGATCAATGGTGACGAGTGTCGATCCTACGAGGAGGTGGATTTTAATTATATGTAGAATTAATTTTGTATGAAGGTGGTTGGATTTGTAGTGAAAGTGACTTAGATTATTCTAAAATTGGAATTGAAATGACGAGAATAAATTGAAGAGAAATCTATTGAAATGACGTACTTGGGTATCTGGATCCGTATCTACATGCACCATGGGCTAAATATTCCTTATTAATATCAATTAAATCATGAGGGGGGAATCTACACCTCATGAACGACACTCTAATCAATATGGTGCTAAGGGCTTATCGTGCCAAATAATAATAACCTTGTATTAGAGAGCCGGTGAAATCAAGGCGGTATCTAGACAAGATTATTTTTATTTGTCAATGAGAAGTCAAAACATCCACAAATATTAGAGGGGAATAAAAAGTAAATTTACCAAATAAAGCCCATGACACATGTTGAGACTTCACCTTCAACCTAAGCTTGAAAGAAAATTAGCTACTCATAATTGAACTAGGGGCAAAATGGAAATTTATTAAAATACGTAGAAAATACAAGATGGAGAATGAATTACAGAAAATGAAGTCCAAAAAATGGATTCAGAGATATCAAATTAGGGGGGAGGCCCCCTTTTTATAGATACATTGAGTAAATCATGACCATCAGATTAAAAACAGTTTGGACGCTCAGGATTGCGCCACGTCATCAGTCAACAGTACACGGTTTGACCACGCGGTTTGAACAATAACAAGGTTTGACCTGGCTTGAACAGTGACGCAGTTTGGTTGAAAATAATCCTGTGTAATGCATGTACCGTACGCGAGATTTTTGGTCCACTAATATGCTGCCACGTCACCATCAACAGTGCATAAAAATTTTAGTCCAACAGGATCGTGACACCTCATCAGTCAATGCCACATCATCGGTCAATGCCACGTCATTGATCCGTCAATGTGAACAGTATCGTGAACAATACCGTACATGTGAATAGTACTGTACGTGTGAACAGTGCCATTTTTCCTTTTATGTTCCTCCTAAGGTTTTCGACCATCCTGAGTTCAAAAGCGACGTCCATTTTGCCATCTGATCTCTCGTTCATTGTGAAATGACTATGATGCCCCTAAAATACATAAAATACTTAATTATAATACAGCACACATAATTAAATGACAAGAAATTTGAATACATAAAAGTAGGAATGTTAGTGGAACTTGAAGTGTAAAATGACAATTTTCTCCTTTATAAATATACATTTTCTAACACTCAACAATAGCCCATAGTGCCGCATTGGTTGAGATTTCCATAAATAGTACTTCCTTCTTGTAGCGTCTACATATACGCAATCTTCTACTTAGTTACATATCCTCGAAAAAAAAAAATTTTAAAAGAAAAAATTCACAAAATTTACCGTGGCTATGTTGCTCCCTTGTGTGGAGATTTCATTAGGCACATGATAAGATGATGGGGCAGTTTGTTGTAAATCCTACAAGATTATTAAAGACAATTAAACTAAGACCAAATTAATTAGAAAATCGATCTTTGTTTTTAATCATACCTTATTTTTTTGTGCGGACTTGTTCTTTTGAACGGATTTCTTACGAATCAAAGATTATTTCCTTAGGCAAGGTGGACGGCCTTTACGATGTGTCACTACTGGATCATTCAGTGCAAGTTGAACATTGTTGCTGCCACAACTTACTTCGCCAATAACAGTTCTTTCCACACTCTCACTGTTAATTTGTTTGTTGCTGCTACAACTTGCTCCACCAGTATTAGTGTTTCCCACACTTCACAGCGAATTTGCTTGGGCAGATCCTTCATTGCTTTCTTAATCCAATCCAACACCGTTTTATAGCTATTTTCATCATCAGAGGCTATGTCTGCAACCTCACTGAAAACGTTACACATTTTTTCATATCTTTCTTGCTGGATGGTCAAATTCTACACACCATAACAAACTTTCAGCTTACTATAACATCTCCTCACATCTTTCCTCCACCTTGATAAAATGTATCTTTCTGGAAGTAATTCAACTGAGTTACGTATCAGCACTGCAAGGGCATGCCTGCAAAGAATCCCCCTAAACTGGAATTTTGAACATATACAAGTAACTTCACATTCAGCTTCTTTAAAAACAACCTCAAAGAAGCCTCTCCGACCTTGCCCAAATGATTCAATTATTTGATATATTGATCCCACAGAATCCGAGATATCACAATACATCAGAGTAGTCAATTCTTCTTGAAATTCTTTAAACTTGGAAATGGTGTACACTTCTTCAACTTGCCTCTTCATCTCATATCTTGATACGCATGGTGTCCTTTTACTGAAACACTTGGCATCTGCTTGCCATTCTAATTCAGCTTTCCTCCTCAATGCATTTTCATATTGCTTTACAAATTGTTTCAGATTTGTTTTTGAGCTAACAAATCCATCAAAAAATGCATTCATACTTTCACTTCGCTGAGTTGTTGACATTTCTGCCCAAAAATAGCATTTTAAATAGCGTGGGACGCAACGATGCCTCTCCTCGTACAAACCATTTAACCAATCATTATCCCATAAATAATATTCTATAATCATGCAATGCCAAGCTTCCTCAAACACATCAAAACTCAGTGAATCATAAGCAGCAGAAAGCAGGGAAGATATAATACCTTCACGTTCTTTAAAAGCCCCTAGCTTCTCAGGCACCTTCTTCATTATGTGCCATAAACACCATCGATGCCTAGTAGTAGGAAAAATGGTAGTGTCGTTAAGGTGCACCAAATTTAAAACCTTACCACTAATATAAATAATTAGTACAGAGCGAGTAAGGATCGATCCCATAAAAACTATGTAGTTTTATTTATTATCAACTCTAAAGCAAGATTTAAAATAAAATAATAGTAGTAATAATAATATAAATTAATCTAACTAAAGAAAATACCAATTATAAATAAAAAGGGGGTTTATGAATTTTTAACTAAATAGTAAGAAGTAAAGAAATTAAAATTACGAACAAGAATTTAATAAAAACTCTAATTAAAGGAGAAAGAAATAATAATGATGAAAATTTTGGTTAAAGGTTCATTCGCCACCACCAAACATACACATAATATATCAATTCTATTATCAATTTATATTGAAACTATCAACCGTAGACAACAATAAGCTCTGATAGTCTCAATCTTTCCTTAGTGTGTTGTTAGGCAAAACAAGCTCTTCACCTAATCTCTAACCATTAAATAATTTAAAACAAGCTCTTTAAATTTAAGATAATGGAAGCATTAAACAAAGAAAGATATTAGGTTGATCTAGGCAATAAACACATAAGCTCGGATTATTTAACCTAGGTTATGTTCTTCAATTGAAATCACTAATTTCAACCTGCTACTGATGATTAAAATATCAAGACAATTACGGATCAAGAATTTTAATCTAGCAATAAAATTTATTCAAGTCCTATCTAATTGGCCACTCAAATAAAACAAGAATAAACCATGAACATTAATTATAGAAGAACATAAACAATATCAATTAAATAAATTGAATGATAGAATTTAAATTTAATTTTATAGCATGTTTAGGGTTTTGAATTCACCCTCAACCAAATAAAAATCTAGCCTAACATTATTGAATTGGGAATAAGAGAATTGATAAAACAAGTCATGGAGATTAATTCAAGCGGCTGCCTTTGCTTCAATTTTAATTCCTTCCGGCGTCTCCCTTGTTTTTTTCCTTCTTGCGGCTGCAATCTCAAATTCTCTTGCTCGAATTGCGTCTGCCCTCCTCCCTCTCGCTCTCTGGCAGTTCTCCTTTTATAATACTAATTGACCGAATTCTTCTCCAACAAGTCTAAAGAAATCCTTTTTCAATTCTAATTGAAATCCTTTTCCAATTTAACGCCACCAAAAGCCATTAATTCCAACTTTTGAAAGTCAATTGCGGGCCCGTTTAAATTGCTTTCCACTTTTGCAATGCCATGCACGTGCACTCCAATTGCCAATTGGAAAAATTAAATCTTTTAATTATTCAACATTTCTCAATTGGATTAATTACTTTGATTTCTTCCACTCGGTTCTATCGATTCTTGACTGTATTTTTGTCTTCCAATTTAATCTTTATTCTTTCTCAATTTGAATTTCTTCATGCCTTTTTTTATCCACAATCTCCAATTAATTCTCTATTCAATAAAATAATATAATTAATTAAAAATAAGAAATAAAAATAACTAGTAAATATAATAAAAGGGTAAAATATGTATATTAATTAATTCCCTATTCAATTAAAAATTAACTAAAATAACTAGAATATTTAAGATCAAAACAAGAACAAGACGGAGAAATTAATAACAAAATATATGAAAAATATGCACTTATCAAAAAACGTTTTCAATTGCTTTTTGCATTGCCCTGTCTTGATCTGTAATGATACCAAGGGGAGGAGAATCAGACATGCATGATAGCCACGTAAATGTCTCCATATCCTCGCGTGAAATCAATCTGCATCCCAACAAAATAGATTGTCCATGGTGATTAACTCCAACAAAGGGCGCAAATGGCATGTCATACTTGTTGGTCAGATATGTAGTGTCAAATATGATGACATCTCCAAAGTATTTGTAAGCTGCCTTACTCCGCGAATCTGCCCAAAACACATTCTTTAATTGATCATCTTCATCCAAATCAATGCTAAAACAAAATCCATTACATTCTGCTTGCTTTTTCTGGAAGTACTTTAAAAGCGCCATAGCATCTCATTCCTCAAGCTGTAATCGCCTTGTTTTGTCAACAAAATTTCTACAATCTTTTTCTAAGAATGACACATTTTCATACCCACTAGCTCCAACAATAATAGAATTAAAATTTTGGGCAATTCTAATTCCTGCACAATCATTCATTTTAATTTGCTTTTTAGCGCTTGCACTAATTCTGCGATTGCATGGGAAATACCTAGCTTTGTCTGGACTCAATCCATGGTTGTGTTGAAGATTTAAAGTTCGAAGAACCCATTTTCCATCTTCATTTAGACAACCTCTAATTTTTGCATCACAACCATTTTTCACATTCAGTTTCGGCTTCAATGCATTAGCAGATTTACTTTCTGACTTGCCGCTACACCCACTTGCAAATGTTGCATATTTTACAATTCCATCGGTCCCCTTCTTAGTACTTCGAACCTTCACAGGAAACCCCTCTTGTTTACCATAAGCTTTGTAAAATGCAAACATTTCTTCATGATTATCAAATAACATTCCAAGAGCTGGCTCACATTTGTTCGGTTCCACAATTTCATTTACATCGTTAGCTCTTGTTTCTTGCAACTCTTCAAATGCATGCTCATTTTCCAAATACTCCATTTCTACAAAATAATTAGCATTTGTATTAAGAAACTTATATAACATTTTGTCCAGTAACGAAAATTCCTAACAATTTAAATTTATAAAACACATCAACAAATTTTTATAATTTATTCCATTATCTCCAACAATTTAAATTATAAAATCCTAACAACTTAAATATATAAAACACATCCGGAAATTGTTATAATTTATTCCATTATTTTCAACAATTTAAATTAAAAAAAATCCTAACATATATAAAACACATTTAGAAATTGTTATAATTTATTCCATTTTTTCTAGCCATTTAAATTAAGAAAAATCCTAACATATATAAAACACATTCAGAAATTGTTATAATTTATTTCATTATTTTCAACCATTTAAATTTAAAAAATCATAACATATATAAAACACATTCAGAAATTATTATAATCTATTCCATTATTTCCAGCCATTTAAATTAAAAAAATTGCAAAAATTCATAACAATTTAAATATATAAAAATTAAAAATCTATGAATTTTTGCAATTTAAATTAAATATTCTAACCATTTAAATATATAAAACACAATAAAAATTTTATTTGAATGTAGTGAGAGTCATTAACTTACCAATTAATCAGTACTAATTTTATCAAGACCTCTGTTTGTAGATCTAGATCTAACTTCTTCCTTGTGATAACTGAGATGCAGAGACGGAATTGGTGAGATGCAGAGACGGAACTGGTTTGAGTTTTTCCTTCCTGAACGCAGATAGCTCGCGTAAATGAGAGGTGAGAGATAGAGAGAGACTAAAGACCGAACTCAAAAAGTAATCTCTTTCTTTTGGTTACTTTTCTTTCTTTTTTTTTTGATTATTTTATTTTTTAAACTCAAAAAGTAATAGACAAAAACTGTTAGTGCAGTTGAAGCAACGAACATTCACGTGCCAATTTTTCTGTCGTTCTTTTGTCGTTGCGGAGTTCAAATAGCAGAACTCATAAAATTAACCCTATATAAAGTGATTACGTTTTTTTTAATGATTTATATTTACTTGTTCTGTTGTTATGTTCATTTTCACTAATTAGGATTTCATGAATTTTTTTATGTGGCAAAAGTGGCAGAAAGGCCTCAAAGAACTCATTCAAATTTAATCCAATTCTAATTCGAATTATTTTGAAATATTAATGAGACCCGAATTCCAGTCCGATAATTACAGTCGGATTGACAATTTTTTTTTCCTTTCAACCCGCTTAAACGAAAAATCTAGCGGATTGACTAGTTGACCAGCCGTATTTATGCATTTTTCCTTGAGAAATTTGGTATAAAATGTAGTTTGTTTCATCCGCTTAATAATTCTTTATAATTTTTTCTTTAAAAAAGAAATTGAGTCATCCCCACTGAGCACCCAAAGAAGAAGAAAGCGAAACCCATAGGCGAAGAAAAACCCTAACCACAGAAATGTCGGCGGTGAGTGAGACGGTGACGGTTGCTGAGATAGAGGGAAGAGGGAGAGGTTTAGTATCCACACAATCACTAAAAGCAGGTCAAATAGTCCTCAGAGATTCTCCCATTCTCCTCTACTCTGCTCTACCTTTCATCAATTCTTCTTCATTTTGTCACAATTGCTTCAGGAAAACAATGCATTCTTCATCGTCAATTTGCCCTTCTTGTTCAGTCGCCTTCTGCAGCCCCAAGTGCTCGACAGCCGCCGCGTCATCATCCCACTCTCCTTATGTCTGCCAAGCTCTGACCCGTCTGCTCAATCTCAACTCCCCTGACGCCGCCAACTTGCCTTTGGATCGACAACTCCAGGCCCGGTTCTTGATCGCCGCATATAATTTAGCCGTTGTTAATCCTTCCCAGTTTCAAATTTTGCTTGCTTTTCAAGGCACTGTTACTGATAACGATACATCGGCTGCTCATTACCTCTCCTCACTCTGCCCTCCTCCTGCTTCAACTACTATTGAGCTTACTGCTGCTCTTCTCGCCAAGGACAGGCTCAATGCATTCGGTTTAATGGAGCCTTACATTGAAGGCCAAGATGGCCGGAGATCAGTTCGTGCTTATGGCATTTACCTCAAGGCTTCTTTCTTTAACCATGATTGCCTTCCAAATGCTTGTAGGTTTGATTATGTGGACGCTGCTGCTGAGAATAACACTGACATTATTGTTAGGATGATTCATGACGTTCCCCAAGGCAGGGAGATTTGCTTGAGTTATTTCCCTGTCAATTATGATTACTCCACTAGACAGAAGAGATTGCTATATGACTATGACTTTGCCTGTGACTGTGATCGCTGCAAGGTGGAAGCTAACTGGTCTGACAATGACAATGATGATGAGAACAATGAAGAAGTTATGGATGAGGATCAGGATGAACAAATGGTGGCCTCTGATGATGATGCTGAAGTTCACGGTGACACTAATTTTCCTCATGCATATTTCTTTATGAGATACATGTGTGATAGAGATAATTGTTGGGGAACATTGGCTCCCTTACCTCCTTCCGATGCTACGCCTTCTACTGTTATGGAGTGTAATGTCTGTGGAAATCTAAAGAATGATGCCATTGGAAGAGAAGACACCGTTGGTATGGATGACTAGCTCAGGTATCTGCTCTTGCTGTAAGTCTTAAATTTCTTTCTTTCTGTCAGTGATGATATGATGTGTATTTCCACCTTGCGAAACTATTGAGCTATGTAGAACAAAATGGATACTTAGTTATAATTCAGCTTTTCTGTTAGTGATGATATGATATGTATTTCCACCTTGCGAAAATATTGAGCTATGCAGAACAAAATGGATATTTAGTTATAATTCAGCTTGTTCAGGTCCATGCCAGATTGATCCTGTCTATAATGGACGGGTGGTACATTTGTTCACAATTGGTTGTTGCATCATGTGATATGCAATTTTTAATGGATGTATGTACAAAGATCACAATTTCTTTCATTTCAAGTGTGAGTAAAATACGAAGGGAGTTGTAGATAGGTGAAACCAGTAGATAGGATGAATACTAGCAAGAAACTACCATTTGAATAGACTAGGGCCAGATTGATGAAGATTGTCTTATGAGCCTTTGCTGCATTTGCCATTGATTACCCTAAGTTTTAAGCTTGCAATTTTGTATTTGTATGCCATTTTTCCTTTTTAATTGCAGGTGATGTTTCCAGTGGTATGTCGAATGTCACTGCTACATCATTTACCATATTCGATCAGAATATATATGGACAGATGCAGGCTTTCACAAACCAAGCAATTTCTGCTGGGCCTTTATACTTTTTTTTAAGCTCATTACGATTCTTAATGGTTAGAATTTCTAGTTATCTCGATGGGAATTAGCTTTCTTTATTTCTGCCGCAGCAAATAAATTTTTTTCAACAAAGCAATGGTGATGTCTTTCTATGGTATCATGGGTTAGTTCCTATTTGTCGTGCACAGTTACATGGAAATTGGAATGTAGGTAGGTTATAATCAATTTGATTAAAAAGAGGGAATACCCTTTGCATATGGCAGTTTCAGATGAAGCTTGACATGTCAGATGGAATTAAAAAACTGGGATATAATTAAAACATTAATAGTCAGCTTGACTTGTTTGATTGGGTAAATGCTCTAAATATTTTTTGTATTCTATGAGTATACATATAGTTGTTAGTGTGTGTTTAAGTGGGTCTATTCAATTTCCTTTTGTACTTTTCCCAGAGATTTTTGTCCTTATCTCAAAGCTGCAGATTTTGTTGTATGATTTGGTACTACTAAATTATTTGTAACTTTTGCTTTCTGTCTATTTATGTTTATTAGCCTATAGGTTGTTCTGGTTGCAGGTTTCTGGTGAGGACAGTGCTGCTTCTTTTCTTCTTCATCCTCCATTGTTCTTTTTTTTTTTTTTTAATATTTAACTTAGGTCACACATTTACAACATAAGTTGTTGTGGGTGCTTGTTGATTCCTTTGGACGGATTTTGTTTCTCAGTTGTTGCAAAAAGACTACCTGGTTATCCAACATGTTTGTTTTTTTTTTTTTTTTTTTCAAATCACCTCTCAGAATTTTTCTCCCATTAGAGAGAAAGTGCCAACTAACTCAACTAAAAGATGCCACTTTTGTTACATGCACATTCATTGATTTCATTTTTCAAGTGTGCGTTACTTGCTTAAAAGTAACCTATGTGATAGAATAGGAATCAGATTTGTGGAGCTAATCACTAATGTGAAGGTGCCTTCGAATGTCTCTTTATCATGAGTCATGACTCATGTGATTGAGTCATGATATTATGGCAAATTGGCGGCATGGTATTGGTGGGAATACTCGAATCCTCATTCGAGAGAGGGTGTCGATCAACTTAAGAGATGTCGGCACCATGAATGTGCTACTTTTGTTGCACACACATTGATCTCATTTCTAAAGTGTTGAGGTGTATTGAAGTAATAGGTCTGAATATCAACCAGATTTGTGGGACTAATCACTGATGTGAGCGTGCGGACGTGTTTATCTTTGTCACGACTAAATGCGATTGAGTATTCCTATTGGGCCTGTGGGGGAATATTTCGACTTCTTGTTTCTCTCCAAAAACATCATACAAATAAAATCTTGTACGTTGCAGTTCATTTTAAATTGAGATATTCTTTTCAGGGATCATCTTTCCTAAATATCTTATTCCAATTTCCAATCCAATTATAATTAATGTATTTAATTAATTAAGTAATTAGTATTATAGCATGTAGAGTGATAGAATAGGACGTTTAAGATTTAGATTTACGCCTTTTTAGGACGTTTAAGATTAGATTTACGCCGTTTCTAAAAAGGAGAGAGACCGAGAGAATCTCTCTCCAAGGAAGGTAAAAGATATTTTGAAACAATAGACAAGGAACGACTGATGAAGGCCACGTATGGGTATGGAAAAGAAAAGCAAGAATAGGTAGTGCGTACTGCGTAATGTTAAGTTGTTAAACGGATGGAATACAAATAAAGTAAAAGAAGATAAAAAGTGTTAAACAAGAGTCAGAGGTGAATAATAATAATAAAGGCAAATAAATAAAAATGGCGGTGCCCCCATCAATTTCAATATCAATCACTGGTTGTTGTTGTCTACTCTGTATCTACCTTACAAATATATTTTGCTATAAATACGCAGAGGATAAAGGAGAAACAAAAAGAGGAGGGAGAGGAGAGCCAAAGCCAAAGGGGGTCTTTATCTCTTTCCTGAAACTGAAAAGAAGAAGGAAGAAGATAGCATTGTTGTAATAAAAATGGCCAAGTACAATCCTATTAACAACGATGCGAACGATCAACTGGTTATTCAGATCTCTAAATCAACGTCTGCCCCTGCCAATGAGAAATTAGAACGAGACCCTTTACTTCCTCCTTCAAACTCCAACTCAAAGCAAACTCGCCCACAACATCAACAACGTCGCCTTATTTCTCTTGACGTCTTCCGCGGACTCACTGTTGCGGTAAACACTTCTTTGTTTTTTTAATGCATTGTTTCCGTTTCCATATCCATGTATTGTAGGTACAAATCTTTTCCTGCATTTAGTCTTTTCTTTTTTGTTTTTCATTAGATTAATCATCTTAAAGTACGGACGTTAGAAGGCTTTTACATTGTAGGTAAAAGCTATTTACAGCACTGTGAATGTCCGAATCCGCGGACATCCTCACCTAAGGACTCTTGTCTGATATGTAACATGGAACATCAATTTAATATTTGTATAGTTTATGCTGACAATGGGCAATGTCTTCTCTCTCTGTCTGTTTTTGCCTTTTTTTTTATACTTTCAATTTTTATAATATTACTTGCAAAATCTATAAGGTTGAGGACTTATCTTGATGATGCTTTAGCTTAAAGCAAAAAAAATAAATAAAGTGGATGTTTTCACGTCTTTCGGTGGCCTGTCCTATGCAATGCGAAATGTGTTGCCATGCAATTGCACCTTTTCCACCCTACCCAAGTGGATCAGAAGAGAGATATTTTAAAAATCATTTAACAAGTTAGGCACCTGTTGCTGTTACTGCCATCTCTGTTACTTATATGTGTAGCTATTGCCGCTGAATTTCATATAGTGATATCCAAACTACTAATTGAAGATGAAGTTAAGTTAATGCAATTTGTCTTTTTATTACTTATTAAATGATTTTTAATAAATACTAAACGAGTTTTATAGTCAAAACTTTCTTTGAACAATCTTTGTTGAACTTTATGATCTAGTTGGATGTGTTAATGTTAATTCCTTACTGATTAAACGTGATGTTTAATATATAACTGATTGCTATTGGTCTGATTTTTCTGGAATACTAGCATAGCAAAGAAGGGAAAAATCGGCATTTTCTTGCTATCCCTACTAAACTGAGAGAACTTGAGTCTACTATTTCTTATTTTGCGAAAGGAGGGATTGTAGAAGGGTAATCAATTAAATATTTCCATCATTAAGTTGTGGTTCTGAAGGATTTTTTCCAGTTTGATGGAAAAGCTTTAACATCTCTTGGTTGGTAAAATACTAGTTTTTTGGGGGCCTTAAGCCGTGGAATTACAAAGTTACATAAAGGCTGTAAATTTAAGTAATTTTATATTGAAAAGGATAGAATTCTTCTATTGTCCATTATGATGTTCCCATGTACTCTCCAGTTATAAACAGACACTAAGCTATCAATTTTTGTCACATGCTTTAAGTTTCCAGTTACAGAGTCGGCATTTTAAGTTGTTTAAGATTCTTTTTCTCGAGACCAATGATTAGATGGCCATTGTGAATGAGACTGATGTCCAGTGATGGCAGCTACTCGACATTAATTTTCTTTTGTTCTGTTCTAAACCATCTCTGTGAAGCTTTTCTTTTGTGTTTCTTTTCTGTAATCATTGGATTCTTCTATCATCCATTTTTTGAAATGAATATTGGTCCACACAAAAAATGACCTTAGTGGGTTAAAGTGAATTACCATTTATTCTTTGCACTGGTTTTCTGTATAAAATGATTAAATCGAGGATTATTTATACATTATAATTTTAACCCTGCAATATTTCATTAAAAACAAAAAAATCATGCAAAGATTTTCATGTATTTGAAACTCTGCTTAAGTATTTTATTTTATTTATAAATAAATTATTCATTATTCTCTCTTTACATTCTTGATGCAGCTAATGATACTCGTTGATGATGTTGGTGGAATTCTGCCTGCTATTAATCATTCACCATGGAACGGTTTAACACTTGCAGATTTTGTTATGCCATTTTTCCTCTTTATTGTTGGTGTTTCATTGGCTCTTACGTACAAGGTATCTCTTGCTTTTCAAATGTATTGCTTTAATCAGAAAACAAGCAAGCAAATATGTTTAATCTGGGTTATGGCATGAACTATTCAGTTACCATAGTTATCTTTTGCTTGTTAAATTTTTCTGGCCGATAGTAATTTCTTAGCTTATCATTTGATGATGATTTTGTTTATGATGCATCACCATCAATGATCTCATAAAAGCTAACAAGATTTTTCCCCCCGTTCAGAACTTCCCTTGCAAAGTTGTTGCAACTAGAAAAGCAATACCGCGGGCATTGAATCTTTTCCTATTAGGCATTTTTCTACAAGGTGATTACTAGATCAATAACTTTTAGACATTTTTTTCCCCCTAATGCATAAAGCTTAACACTATTCGGTATTTTATGCAAATATTTGTCTTTTTTGTTTTGTAGTGTGAATATAGAAAAAGCCTGGAAAAGAAATGTGTTACTTATGTTTGAGTGCTTTTTGTCAACTAAAACATGTTTTGTCTAATTGATCATGCATGCTTTTATTTGTCTTTATTCTGCGCTAAAATCTATTATTTGTTTCTACCGTCTAGGTGGCTTTTTCCATGGGATCAACAATCTGAAGTATGGAGTGGATATTGCGCAAATACGATGGATGGGAGTACTGCAGGTATGCGTTCCCACTATGTCTTTTCATTCCTGATACTTAGACCAAGGGAATAAATGATTATTCCATGATGTTTTAGTAGTTGAAACTTGATAGCCTATATGGCTGCTACTAAGGTTTGGAGCGTTATCAACAAGTTTTGATAGTTTTTCTCTCAAATTTACGGTGGGGCTATTTGAATCCATAAAAATACTCTCAACACCCATATTTAACAATGATTTCTATTACAAAAATATCCATAAAGGCAATTAACTTTAATGTCCAAAAAAAGAAAAAAGAAAAAAAGAAAAAAGAAAAAAGGAAATTTCTTGTCGTGGAAATTGAATGAAAATTCTGCATACATAAATAACATTCCCTGGGTCCATACAAAGATATCTAAAATTGTCAAAGACTAAAATCAGGCAAAAACTAAAAAATAAAAAATAAAAGTTATTAGATCATTCAGAACTTTTAATAGAAGAAATATAAAGGTTTCATTATGTATGACTCCATAAATTGATTTGCACTCTAGTGCAACTATGACGTTAATACAAACATTTTAGTGAAGGCCAAGGGATGATAAAAGAAAAAGGTAATCTCTAAGATATCTCCTAGTTTGTTGGCTTTGTGATTTTCAAATCATTCATACTTGTATTACCAAAGTTTAACTTTGTCAATCATCTGTAATCACAATAGCTCATCTCTATATATTTGTGATGGATATAACTTAGAATGTTAGCAAATTGCCCACAGTCCCCCTCATAGCTCGCTCTCTCTCTCTCTCTCCATTCACTATTGTACAAGACAGCTTGGGGGGGGGGGGGGGGTAAAAAAAGAAGTGAAGAACTGGAGTTACAAGAACATTAGTAAGATAATCGAAATTTGGAGTTGGATTGAGTAGACTTAAAGGAATCTCATTGGGTTATTGTGGGAATGTTTATGGGTTTGTATACTATAATTTTATTTTTTAATTTTCATAATTGGTGTTTTGAGAGAAAAATTTTAGATTCTATTAGACCCATTTGACGTAGACCCACCTTGTCAAATGGACCACGTAAATGGTTGCTGCAACCAATGGACTTATTTTTAAAGTTTTACTCAGTTTCTGCAGTGTAATAACTCACTCACTTCTTTCCCCCTTCCCTAGAGAATTGCAATATCATATTTGGTGGCAGCACTGTGTGAGATTTGGCTAAAGGGCGATGGCCATGTAAGCTCAAAATTATCTCTGTTCAGGAAATATCGAGGCCATTGGTAAGTGTGATTAAGAGCTATAACAGTATTGTATCAAAGTTTGCCTGGATAACTTGATCGTATATTTGAAGAATATCATAATTCAAAATTCTTTCTGAAGTTAGAATTGGGTTCAAGAATAAAGTAATAAATTTTGTTGCATTTTGGTTCTTTTCCTTTTTTTTTTTTTGGTAAAATTGTGTCATAGAAACTTGTGGGATTTCTCATTCTGGGTATCAAAGGATGGTTCAGTTTTATAATGTCTTATGTTTTATATACCATAAGTCATCTTTCACTTGTAGCTCATACTATGCAGAAATATGAATATTGTACTTTAGATCTTCTCTAGACTATTACACTATGTTACACAAGGTGTGTACATTTGTATCCTTGTATGTACACATAATTACTAGTGTTTTCTTGTCAATAAGGTGTGTGCAGGTCATTAAAAATATTTAATTCTGTTATTCTTTTGAGGTTCCATTAGTTCTCATGTATTGGGTCGGCATTAAAACAAAATTACTAATAAAGTTTTGGGCCATTCTCTGTGTTTCACAGGGTTGTTGCTTTGGTGCTTACTACTCTGTATTTATTGTTGTTGTACGGCTTGTATGTACCTGATTGGCAGTATGAATTTCCAGTTGAAACCTCTTCCTCATCGCCATGGATATTTAACGTGAGCTTCATAATGTTTACTTTTTTCTCTTATTTCCACCATAGAATTTTGGTCAGAAGATTGATGCCCTAAGTGCCTCTATACTATTTTTCTTTGACAGGTTACATGTGGAGTGCGTGGTAGCACTGGACCAGCTTGTAACGCTGTTGGAATGATTGATCGGAAAATATTGGGTATTCAACATTTATACAGAAAGCCAATCTATTCACGAACAAAGGTATCTCCCTTTAATAACTTGGTTTCAATTACTTTTCAGTATTTCATAGTCCTACTTGCCATGATTTGTCTTTCTCTTATGTTTCTCCTTTCTCATTTCTTCATAGCAATGCAGTATCAACTCCCCAGACTATGGCCCAATGCCTCTTGATGCTCCTTCATGGTGTCAAGCTCCTTTCGATCCTGAAGGACTCCTGAGGTATGTCTAGAGTTCCATTTTTTAAGCATTATTGTACTGTCCTTTCCAAGAAAATTTAGCAGATATGCTGCTGTCACATGGACAATGTGTAAATTCCTTAATTGAAAGAGGGGAAGTGTAACCTAATTTCTTGAATTGTCATATACCTCTTGTCTATGGGGTAGCCTTGTCTGTAAGTTCTATAATTCATGTGTACTTTGTGGCTGTAGTTCAGTGATGGCCACTGTAACCTGCTTGATCGGCTTGCACTTTGGGCACCTCATCGTCCATTTTAAGGTAAATCTTTTACTTGTGACATTATTTTTCATTTTTACATTGTAAGTTTATCTTCATGTCACGGTTCTTATTCACCTTGCACGTGTAGGATCACAGGGACAGAATGCTTAACTGGATTATCCTGTCTTCTTGTCTTATAGGCTTGGGCCTTTCCTTGGACTTTGTGGGTAGGATGTTTCTTTCTATATTGTTGTTAGATCCAAATTTAATAGTGATGGTGGGCTGATTGTAATAATAGCATTAACATAGTTTTTAACAACACGTTTATCTTCTTTATCTCAGGAATGCATTTAAACAAAGCTCTTTACTCATTGAGTTATACATGCCTCACTGCTGGAGCTTCTGGCGTTCTATTGGCTGGAATTTACTTTATGGTTCGATATATTTCCAGTCATCTCATGTTGAAGAAACCTTTTGATTATTCTTATGCTTGCAAGTCTATGTTATTATAGATATTAAATATTCAATCTTAATTAGATTGCAGTTCATAGTCTTGACTTTTCCTTTAGTAGTTTTGTCTTCCCTTTTGTGCTGAAAAACAGCTCAATTTGTCTCATCTTCAAACCGGTAACTTAGTTCTTTTGCTGCAGGTTGATGTTCAAGGACATAGACGTGTAACTATGGTATTTGAGTGGATGGGTTTGCATGCACTGATGATCTACATCCTCGTTGCCTGCAACATCCTGCCAGTGCTTTTGCAGGGATTCTATTGGAGGCAGCCACAAAATAACATTGTAGATTTCTTATTTACTTCTTAAAGAAATCGTTTGTTACAAGTCTTCACTTACAAATTGCAATCTAATAATTTTCTCTATATTTCTGGCAGCTTCGTTTAATTGGAATCGGTAAATGAAGGGTTATGTGGATTCATTTTCGGCTGAGATTTTAGCAAGATCAAGGTCAGGTATCTGTACAGTCGGAGATATGAACATGTACCGTCTCTCTACTTGACTTTGGGGAGTTTCTATCCACATCTGTCAGAATAATTTAGGAATAGGAATTTTACATCATATTAGAATACATATCTTATATAATACATATGTAACTATGAAGCTTTTAAATGATATTATCAATCAAATCTAAATGATATGTATGTTTAATTATATATTATCATGATCTTTAGCCAAATTGGCAGCTCTCACAAATTGTAGTCCCCTGAAGAATGGAAATAAGTTAAGTGTGGAATTCACTAGCCAGAAACATCAATGAAGCAATCAAAACTAGTCCAACCTGTAATTGAAAGCACAATATGTAGGAGATTCATTTTTTGTCTTTTTTTGTGGGATGGTAATGTGGATCATGCAGTCTGCAGTATAGGGAAGGCAAACAGGAGAATTAAAGCAATAAGAGAATTACATTGGTCTGCCTTTCTGGAAGTGCTTACTTACCAATTAGGCTGTAAGTGAGTGCAGAGAGCAATATCCCTTTGAGTGTCAAGGTTATCCATGAAAGATATTACCTCAGCTCCTGTTACCACAGACACTCGAAGGCTACCGGGCGTAATCTAGACTAATGACGGGGAGTTTTAGGACGCCATTTATGTATGTAGAGAAAGAAGGCCCCTCCTTTTGTTGTTTTCAACTTCGATTACCTTTGTTTTGCAGCTGCCACAGCGCAGCTACAAAACAAAAATTTCTACCACAGTTCTTGCTGTAATCTGCGTACGGTGCAGCTTTTCCGTAATCAATACATGCGCTTTCATCGAAGAAGTTTAGTTGATCTTTACCTTGGTTTATGTAAATCAAGGTTTAAGTTAGTACTTCTGCAGGAATGAACGTCGTTTGGCTATTAAAATAAAAGATTAAAATATGGTTTGGCTGTTAAATACAAGTTCATGTATATTTTATTAGATACTAATTGGTGGTAAAATTTGAATAAGAAATGCTTATTCAAAAAAAAATTTGAATAAGAAATACTTAGGTTATGACACGTGTGAAGATATTTCTTAGGCTCTTGAGTCCTTATGAAGAATGAAGAAGGAATTGAAAGAACAAGGATATAACATGTAGGTTCTAGAAAATCACCTCCATTTGCTTTAACCGAAAATTGCAGACTGTCTCCCACGGTGCACCAAAACTGTCACGTGTCAGCTTGGAACCACAAAGAAAGTGACAGCCTCACCAATAAGGCCATAACACATCATCATTGCTTAGTCTCCACTTGGATTATCTCTAAAATGTCTCACTATAGGCCACATGATTCAAATATGAGAAGTAGAGACCACAAACACGGTCTCCTGCCCCATCACAACGAAATTAGATGTTTTTCAACTTAATCGGCTCATTTGAAATGAGCAAATTAGGGTTGAGGACACGCTGTCAATAAGGATAGTCCTTCAGAGGAGAATTTCCAACTCTAGAAAGCCCAAGAGCCTCAATTAAAAAGGACAAATTACTCTTAAATCCCTACCTGAGGAAGGTAATAACTAGTGACGGTCCGCCACATGTCCAAAACGATATAGACACCTTCAGGGGCATTGCGTTAGCCTTTATGGTTATAAAATATTATTTTGATGATAACAAACCACATGTTTTGGATAAATTAGGAATTATGCATTATGGTTTTGAAACAAGAAAATGATTTTATAAAATTGGTTGTTTTCAAGTTTATGCTTTTAATTGAAAAGTTTTGAGAACTTTGAAATCAACAAGTATTGTTTTAAATTCTGAAAATGGACCTATTTGTAAAGTTTAATAAAGATTTAAGGCAAAAATAGTTATTTCACTATAACAAGCGGCTAACCGGATTCACCTAAGCAGTAAATCGATTAACAAGCAGAAGCTCTCTAGAGTAAAAACGGCTAACCGAAAAATGAAAAGCGGCAAACCGGATGTGCAACAATTCAAATCTTTGACTGAAACAACAATATCAAGTGGCAAACCGATTAACATAAAGCGGCAAGCCAGTTATCACCGGAAAGTCAATAACAGTTAGTTTTATGCTCCAACTATAAAATGATTTCAATCAAATTCAAATGGAGAGAGCAACTATTGTTATCGTTGAGCAATCCTCTGTAATCTGAGCATAAAATTTGTGTATTCATTTCTTTCATTCACACACATTGAGCTTCATTTGTAATCAAACACATTGTGTGAGGGAAATTTATTTGTAATCATTTTTGTAAAATCAAGTTGAGAGGTTGTAAGTGTTGAGATATACTTGAGTTAAGAGATTGAGGATAATCTCTTGTTGTAAATGTTTATTGACACCTTGGAAGTCAATTGTAAGAGTTGTTGAAGCCTTGGAGACTCGCATAGTAAAGTCCTCAAGCCCAGTGAGCATGGAGGCGTGGACATAGGCACGGTTGGACGAACCACGTAAAAATCACGTGTTTGCTCTCTCTTACCCTATCTCTTTATTTTTCATTACACATTAATTTATTTATTTCGAATTTGGTTGCTTTGTTTAAATTGCATTAATTTTTAATTGCTTAAATTTTTAGAATCTCAATTCGCCCCCCTTTTGGGTTGCCGAGTTAGTATTTCATTTGGTATCAGAGCGAGGTGCTCTTATTTAGACTTAATCGTCTAGAGTTAAAAATCAATGGCAACTTAAAATGATTCTACATTTAGAGAATGACAGTCCACCACTAGACCGCCATATTTTGATAGAAACGATTACCTATATTGGAAAACTAGGATGAGAATTTACTTGCAACCTCTAGATTATGAGATTTGGGAAATCGTTAATTATGGTCCTTTCATGCTGACTACTAAAAATGAAGAAGAAGAAGAAATTCCAAAACCTTATAGTTAATGGAATGAGTTGAAAAAGAGAAAAGTTTCTCTAAATTCCAAAGTTATGAATGCCTAGTTTCGTGCCTTAGATAACAAAGAGTTCCATAGAGTTTTCAGTTGTGAAAATGCTCATGAAATTTGGAATAAACTTGAAGTTGTCTATGAAGGTACAAACCAAGTAAAAGATTCTTATGAAGAAGATTTGGTAGCGGAAAAAGGCAATGAAGAAAGGAAGAAGAAAAACATTGCACTCAAAGCATTAAAACATGAGAGTGATGAGGAAAGCGAGCTTGATGATGAAGATTGACTATGATCTCCAAGTGGTTTAGAAAATTCTTCAAGAAAACTAGTGAGAGGAAAAGATTTAAAAACTACTAGAACCAAAAGAAAATGAAGAAGCCAATCACTTGTTATGATTGCAAGAAGCCTGGACACAGACGATCGGAGTGTCCTCTTCTTAACAAGCTCAAGAAGAAGGCAATGGCAGCTACGTGGGATAACAGCGATAAAGAATGTAGTGATGATTAAGATTCGTAAGAAGTGTCAAACCTAGCACTTATGACAATAGGAGATGTGAATTTGATGAGATAAAAGATCTTCTTACTTATAATGAATTGTATGATACTTTTAAAGATCTGCATAATGATATAATGAAAATTGGTAAGAAAAATGCATGTCTTAAGAAGAAAATGCTAGAACTTTCAAATGAAAAGGATGCCTTGCATAAATACAATGATATACTAAATGAAAAGATCAAATAACTAGAATTAGATAATGAAATATTGTATGATAGGATTGCTTCTCTAAAAGGTAAACAAAGTACCTCATATGAGCATGAAAAATCAAAAGTTGATAATTTGATCAAAGAAAATGAAGAGCTTAAGAAGAAGAGCAATGAGCTCAATGAGATTGTGTTAAAATTCACAAATGATCAAAAGAACTTAGGAAAATTACTCAACTCTAAAAAATGTGTGTTTGATAAAGGAAGACTTGGGTGTAAGTCTAACTTGAAACAAAAATACTACAAAAATTACTTTGTTAAGGCTACCTCCACTAGTGATCATCAAATTGTTTATCATTATTACAATAGAAATAGTCACATGAATTATAGTTGCCCTATTAAGAGAAATGCATATTATGAGATCAAATGTGTTTGGGTTCCAAAAGAAACCATTCTAGCACTCAAGGACCCAAAAAGTTTTGGGTACCTAAAACTTAGAGATTTCTCTGCAGGGATCAAATATGAGGAAAAACAAATGGTACCTAGACAGCGGATGCTCAATACATATGACTGACAATTATTCTTGGTTTTCAAGCCTTACCAAGATCGAAAATGGTGGAGATGTATCATTTTGAGATAATTCAAAAGGAAAGATCATTGATATTGGCAATGTCGGTAATGTATCCTCTACTCTTATTAAAAATGTGTGTTTGATTGAAAACTTGAAACACAACTTACTTAGCATTAGTCAATTGTGTGATAAAGGCTATAGAGCTATCTTTGATAAATCGAAATGTGTTATTGAGAATGCATATAATGCCAAGATTTTGTTTGTAAGAAATAGATGTGTTAATGTTTATACCATTGATATAGATTGTGCATCTACTAATGATAAATGTTTCTTCGCATTGCATGATAATGATTGGTTATGGCATAGAAGACTAGGTCATGAAAGCATGGATTTGATTTCAAAAATTTCAAAAAAATGATTTAGTTAAAGGTCTTTCAAAAATCGATTTTCAAAAAAATATAATTTGTGAAGCATGCCAATTTGGTAAACAAATCAAAACATCTTTTAAAAGCAAAAACCATATTTCTACTTCAAAACCTCTTCAAATACTTCATATAGACTTATTTGGATCTTTGAGATATGCTAGCTTAAGTGGTAGGTATTATGCTTTTGTAATTGTTGATGATTTTTATAGATACACATGGGTATTATTCTTAGCTAATAAAGATGATGCTCTTGATGCTTTTAAAGTGTTTTGTAAGAAGATTCAAAATGAAAAAGGTTATGGTATTACATTCAATAGGAGTGATCATGGGGGAGAATTTGAAAATCATACATTTGAAACATTTTGTAATAATTTTGGCATTGTGCATTAATTCTCTTTACCAAGAACTCCACAACAAAATGGAGTTGTTGAAAGAAAAAATAAGTCTATTCAAGAAATGACTAGAACCATATTGAATGAGAATGCATTACCAAAATATTTTTGGGCCAAAGCCATCAACATCACTTATTATGTTTTAAATCGTGTATTGATCAGACTTCATCTCAATAAAACTCCCTATGAGCTTTTGAAAGATAGAAGACCCAATATTGGTTATTTCAAAGTTTTTGGATGCAAACATTTTATTTTGAACACAAAAGATAATCTTAGTAAATTTGATCCAAATTCTGATGTTGACATATTTATTAGTTATTCAAATACAATCAAAGATTATAGAGTGTATAATAAAAGAACTATATGGTTGTTGAAGAGTCAATGCATGTTACGTTTGATGTATCTAACCCTTTCTCTATAGAGAAGCTGTTGTTAATGATGATGCAGATTAATAGTTACAAGAAGAATCATCAAAAGATAAACAAGAGGACGCATCACATGAAAATCAGGAGGATAAACAAAAAGAAGTAACAAATTTGGAGCAACAAGAAGATATTTCTCAAACACTCCCCGAGGAGTGAAGGTCTGCTCTTCTCACCCTAAAGAGTTAATTTTAGGTGATCCTTCAAAAGGTGTAACCAGTAGAACATCATTTAGAAATACCTATCAATATGCTGCATTCATATCTCAAATTGAATCAAAATCCTTTTCGAATGCGAAAAACAATGAATCTTGGATTATGGCAATGCAAGAAGAGTTAAACTAATTTGAGAGAAACAATGTGTGGGAATTAGGAACCTGAACATCAATATGTCATTGGCACTAAATGGGCATTTAGGAATAAAATGGATGAATCTGGTGTGGTTGTAAGGAATAAAGCTAGATTAATAGCTCAAAGTTACAACCAAGAAGAAAGAATTGATTTTGATGAAACTTTTGCACCAGTAGCTAGATTGGAATCTATTAGGATGCTATTAGCATTTGCATGTCATAAATATTTCATTTTATATCAAAATGGATGTCAAGAGTGCATTTTTAAATGGTTACATTATGAAGGAAGTTTATGTGAAACAACCATTTGGTATTGAAAATGAGAAATTTCCAGATTATGTTTATAAGTTAATAAAAGTATTGTATGGTTTAAAACAAGCACCTAGAGCCTGGTATGATAGGCTTAAAAATTTCTTGCTGGACAGTTGTTTTTCAATGGGTAAGGCTGACAACTCTCTTTATTAAGCATAAAAATCAAGATATACTTATTGTTCAAATTTATGTTGATGATATTATTTTCGGTTCTACTAATGAGTTTTTGTGTAAGGAATTTTCATCTTGTATGAGCAAATAATTTGAGATGAGCATGATGGGAGAATTAAAGTACTTTCTTGAACTTCAAATAAATCAAACTGAAAAATGACTTTTCATCAATCAAGCCAAATATATAAGAGATTTACCTAAGAGGTTCGGACTTAAAGATGGAAAGATAAAAAGTACTCTAATGAGCTCAACAATGAAGCTTGACAAAGATGAAAAAGGTAAGGAAGTTGATGTCGAAACATATCGAGGTATGATCGGATCCTTACTTTACTTGACTGCTAGTAGACCCGATATTATGTCTAGCGTATGCTTGTGTGCAAGATTTCAATTATGTCCTAAAGAATCTCATTTGCTTGTTGTTAAAAGGATTTTTCGTTACTTGAGTGGAACCATAGATCTTGAATTTTGGTATCCTAGAGGATAACGTGTAGACTTAACATGTTATTCGGATGCTGACTTTGTCAAATATAAGGTTGATAGGAAAAGTACTAGTGGAACATGTCACTTCCTAGGTTATTCACTTGTCTTTTGGTTTAGTAAGTAATAAAATTCGGTTGCACTTTCAACCGCCGAGGCATAATATATTGTCGTAGGTAGTTGTTGTGCACAAGCCCTTTAGATGAAACAAACCCTTAGAGACTATGGTATTAATCTTGATCAAATACCTATCTTGTGTGATAATACTAGTGCTATCAATCTATCGAAGAATCCAATTCACCATTCTAGAACTAAGCATATAAAGATTAGACATCATTTCCTAAGAGATCATGTTAAAAAATGAGATATTGTGATTAAATTTATTTCTACTAAAAATCAACTTGTAGATATCTTTACAAACCCCCTTAGTGAAGAGTAGTTCATAAAGATAAGGCATAAGCTTTGAATGATGAATGTTGCATCTTAAATTATAATTTTTTTTCTTTGTATGGCATTATTGATTGATATGATTAATATATTTGATATGTTTGCTCTTGTATATATTCATGTTTCATGTATTAAATGACTTATTGAAAAGTTTTAATCACAAAATGATTTAAAATCAATCAAGTTTTAAGCAAAAAATAAATTGGTGTGCACAATACAAGTTAACTAGTTAACCAAAATTCAATAAGATGCAGAATAACTTTTGAAGTAGAACCAACATACCGATTGTAACCAATCGATAAGCCATTTTCTCAAGGACTACTCACTAGACAAAGCTGGATAGAGAAAACCGGTAAACCATTTTCATAATGTTTACTTACTGGATAAAACCGGTCAGTCAGTTATGAAAAAACGGTAAAGCGTTTTCGTAATATTCACTTACTGAACAAAACCGACCATCCGATTAGTGAAAAAGCGCTAAGTTGGATTCTTATTTTTAAAGCATGTTCATCTTCGTCCTCTTTATTCGGTAATCCAGTTCTCTCTCTCTCTAAAAACCATTTTCTTCCTCTCTCATTCTCACTCTAAAATCCACCATTTTCATTTGATTGTTACACCAAATTGATTCAAAAAAATCATTCCTGTCATTCCTTATGCTTAAAATTGTCTTCCAAACTCATTTTTATGATCAAAATCACAAGATCCCAAATCTAGCCTAGGTTTTCACCCGAATTTTCTCTCCAAATTTTTCTTTCTTAAGTCAATTTTTACTCGAATTGAACACATATATTCCTTTTAAATTTCATCATCTTACTTTTAATTAGTTCATTTTTCTTCAAATCACTCAAATATTATCATGTTTAGTTCAAGGCAGAGTAGAGGAAAAGGGAAAGCACATGTTCCACCACCCAAACGGGCGCACCAGGAAGAGAGCACTTCTAATCAATCTGATTTTGAATCAAGGCACTTCTTGGACAAGTGTTTGGCTAAGCGTCTTCGCCAAAAATTTATTACTCGTACGGTGTTGAGTGTTAGAAAGTGTATATTTATAAAGGAGAAAATCGTCATTTTATATTTCAAGTCTTACTAACACCCTTACTTTTATGTATTTAAGTCTCTTGTAATTTAATTATGTGTGTTTTATTTTAATTAAGTATTTTATATAGTTTAGGGGCATCATGGTCATTTCACAATGAACGAGAGATCAGACAGCAAAATAGACATCACTTTTGAACTCAGGACAGTCGAAAACCTTAGGAGGAGCATAAAAGGAAAAATGACATTGTTCACATGTACGGTACTGTCCATGTTACTGTTCACAACATTGTTTACATATACGGAATGATAACATGGCATTGACCGATGCTGTGGCATTGACTGATGAGGTGTCACGATCCTATTGGATTAAAATTCTAATGTACTGTTGATCGATGACGTGGCAGCATGTCAGTGGACCAAAAATCGTGTGTACGGTACATGCATATACACGAGATTATTTACAACCAAACCGCGTCACTATTCAAGCCGCCTGACTGTTCAAATCACGTGGTCAAACCGTGTTACTATTCAAACCGCGTGGTCAAACTGCGTACTGTTGACTGATGACGTGGCGCAATCCTGAACGTCCAAAATATTTTTAATCTGATGGTCATGATTTACTCAGTGTATCTATAAAAAATAGGGCTCCCCCCTAATTTGGCATCCCTGAATTCATTTTTGAGTTCTATTTTTTGTAATTCCTTCTCCATCTTGTATTTTCTATGTATTTTAATAAATTTCCATTTTACCCCCAGTTTAATTATGAGTAGGTAATTTTCTTTCAAGTTTGGGTTGAAGATGAAGTCTCAACATGTTCCATGGGTTTTAGTTGGTAAATTTATTTTTTCTTCCCCTCTAATTATTGTAGATGTTTTGACTTTTCGTCGACAAATAGTAATAATCTTGTCTAAATACCGTCCTGGTTTAACCGGCTCCCTAGTATAAGGTTATTACTATTTGGCGAAGTGTTTTCTCGAGTTCAAGGTCTATAGGTTTAAAATTAGGTAATAATGACCTTCGACCATGCATGCAAAACAAATAAAATAAAAATAAAGATGAGAACAAAACAAATAAAAATAAAGAAGATGGGGAAATTACGATACTAATCTTATGATTTTTTTTTAATAAAAAATTCAAATCCAAAATGATTTTTTTTAATAGAAACACTCGTGTTTATTCAATCAGATTAATAATAGCAATCAAATAAAAGTATAAGTATTATCTCCAGTCTAAAGAAACATCACACTCACATCAACCATTCACATGAATTAGCCCAGTAGACTTTGTTATGGCTACTTTCAAGAATGACATGTCAAACCCCAAAATCTCACTGGAAGTAGTGACACTCTCACAAATAAATTAAACCCAATAAAAATAGTTACTCCAATGAATGGTAATTGAGAGAAAATAATAAAGAAGCGATATCACATGCTCTCACCAAGATGAAAGAAATATGCCCTCAGTTTAGAAATAATACGATCTCAAGTCAAATAAAAATGCTAGTCAACCCATTTTATTTATCTCTTTTTTTTATTATTATTATGCACCACTACATCTTTTTAGCCCATATAACTAGCTTCTACTTCAAACTATAGTTCCCTAAAATCAAGAAGGACTTTTATTAGGATGTAACGTAGGCTAAGGACATGGCTAACACAGAAGGGAAATAAGGAAAACAAATTGTATGTTTGAGAAAAAATGCAGAGATTTTTTTTTTAAGTTGCAAGGTGTATTTCACCTATTGTTATTATTTTTATTCTTTTGAAACAACAACTTTTTTTTTTTTTGCTTTTATTTGGCATAACTTCACTAAACAAAATAATTATTTACATTTTCTCAAACATAAATAGGTGATGGAACTTATAAGACATCGGGTAATACTCCAAATCGGAGTGGGTCAAGATGATAAGTTGACAAAGAAAAAGTTTTTTTTTTTTTAAAGGCTCAAAAGGGTTAACTATGGATATTTAATAAAAGGGATGGCTAGAAAGACTCAAACGGATCAAAGATGGCATTTCCATCGTCTTTTAGGGCTCTAAATAATCATCTATATCTACTAGTTAGATGGGCTTTCCAATATAGCAACACATATTTTTTTTTCTTTTTTTTATTTTACAATTTATTTTTTAGGGTTAACTCAAAAGAAATCTAGAGATCGTGTGTAAAATAATAAACTGTTAAGCTGTATAGAGAATGGGCAAAAGAGTTACTCTCCAAGAAAATGATAGGCTCAACAACTCACTTGGCACTTATTTATGACATGTTCATTCCTTCAAGCAACTCATATTTGTCTCCGACATCAACATGTAAAGTAGCAAATATAGCGTAACATCACTTAAGACCAAAGATAATACAAATACTAAAATTTGAAATTAATCATGTCATCCAATGTTAAAACAAATCATACAATTTTTTTTTTAAACAACATTCTACCCCCCAACCTATTCTAAGTATGAAAAGAAAATATGCATGCAGAAATGTGAATATGATGCAAAACAACTAATTAGAAAAGTTACACTTAAAATGATAGAAAAAGAAAATGGATTTTTTTTAAAGGCTCAAAAATTTGAAAATGTATATTTATAGAGGAGAAAGAAGAAGAAAAATGAACATAAAAACTTAATAAAGAAAAAGAAAATGTCTGAATTTTTTTTATTTTTTGTTTTTTTACTTTTTTTATTATTTTTTTTTCAAACGATGAAAATGCGTTTCTAGAGTCACTACACTCCATATTCAACCATCTTCAACACGAAACGTTAGCAACAGTTAGTTTCTACAACAAAAAATCAGTAAAAACTTAACAAAGATTCCACAATTGTCAACTATTCACTCCCCCCAACCAGAACGAAACATTGTCCTCAATGTTTTAAAGGAAAGAAGTAAAGTTTAGAAGACATCACCTGGGTGGTGCAACACAGAAGAAAATATTTACAGGCGGAGAGTTAAATCTAATTTGTACTTCTTACTGCGGCTACTGTTACCATCATTATTTGGATGCTCCAACACAAAGGTCCAGGGGTCTGGCTCCGGTCTATAAGCTTGTAACAGATCAAGTAGCTCATTAGCAGTGTAAGCACAAATAAAGAGTTTTTTCGCATTAGAGGGAATGAAATAGTTTTTTATTGTATGGTTAAGAAATGCGATAAAGCCATCATAAAAGTTATTGACATTTAACAAACCGATGGGTTTCTGGTGGATGTGCAGATGGGCCCAAGATGCTAGTGTGATAAGTGCCTCTAGTGTTGCAAGGTCTCCTGGAAGGAAAATAAAAGCATCAGCATGATTAAGCATTTCAGTTATTCTTTCTTGCATACCTGAGACGACTAACTCTTCTCCAGTTGATGAGTCAGACAAACTGCCCAATGGTTTTAGGACTCTTGGGATGATGCTTAACACTTGACTTCCTTTGACAAAAGCTGCTTCTGAGACCATTTTTGATAACCCTCGGTTACCTCCTCCATACACCAAGTGTAATTTTCTCTTTGCTATACTTCGACTAAGATCGACGGTTGCCTCAACGAACTCTTTATGTTTGCCATAGTTAAATCTAGAAAGCACACAAATGTTCTTGAATTGTCTATTTGGAGTAGCTCCCATCGGGATACTTCTCAAAAAATAATTTGTGAGTGCTTGACAAAAAAAAATCACATTTAAGAGTCTTGGTGACAGTGGGTCACAGTTGTGTATGAGGTAACATGTCGGTGTCAAATAACGCGTAAAGCACGTGACTTGTGAGTCAAAAAGGAAACAGTAAAAAGGAAAAAGCAAACAGTAATAAAATTATTAAAGACAATAATGCACACAATAAAACAATAGTGAAATAAAATAACAGTAAAGTAAAATGATATTTACAGGTAGTTGCGACTGTGGCTCACATCTTCCTCTGGTTTTATGTCCAGAAACGGCTTGAACGCCCTCTATGGGTCGAGGATAGGCTTTCTATCCAGGTTTCTTATAAACTGGCAAACATGGTCGTTTACATTCAGATTCCCGAGACTATATCATGCATGCTCTTTCTGAAATAATGGTCATAACTAGAGAATCGCTCCTTGCGCATATCCACTGGGATGCGTTTCAAGAGACAAAAGGATATCATCCAATGACTCCTTATTCAAGCCATCCCTAATGAATTGAATCTTATCTTCCCTGTTATCAGACACCATTCCTAAAGAACATGGGTTTTTATTGCAACTCATTCTGGCACACTTATGACCAGCAACAGAAATTTTTCGAGCTCGTCGTTTTCTTGCATAATTTCCTTTACCACAACCAGGCATGTATGCAATAAATTTTGGAGGTAACTCACCTGCCGATCGTACTTTAGCCTTGATTAACCAACGGATGTCAGCAGGTATGTTATTCCTCATGAGTAATCGCATGCGTTCGAACCGAGCTTTATAGATCGTAAGGAGGGCATTCTGAGGAACTGAAGGGAATCGCTTGTGAAGCTTTGCTAGAATGTCGTTTCTGTCCATACTTTCACCTCAGAATATCAGTTATTATGGGAAACTGAAGTAACCGACTTGATTGTCACGGAGTACCGTTATCCGCCACTTCACCGGGGTAACAAACTAAAGCACACAAATAGAAAAACAAATTAAAACACGCAAAGAAAATTAAAATCGTCCTCTTATTGAATTTACCTCAAGCTCCAACTGGATGTCGTAAACACTTCTCTCAATATCTCTGAGTTGGCTTTCTAGATTCTCAACATAGGCTACTAACTCTAGTGGTTATAGAGCCTAAATGCGTTGTGTGTTACAAAATTGAATCTGCCTTTTGAGATGAGTTTTGACACGTTGAAGTGGTTTAAGAATGTTCAGGAGAAACGGTCTAAGTATGGTACTCATGATTAAAAAATGATAAGAGAAAACTTAATAGTTAAACAAACACACTTATGCAAAAAATAATTTCAATTAGCAAAAGAATAATATAAAGAAAGAAAAAAAATATCAAATCACCGAAAAGAAAAAAAAATTCAATTCAATTCAAATTTGGTGGGTCACTCAAATTTATTTCGGTGTCTTTTTCATGTGGTTGGTACTCTAGATATGGCTTTAATATTTGACCATTAACTTTAAATGTGACATCGTTCTTTGGGTCCTTAATTTCAATTGCCCCATGTGGAAAAACAGTATGTACAATAAATGGGCTAGACCAATGAGAGCGTAACTTACCTGGGAATATGTGCAAGCGAGAATTGAATAAAAGCACTTTCTGACCTGGAGTGAAAGATTTTCTCATAATTTTCTTGTCATGGAAGACTTTCATTCGTTGCTTGTAAATCTTGGAATTTTCGTATGCGTCATTGCGAATTTCTTCAAGTTCTGCCAGCTGTAATCTTCTTTCTGAGCTGGCTTGCTGCATGTCAAAGTTGAATTTCTTGATTGCCCAATATGCACGATGCTCGAGTTCCACAGGTAGGTGGCAAGTTTTTCCATACACTAGCCTGTAGGGTGACATCCCAATCGAGGTCTTGAAAGCCGTTCTATATGCCCATAATACATCATCAAGTCTTAATGACCAATCTTTTCTGTCTGGCCTCACCGTCTTTTCTAATATGTGCTTTATTTCTCAATTGGAGATCTCAACTTGGCCACTGGTTTGCGGATGATATGGGGTCGCCACTTTGTGAGTGATTGAATACTTTGTCAAAAGAGACTTGAATGCTTTGTTACAAAAATGGGCACCACCATCATTGATTATTGCTCGAGGGAATCCAAAGCGGGAAACAATGTTGCTTTTCAAAAATCCTATCACCACCTTATGATCATTAGTTCTACATGGAATTGCTTCTACCCATTTCAATACATAGTCAACAGCAACCAATATGTATTGATGACCAAAAGACGGGGGAAAGGGTCCCATGAAGTCGATACCCCATACGTCAAAAATCTCAACCACTAAAATTGGATTTAGTGGCATCATGTTCCTTCGTGTAATGCTCCCCATTCGTTGACACCTATCACATGAAGAACAGAAAGTGTAAGCGTCTCGAAATATAGTTGGCCAATAGAAACCACATTGTAAAACTTTAGTTGCTGTTTTCTTAGCACTGAAATGGCCTCCACAAACTTGTTCATGGAAGAATAAAAGAATATTCTGAATTTCATTTTCTGGGAGACATTGTGTAACAATTTGATCTGCACAATACTTGAATAAATACGGGTCATCCCAAAAGAAATTCTTTATCTCTGCAAAGAATTTAGCCTTGTCTTGCTTGGTCCAATGCTCTGGAAGTTTACCTGTAACAAGATAATTAACTATATCAGCATACCAAGGTAATACTTCCACACTCATTAATTGTTCATCTGGAAATGACTCATTCAATATTAATGGATCCGTAATTGTGTCAAAATGGAGATGAGAGAGGTGATCTGCCACAACATTTTCTGTCCTTTTCTTATCTTTGAATTCCAAGTCAAATTCCTGCAAAAGTAACACCCAACGAATTAGTCTAGCTTTTGCATCTTTCTTTGTGAGAAGATATTTAAGAGCAGCATGATCTGTGAATATAATTATTTTACAACCAATGAGATAGGATCAAAATTTCTCTAATGCAAACACTACTGCTAGCATTTCTTTTTCAGTAGTTGAATAGTTCAATTGTGCATTATTAAATGTCATACTAGCATAGTAAATAACGTGGGAAATTCGATCAACTCTTTGTCCTAATACTGCTCCTACTGCATAATCAGATGCATCACACATGAGCTCAAATGGTAAGCTCCAGTTTGGGGGCTGAATGATGGGTGATGATGTTAACAATTGCTTTAGTTTTTCAAATGCCACAAGACATGAATCATCAAAGATAAAAGGTACATCCTTAGCAAGTAAATTGCATAAGGGTCTAGAAACTTTACTAAAATCTTTAATGAAATGTCTATAGAAACCAGCATGCCCAAGGAAAGATCTTACTTCTCTGACTGTTTTGGGTGGAGGAAGATTAGAAATGAGATCCACCTTGACTTTGTCAACCTCAATACCTTTGCTTGAAATGATGTGACCGAGAACAATACATTGTTTTACCATAAAATGACATTTCTCCTAATTTAAGACCAAGTTCTTCTCGATACATCTTTGCAGAACTAGTGTTAGATGATGTAAACATTGATCAAACGAATCACCAAAGACAGAAAAGTCATCCATAAAGACTTCAAGGAATCGTTCAACCATATCAGAAAAAATGCTTAACATGCATCGTTGAAATGTAGCAGGTGCATTACATAATCCAAATGGCATTCTCTTATATGCAAATGTGCCAAAAGGGCAAGTGAAAGTGGTATTCTCTTGATCTTTTAGTGCTATGGGGATCTGATTGTATCCTGAGTAGCCATCTAGAAAGTAATAAAATTCATGGCCTGCTAATCTATCAAGCATTTGATCGATAAATGGTAAAGGAAAATGGTCTTTACGTGTGACATAATTCAACTTTCTATAATCAATGCATACACGCCATCCTGTAGTTACTCTAGTTGGTATCAATTCATTATCAGCATTGGTAACTACTGTGACTCCTGACTTTTTAGGGACAACTTGTACAGGCCTGACCCATGAACTATTAGAAATTGGGTAAATAATACCTGCGTCTAATAGCTTAAGGACTTCAGTTCTAACAACTTATTTCATATTAGGATTTAACCGACGTTGCATTTCCCTAGTAGATTTAGCATTTTCATCGAGGTGAATATAATGCATGCAGTCTACTGGGTTTATACCTTTGATGTCTGCTATGGTCCATCCTAATGCTCCTTTGTGCTCTTTTAAAACATCCAACAACTTACTTTTTTGTTCGTCATTTAGGGATGATGAGATGATTACCGGTAGAATACTTTCTTCTCCCAAAAATGCATATTCTAGAGTGTTGGGCAATGGTTTGAGCTCGAGTTTCGGTGGCGATTCTGATGATGAGATGAGTTTCTTCTCTGATGGTGCTAGTTGTTCAACTCTTGACTTCCATTTATTAGTGTCCATAGATGGTGCTGAGTCAAGCAGGGCGTTGACCTCATCAACCGATCTGTCAATATCAAAATCAAAACCAAAGTGAGTTAAACATGTTTGTAAAGGATCATCACTAAAGTTTGAAAGAAAAGTGTTATCAACTATTGTTTCTATTAAATCCACATCAACAATTCCATCATCTGCATTATGAGGTTGTTTGGCAATGTTGAAAATGTTCAACTCTATAGTCATGTTGCCGAAGGACAACTGCATATTTCCAGTCCTGCATTGAATGTGAGCATCTGCAGTTGCCAAGAAAGTTCGGCCTAGAATAATGGGGATGTGCTTCCTTGAATCCTGTATTGTTTGAGTGTCAATTACAATGAAATCAACAGGAAAATAAAACTTGTCTACTTGGATAAGCACGTCCTCCACAATACCACGAGGTATTTTCGTGGACCGATCTGCAAGCTGTAACACCACTGGAGTTGGGTGTAATTCTCCAAGTCCAAGTTTCAAAAATACTGAGTAAGGCAACAGATTTACACTAGCTCCTAAATCCAACAAAGCTTTCTCAATTGTGTGGTTCCCTATGCTACATGAGATAGTGGGGGAGCCTGGGTCTTTGCATTTTAGAGGAATTTTGTGTTGGAGTATAGAACTAACATTTTTTTGTTAAAAATGCCTTCTTTTGAACGTGAATGTTTCTCTTTTTAGTACAAAGATCTTTAAGAAACTTGGCATAAGATGGAACTTGCTTTATAGCATCAAGTAAAGGGATGTTAACACTTACCTGTTTGAAGATTTCGAGAATCTCACTTGTGGATTTTCCCTTCTTTCCTTTCGCTAACATCTGAGAAAATGGAGCTTTGGGAACATATTCTCGTGGGTTGGTTTCTTCTTTCTCCTCCGGTGATGATTCCTCAACATTCACAGGTACAATTTGATTTTCTTTTGTCACCAGCATCTCCACTTTGTTGTCGACTTCTTTTTCTTTTCACAAGGTCATGACTGCTTTGACCTCTCCATGCTGCTGTGGTGAACTGGTACTTGCTTCATGTACTCCTTTAGGATTAGGCACTGGTTGACTTGGAAACTTGCCTTTCTCAACGGTCATTGCCAAGGTCTGAACTGAAGAAACAAGTTGTCCCACCATCTTCTCGAGGCTTGAAACTGATTGGGCTTGTGAGTTGAAGCCTGCTCTCAACTCATTTCGTAGTCTATCAATGGTGCGGTTCTGTTGCTCAATCGTGGAGTGAGTAACATTCTTAAAATTCTGGAATGCATCCTCTTATGGTATGGGTTGAGAGTAGTTCTGGTTCTGATTGTATGGTCTAAATGGGGGCTGAGAGGCTTGAGAAATTTGAGAAATTTGTTGCATTGGTGGAGCTGGAGCTGCTAGTCCATTCTGTTGGAATCCTTGAGACCATGAAAAATTGAGGTGGTCTCTCCATCCAGGGTTATATATGTTGGAGTATGGGTTGTAATTTGATGGTTTTCTCATTACACCTATGGCATTGGCTTGATCGGAGTATGAGTCATGGTCATGTGGTTCTGTTGATTTAGCAGTCGATAATGATGCTATTTGTCGAGCAAGACCTTCAACCATCTCCTTGACTTCTTTGATTCCCGAAGTTGACTCGCCAATTTGAACCTCATTTACTCCCTTAATTCTTCTAGTATTCCTGAGTGATCGACTCCGTTGTTGGGAATTATCCGCTTGTCGCTGGAAGAATTCCCAAATCTCTGATGCACTTTTTGACATTAGCTCTCCTCCACATGTTGTCATTAGCCATTCTTGCACATTCGGCAATAATCCCTCCAAAAAGTATTGGCATTTGTGTCATTTCTCATACCCATGATATGGACACTTCAAGAGTAGCCCATTGAATCGCTCCCATGTTTCAAAAAACTGCTCGTCTTCTCTCTGGGTAAACTCTGAAATTTCCCTGCGAATAGCATTTGTTTTATGCACTAGGAAATATTTATTCAAAAATTTTGTTACCATTTGTTCCCATGATGTAATGCTATTAGCAGGCAATGTATTAAGCCATGAACGAGCTCTATCCTTTAAAGAAAATGGGAATAGTCTAAGTTTTACATCATCATCTGAAAAATTCTCATATTTAAATGTTTGACAAATAGCACGAAAATCATTCAAATGATTATATGGGTCCTCATTTTCTAGGCCATAGAATGTTGGGAAACAATTTAGCACACTAGGTTTTAGTTCAAAACTCCTGGCAGCTACATTTGGGTATCTTATGCATGATGTGCTCAAATTAGCTAAAGGACTGAAGTAGTCCTTAAATGGCCTCTCCTGTGGTTGCAAATCCATTTTATTTTTAACTTGTTTGTGTGTGCGAAGTGTTTTCTCAAGTTCAAGGTCTATATGTTCAAGATTAGGTAATAATGACCTTCGACCATGCATGCAAAACAAATAAAATAAAAATAAAGATGAGAACAAAACAAATAAAAATAAAGAAGAGGGGGAAATTACGATACTAACCTTATTACGCTATTACAACATTACTATAAAAATACATAAAAACAAATACGTAAAATAAATTAAGTAAAAATAAATTAATAAGATAAACAAAAATTACAAAGAAAAATAAATTACAAAATTTTAAAGAAGAGAAAAAAAAAGAAATACTAACCTTTAAATGTAGATTCACTTTTTTTTAAAAAAAAATACAAGAAAAAAATTAAATGGAATTATTCACAAAAATTAATTCTATAAATTAAAATTACTTACCTCCCCGGCAACGGCGCCAAAAACTTGTTGTGTAAATTTTATTGAACTCGCAAGTGCACGAATCTATTGTAGTATAGATCAATGGTCACAAGTGTCGATCCCACGAGGAGGTGGGTTTTAATTATGTGTAGAATTAATTTTGTAAATGGGTGATTGGATTTGTGGTGGAAATGATTTGGAATATGCTAAATCTTAAATTAAATTAGCGAGAATAAATTCTAAAATTGGAATTGAAATGACGAGAATAAATTGAAGAGAAATTTATTGAAATGACGTACTTGGGTATCTGGATCCGTATCAACATACATCATGAGCTAAATATTCCTTATTAATACCAATTAAATCATGAGGGGGGAATCCACACCTCATGAACCACACTCTAATCAATATGGTGCTAAGGGCTTATCGTGCCAAACAATAATAACATTATACTAGAGAGCCGGTGTAACCAAGGCGGTATCTAAACAAGATTATTATTATTTGTTGACGAGAAGTCAAAACATCCACAAAAACTAGAGGGGAAGAGAAAATAAATTTACCAAATTAAGCCCATGACACATGTTGAGACTTCACCTTCAACCCAAGCTTGAAAGAAAATTAGCTACTCATAATTGAACTAGGGGCAAAATGAGAATTTATTAAAATACATAGAAAATACAAGATGGAGAAGGAATTACAGAAAATGGATCCTAAAAATAGATTCAGAGATATCAAATTAGGGGGGAGAGGCCCCCTTTTTATAGATACATGGAGTAAATCATGGCCATCGGATTAAAAACAGTTTGGATGCTCAGGATTGCGCCACATCATCAGTCAACAGTACGCGGTTTGACCACGTGGATGAACAGTAACACGGTTTGACCTGGGTTGAACAGTGACGCGGTTTGGTTGAAAATAATCCTGTGTAATGCATGTACCGTACACGATATTTTTCGTCCACTAATATGCTGCCATGTCACCATCAATAGTACATAAGAATTTTAGCCCAATAGGTTCGTGACACCTCATCAGTCAATGCCACATCATCGGTCAATGCCACATCATCGATCCGTCTATGTGAACAGTGTCATGAACAGTAACGTAGACAGTATCGTACACGTGAATAGTACTGTACATGTGAATAGTGCCATTTTTCCTTTTATGCTCCTCTTAAGGTTTTCGACCGTCCTGAGTTCAAAAGTGATGGCTGTTTTGCCGTCTGATCTCTCGTTTATTGTGAAATGACTATGATGCCCCTAAAATACATAAAATACTTAATTAAAATAAAACATACATAATTAAATTACAAGAAGCTTAAATACATAAAAGTAAGGGTTGTTAGTAAGACTTAAAATATAAAATGACGATTTTCTCCTTTATAAATAGGCATTTTGTAACACTCAACACCTATCTTGTGTGATAATACTAATGCTATCAATCTATCGAACAATCCCATTCACCATTCTAGAACTAAGCATATAAAGATTAGACATCATTTCCTAAGAGATCATGTTAAAAAATGAGATATTGTGATTAAATTTATTTCTACTAGAAATCAACTTGTAGATATCTTTACAAACCCCCTTAGTGAAGAGCAGTTCATAAAGATAAGACATAAGCTTGGAAGGATGAATGTTGCATCTTAAATTATAATTTTTTTTCTTTGTATGGCGTTATTGATTGATATTATTAATATATTTGATATGTTTGCTCGTGTATATATTCATGTTTCATGTATTAAATGACTTATTGAAAAGTTTTAATCACAAAATGATTTAAAATCAATCAAGTTTTAAGCAAAAAATAAATTGGTGTGCACAATACAAGTTAACTAGTTAACCAAAATTCAATAAGATGCAGAATAACTTTTGAAGTAGAACCAACATACCGATTGTAACCAATCGATAAGCCATTTTCTCAAGGACTACTCACTAGACAAAGCTGGATAGCTGGATAGAGAAAATCGGTAAATCGTTTTCTTAATGTTTACTTACTGGATAAAACCGATCAGTCGGTTATGAAAAAACGGTAAAGCGTTTTCGTAATATTCACTCACTGAACAAAATCGACCATCCGATTAGTGAAAAAGCGCTAAGTTGGATTCTTATTTTTAAAGCATGTTCATCTTCGTCCTCTTTATTCGGTAATCCAGTTCTCTCTCTCTCTAAAAACCGTTTTCTTCCTCTCTCATTCTCACTCAAAAATCCACCATTTTCATTCGATTGTTACACCAAATTGATTCAAAAAAATCATTCCTGTCATTCCTTATGCTTAAAATTGTCTTCCAAACTCATTTTTATGATCAAAATCACAAGATCCCAAATCTAACCTAGGTTTTCACCCGAATTTTATCTCCAAATTTTTCTTTCTTAAGTCAATTTTTACTCAAATTGAACACATATATTCCTTTTAAATTTCATCATCTTACTTTTAATTAGTTCATTTTTCTTTAAATCACTCAAATATTATCATGTTTAGTTCAAGGGCGAGTAGAGGAAAAGGGAAAGCACATGTTCCACCACCCTAACGGGCGCACCAGGAAGAGAGCACTTCCAATCAATCTGATTTTGAATCAAGGCACTTCTTGGATAAGTGTTTGGCTAAGCGTCTTCGCCAAAAAATTATTACTCGTACGGTGTTGAGTGTTAGAAAGTGTATATTTATAAAGGAGAAAATCGTCATTTTACATTTCAAGTCTTACTAACACCCTTACTTTTATGTATTTAAGTCTCCTGTAATTTAATTATGTGTGTTTTATTTTAATGAAGTATTTTATGTATTTTAGGGGCACCATGGTCATTTCACAATGAATGAGAGATCAGACAACAAAACAGACATCACTTTTGAACTCAGGACAGTCGAAAACCCTAGGAAGAGCATAAAAGGAAAAATGACATTGTTCACATGTACGGTACTGTCCATGTTACTGTTCACGACATTGTTTACATATACGGAATGATAACATGGCATTGACCGATGATGTGGCATTGACTGATGAGGTGTCACGATCTTATTGGACTAAAATTCTAATATACTGTTGATCGGTGACGTGGCAGCATGTCAGTAGACCAAAAATCGTGTGTACAGTACATGCATATACACGAGATTATTTACAACCAAACCGCGTCACTATTCAAGCCGCCTGACTGTTCAAATCGCGTGGTCAAACCGTGTTACTATTCAAACCACGTGGTCAAACTGTGTACTGTTGACTGATGACGTGGCGCAATCTTGAGCGTCCAAAATGTTTTTAATCTGATGGTCATGATTTACTCAGTGTATCTATGAAAAAGGGGGCTCCCCCCTAATTTGGCATCCCTGAATTCATTTTTGAGTTCTATTTTTTGTAATTCCTTCTCCATCTTGTATTTTCTACGTATTTTAATAAATTCCCATTTTACGCCTAGTTTAATTATGAGTAGGTAATTTTCTTTCAAGCTTGGGTTGAAGGTGAAGTCTCAACATGTTCCATGGGCTTTAGTTGGTAAATTTATTTTCTCTTCCCCTCTAATTATTGTAGATGTTTTGACTTTTCGTCGACAAATAGTAATAATCTTGTCTAGATACCGTCCTGGTTTAACCGGCTCCCTAGTACAAGGTTATTACTATTTGGCACGATAAGCCCTTAACGCCATATTTATTAGAGATGAGGAGTGGTAACCCCCCCTCATGATTTAATTGACGTTAATAAGGAATATTTAGCCCATGGAGCATATTGATGCAGATCCAGATACCCAAGTGCTTCAATTATAATAGTTTCCACTTTAATTTAATTTTACCATTTCAATTTAAATTTTACAATATTTCAAATCATTTTTACCATAAATCCAACTACCCACTTAGAAAATTAATTCTACACATAATTAAAATCCACATTCTCGTGGGATCGACACTCATCACCATTGATGTATTCTACAATAGATTCGTGCGCTTGCGAGTTCAATAAAATTTGCATAACATACGATATTTCCTACCTTCTATATTTTAATTGATTGGCTTCGTAGTCTCAATATTAACAATAGAAATTTGTTCCAATTGTTGAAAGAAGTTGGCTGGATTAATGCTCTTGTAATTGAGGAGAATGTGTATCCCGACTGGGTGAAAGTATGTTACTTGAATATGGATACTTCCGCAGAGAAAGAGAATCAAGTAATCACTAATGTTGGAGGAGTTTTAAGTGAATTTGATGATACATAGTTGAATTCTATCATAGGAACCTACGATAATGGCTTAGAAATCTTTTCCGATAGGAAAGCCCCTGATATTGATCATTTTGTTCATGTTAATGTCGTTAGAAATATATGTAGGCATATTGATCTTTATGATGAAGTCTGTAACATCCATTTTCGTACTCAATATCTATGCCTACAATCTCATATTTTACTTTGTCTTATTCAGACCATTGTTCTTCCTAGGTCGGGGCACTTAGATGAGGTTTCTCACATGGATGTTGCTTTGATTGATTCTATCCTTAGGCATCGTCTGGTTAAATTTGAGTACACCATTATACGCATCATGTGAAACGACCCACCCCGAATCCCTTGGGCGAGTCAATCTAGTCTCATCAAAACGAACTTGATAATAATCTAATTAGTAAGGATTCTGCCGAAAATTCGGGAGAGTCTCCTTTATATATATAACACTCCTAAACTACAAATATGTAAAACAAGCACTCCCAATATAATTCAATATACAACAACAACTCCAGTGATCAACATCCTCAACCAAAATGCTGAGTTTTATATCTCTAGAGTCTCAAAAGATATTATTATAACTAATATTAATATCTCAGTTTATTCGTAATCCCAAAAGAATAATATAACAAAAATTACACAATCCCAACAGGACGGGATAACCAAGATGACCTAATAAAAACACCTATATCTTCTAACACCATCACGTGGCTAAGACTTAAAATATATTTACAGTCGCTGGGTAGGTCTGGTGTACTTGCAACCTCCTGGTGGGGGGAAAATATAATAGAAACGGGGTGAGTTTAAAACTCAGTGAGATCAGTGAGTCGATAGTAGTTTTTTAAAATTAATTCTTACTTTAAAAGAAATAATCATATCATTTCCAAACATGATTCCGTCAAACCATATGCAAGAAACCAGTAGTAAATTATTTAACATTTAAATCAGATTACTAACCATGGAAATCATATCACAATATCATATAGAAAACACAAATCTGAAAATCATCACCAAACAAGTACCCAGGGAAATAATCTCATCATATCCAGACCTCAACGGATGGGCAATGTCGTACTATTTAGGTACCGTCATGCTTCGGAGCTACATGGATAGACAGGGAAATACCATCTCATATCTCATCATATCTGCACATGCATAATCTAGTCCCCAAAGGACAAAAACACCCAAGTACACGACCCAAAGCCTCTGTGTGTACTGTTGGTTAATTTTGTAAGCAATTGCTACCAATGCCAATGTACAAGTATACACAACAAGTAATAAAGTAATGAGTATTCAAGATCGTCTCCACAGGGATTGATGTTACTTGAAATGATATAGCAATCACAATAGTGAACATCAACTTAAGGTCTAAGCTAACAATTGTAAAGTAATTTCTATCGTAATTAATGTTTGTGAGAGAATTAAATAAAACAACACCGTAATGAAATAAACTATGTTAAATGTGTCTAAGATTTAATTGAGATTATAGTAGTTGAATGATCAAACTCTCCTTATGGGGGTGACTGTTTTCTTTATCAAATTAGCACCAGTTGTTACGGCAAGTGCTGCAGCACTAGACAGAATAAATCTGCATCCCCAACTATTGCATATTGGAAGTTTCATACCCTTAAATCTACTAACAATGACCAGTTGCTAATCTACTTATGGCATGGCATTATGATCTTTAGTCTCTCCACCCTACAAGGTGAACACCTATGTCTAGTGTGTCACAAATCTTAACTTCAAGCATTGCCCTTATGGGATTCAAGATAACTTAATTCAGGAAACTCAACTTAAGATAAAGTAATACTCTAATAATATTCGCTAAGACATGCCTTTTTGCTGCTCTATCTTAACTGAAACTACCAAATGGGTGGTCAACCGAAATAAAAGTTATATTCATAAAAACGACTAGAGTAAAATGCTACAGCAATGACATAACAACATATAAAAACAGCTAAGAACCCAATGGATTATTTGTCACTCAACTACAAGTAAATTTAGTTCATAATCTGAATGAGAAAAATAAACATAAATATATTGATCAAGGAATACATCAGACAATTAAAGGAAGAAGATAAATATAAGTTGAGCACGGTGAAAGACAAATCCAAATAATTCTGCACGATTCTTCAATGTTACCGAAACATCACTCTTTAATTCTGATCTTCTTCTTTTTTCCTTTGAAATTATTCTAATGATAATTCCCTTGCCGCCTTTCTATGTGGTGCACGCCTCCCTTTTATATTATAAATTAAGGTAAACAAAAGCCCATGAGCTTGCATGCGTTAAATTAGGAAACATGCATATTGCGATTCTATGGCTGACCTGCGCTTAAGTTTTCTCGCATTGCTCCCAGATTGCTACAACACTGGTTGCTCTAACATCTGTAACCATACTGCACTATTCCCGATTGTGCTTTACTTCTTTTGCGACTGTCTTCTTTCCTCCTCTTGCTCGTCTAATGCCTCAACATCCCCTCATGAATCAAGACTTTCTGAAAACCTACAATTATACACCTGTTTTTAGCACAAATTACTTTGATTTAAGCAAAACTTATTAAGACTCAACTAAAATGAATGTTTATGCAAAATATAACCAAAATGTAATAAAAACACCTTATTTGATCTCTAAGTGATCTTGAGTTAAGTCTAGAAAGGATGTAATAACTCTCATTTCCTAGAGTTATCGTGTTCTCACTTCTATCTATACCTATCTTTACTTGACATTCTCATAAATACTAAAAAACACTCAATTTATCTTCATTATGTTTTCAAATCCATACACAAATATTAGAGAACATAGCTTCACGCAACACATGCATTCAGAAACACAATCCCCCTAAACTTGAGAATTACTGTGTCCTCACAAGCATACGAAACAAAGGCACATGAGTTGACAAGGATATGAAAGACTTTAGAAAATACCACACAAACTGAAAAATAGAAGGAAAAGAAAGTTGGGTTTTTTTTTTAAGTGAACTAGCAAGGAAAGAATACTCCCCTGTTGTGGGGACTGCGGCACATGACGGGATGCTATCAATGCTTCTTGGATGCACTGCGCAACTTATCCTTTGGGGTAGCGTGTGGGGAAGTAGCTGGCAATGCCTTTGTCTTTTTCTTCACGGGGTTGATGAGAGGAGTTGTGGCTCGGGTAGCTGGCGTGCTTGCCACTGATTTGGCATGTTTTAGTTGTGGCGAGGTTGCTGTAGCAGTGCCTTTAGATGTATTTCCTTTTCTTTTGCTGGATTGTCGCGGACTAGTACGAATAGGCTGGCTAGGAGTTTGTTGTGGAGGAATTGGAGTTGACGTATCAGCTGCCTGGCTCTCAGTTGTGATGGCAGCAATGATATCAAGTAGCTGCTTGGCTTCTACAGGTGTAGGCGTAACTCTGGTTGCTGCAGCAGCCAACTCGGCATCAACTTAATCCATTTCATCTTCAGAGGCTGGAGGTGTTGCCATTTTTGCTTTACCTTTGCCCTTACCTTTTCCCGCAAGGACTGGAATGGACGGTTCCTCTTTAAGGTCTTCCTTCTCATCTTCTTAAATAATATGCCTTTTTTTGGTCTTAGACTGAGTGGGGATGGAGGGTTCCTCACGTTCTTTCTCAGAGTTGTCCTCTGCCTCTGTTGATGAGCTATCAGTTTCAGACTTGTCACCTTCTTCCTCAGGTTGATAAGATGGATCCTTATCTTCTAATTCTACCTCTGTTTGTGGTTCGGCTGTAGCTTCTTCTTCTGGTTCATCTGTGGCAGTGGCTTCTTCACTAGCTTCTGCTGGAGCTCCTGTGGCGTTGGTGATAAAATTGTACTAATGGAGCAATGAATCAAGGAAGTTCCGGTGAGTACGTTTCATGTACAGAGCGAGTTGGTGCAGTTGTTTGTCCAGGTACTGTAGATAACTCCAAAACCAATCGTTTTCCCTCTGTTAAGCTTCAGCACATTGAGTTATACTTGCGTTGAGTACCTGGATTGTCTATTCAAAACCAATAGCTCGTCTCGCTCCTGTTACAACAGCTGGTTCAGTTGTTGTTCCAACACTCTCTCCAGCAACTCTCTCAACGGTACGTACCGTAAAGGCACCATCATTCTTGATATGGTCATCTCTTACGTCAAGACGAACACCGAAAACTACAAAAATGCTAGTGATAAGTGAAAAAATAGTAAGGTAGCAGTCCTGTGAGTCTTAACCGCACAATATCGAATTTTTGTTGCGATGATGCTACCCACATCTATGGGAAGCTCTCGAACAATGACATATAACAAGACCAACCTCTCTTGTGAAACCGTAGTAGTGTGAGTGGTTGGTATAAGCCTAGATTTCAGAAATTTGACCCACACCTTAGCAATAGGTTTCAAATCTATCCTATTAACTACACGCCCTTCCTCGTTGGCCCACGATGCCCATTCGATTGTAAGAGTTGTGAAAATGGTGTTCCATTTTTTCGGGGTCAATTTACCAAGCAACTTGACATACTCACAATTAATTTCAGCAGGTAAATTATAAAAAGCATTTATAACACGGGAGTCTAATGGAACAAGTGTATTTCTTACCCAAATGTTGTGCTGATCCAGGCTTACCAAATTGGCGTAAAATTCTTTGACTACTGGTAACACAGGATCTCGAGGGTGGTTGCAAAACTCTAACCATCTTCGCTTTGCTGCAGCATTGTGTATTGTTTGCACAATTCCAGTGAGTCGTTCTGGAAATTGAAACCCTTTTTCTTCCAGAATTTTACACGGCTCTATGAATTCTTCATATTTTTCTTCGGCATGGTAACTCTGGAAGCGTGACGGATCTTTGAGGCGGCTGGCTATTTTCTTATACCTCGGCATTGCTGTAGCAGTAACAAATTGAGGCTAATGTCCCTGAGAGTAAAATGAGAAGAAGAGGTTAGAATTATGAGAGTTGTACTTTGCGAAGGAGATGGGGAATAGTGCCGTAGAGTACTACGCATAGTGACTCCTTTTTATAGTGAACTTTAATTGAAGATAAATATGGTAACTAAAGATAAATGAGGGAGGAAAATATTTTGAATTTAATGTGCATATCCCAAAAACATCGGCCAGTGAAATTAAGGCATTAATTTCAGATATTTTTTCGCAATTTCTATCCACATTCATGCCTCCATCTGTCATTTTTTTGTCTCCAATGGTAAGTGAGAGGCTCCATATTTTAATTTACCATAACGGTAAAATTGGTTGTTGCAGCACCCATTCGCTTATTCTAGCAACGATTACATACTCCACACTAAAGCCCTTTCACACGTGGCTCACCTCTGCACTCTGCCACCATACAACCTCACTTGTCAGTACGGAATTCAATTGCTACACATACTTCCCACACACTAAAATTAATTCCAAAATTAATTAAAAATAAAGAGATCAAATGATAGCAAAAGTAAAGAATGCAATCATGTGAAAGGATAAAACTAAATAACTAGAATGGAAGAACAAAATTAAATAAAATGGCAAAGAGGGAGAGCTGTCAACAAAACCAAAGGAAATCAAACTTGGTTTGAGGTGGCTGTCTCCACAATGGGTTGCCTCCCATGGAGCGCTTGATTTAAGGTCCTTCAGCCTGGCCTTCTTTCTTTTCTCAATAGCTGGGTTCTTTAAGGAGTAACACCTCATTTGAACAATCTGCTGCTGGGTGTATGTAATGCTTAACCCTATGTTCATTAACTTTAAATTCTTGACCTGTTTGTTTATCTAGAAGATCAACAGCTCCATGAGGATAAAAATTTAACAGCTTAAAAGAGCCAGACCATCGTGATTTCAGCTTTCCCGGCAATAATCTTGGTCTTGTATTGTGAAGTAACACTAATTAACCAGGATTGAAGTGCCTGTGTTGAATATGCTTGTCGTGCCAGTGTTTTGTCTGCTCTTTATAGATTCTTGCATTTTCATATGAAAATAGCCGTAATTCATCAAGCTCACAAAGTTGAAGCTTCCTTTGCTCTGCTGCAGCATGAATGTCCCAATTTAATTTCTTCAGTGCCCAGTGTGCTTTATGCTCTAGTTCTAATGGCAAATGACGAGCCTTTCCATAAACAATTCGGTAAGGAGATATGCCGAGTGGAGTTTTGTATGCTGTTCTATAGGCCCATAGAGAGTCATGTAACTGTAAAGACCAATCATTCCTTGTTTGGTTCACCACTTTTTCTAAGATCTTTTTAATTTCTCTGTTGGACACTTCAGCCTGACCATTAGATTGTGGGTGATATGTTGTTGTTACCTTGTGTCTGACTCAATATTTCACCATGGCTACAGCAAAGACTTTGTTGCAAAAATGTGTACCCTCTGTTAACATTTATATATTCATAATGTTGATTTTGACGATAACAAACAAATTTAAGAATGATTCAGTTTTTAAAAGCTCAAATTATTTTTATACCTTTTAAATAAATCATTATTTTCACATTTTAAAGGTTTTATATTTAATGAAAAAATGATTTTATGAAATTATTTGTTTTTCAAGTTTATGGTTTAATTGAAAGAGTTTTGAAAACTTTGAAATCAACAAGTATTGCTTGAAATTTTGGAGAAGGATTTATTTGAAAAGTATTCGTAGCATTTTGGGCTATATCATAATTTTAGGAAGTTTTGAGAATAGTAAGCATTATTTAGAAATTATGAAATTGGACTTATTTGCTAAATGTATAACGTTTTGGGCCATAGTACAGTTATACAAAGTTTTGGGATCAAACTGTTATTTTACAAAATAGTTCACTGTAGCAGTCATTGTAGAAAACGGCGATCCGACATCTTGATAACGGTTCGCCAACGTCTAACAGAATTGAAGATTAGCCTCTGGACACTAACGGCGATCCGACATCTAGATAATGGTTAACCGACATTGCACAGAATTGAAAGATTAGCCTTTGGACACTAACGACGATCCGACATCTATAAAATGGCGATCTGACAATTTGAAAATTCAGCCCAACGATCATATTGACCAGTCAAATGGTTATTCGACATCTAGTTAACGGCGATCTGATAGTGAGCAGAAAGTCAATAACGACTAGTTTTCAGCTCCAACTATAAATAAGTTCAATCAAATTCAAACAAGAAGAATTCCAACGATCATCACTGAGCAAAATATTGAGAATACAACTTTCATTGAGCTTTAAATCCTTGTATTCATCTAATTCATTCACACATTGAGCTTTCATTTGTGATCAAACACATTGTGTAAGAGAAATTCATTTGTAATCTTTTTTGTAAAATCAAGTTAAAAGATTGTAAGTGTTGTGATACACTTGGGTTAAGAGATTGGAGATAATCTCTTATTGTGAAGGTCCATTGACACCTTGGAAGTCAATTGTAAGCATTTGAAGCCTTTGAGGCTTGCTTAGTGAAATCCTCAAGCCCGGTGAGCTTGGAGGCGTGGACGTAGGGGGAGATTGCCGAACCACGTAAAAATCATTGTGTTTGCTCTCTCTTCCCTTACTCCTTTATTATTGTGCTTTATTGAATTTATTGTTTTTGATTCCATTAAGGCATTAGATTAAATTGTTGTGTGATTTGCTTAGCTTAATTTTTAGGGAAATTATCATTTGTATACCCTTAGTTTACTCCATTATAAAAAATAGTACAACACTTTGAGGGTGTATCAATTGTCCACCTTAAATTGACAAAATGTATCAGCTGACCACCAAACTGTTAGTTGCCGTTTAAGTATGATGACGTCAGAAGGGTAATTTGGTCTTTTCATATGATACAAATGATAATTTAAAGGTATACAAGTGATAAAAAGAGAATTTAAGGGTATACAAGTGATAATTTTCAAGGGCAAAATCGTTAATTTACTGTAATTCCATTAACTTTCAAACGGCAACTAACAGTTTGGTGGTCGGCTGATACATTTTGTCAACTAAGGGTGGACGATTGATACACCCTCAAAGTATTGTAGTATTTTTGATAACAGAGTAAATATAGGGTATACGAATGATAATTTTTCTAATTTGTAAAATCCCAATTCACCCCCCTCTTGGGTTGCATAACTAGAATTTAATCCTCATCACTAATAATTGGTCTACGAGTGCCAAACCTGGAAAAAAATATTTTTCTAAAGAAAAGCCACCACTGTTTTAGCATCATTGGTAGGTAATACTGCAACTTCCACTCACTTGGAGACATAATCCATAACAACAAGGATATATAAGTTCCCAAAGGATGGTGGGAAAGGGCCCATAAAATCTATTCTCTAGACATAAAAAACTTCCACTTCTAGAATGTTAGTCAATGGCATTTCATGTTTTTTAGTTATGTTCCCTATCCTTTGGCACCTGTCACAACATTTAACAAATTCATAAGCATCTTTAAAAATAGTGGACCAGTAATAACCTGATTGCAGAACTTTAGCAGCTGTTCTATGACCACCAAAATGTCCTCCATATGCTGCAGCATGGCATGACTCTAGTATGTCGTGTATTTCTCCTTCGGAAGCACATCTTCGTATTACTTGATCTGAGCATAACTTATATAAATGTGGATCATCCCACTGATAGCTTCTAACTTCATGAAGAAATTTCTTTTCCTCCTGAAACTTCAGCTTAGGTGGTAGCATCCCACTTACTAAGTAGTTAGCAAAATCTGCATACCAGGGGGGTCCTGACTGTTGCAGCATCTGTGCTTGCTATATTGCCAACAACTGTTCATCAGGAAATGTTTCAGTGATGTCCCTCCTTATCAATGTACTAGTGTCTGCTTCCAGCCGTGACAAGTGGTCTGCCACTTCATTCTCAGTCCCTTTTCTATCTTTAATTTACAGATCAAATTCTTGAAGCAATAAGATCCATCTGATTAATCTTGGTTTGACATCCTTCTTTAAGATTAAGTATTTGATGGCTGCATGGTCTGTGTAAACAGTCATCTTAGTACCCACCAAGTAAGCTCTGAATTTGTCAAAAGCAAATACTATAGGTAGCAACTCTTTCTCTGTAGTGGTGTAATTGATCTGAGTTTGAGTAAGAGTTTTGCTTGCATAGTATATGGAGTGAAAGACCTTATCCGTTCTTTGCCCTAATAATGCTCCCACAGAATGGTCACTAGCATCACACATCAGTTCAAATGGTAAATTCCAGTCTGGAGATATAACTACTAGAGCAGTGATTAGAGCTTTCTTTAACTCTCCAAATGCTTGAATACAATCCTTGTCAAAGTGAAAAGATTTGTCATGTTCCAGCAATGAGCATAGCGGTTTAGCTACCTTGGAATTCAAAACTAGGAGGTGATTCAATAGATGGTAAAATTATTTTTACTTCCCTGTCTGAAAGGTTCAGATGCTCAATAAACCTGTTGTGCCTATCAGATTGCTTTGCTCCCATCCAATCTATCTGATTTGCTGCAACATCTTCCTCTTCTATATCCTCAAAGGTAGTGACTTTGTTGAGTACATTACTGCAGCATCTGTCCATTCTATCTACTACCACAAAATCCACTACACTTAGAGAATTACAATCTTCTACTTCATCAGGGTTCCTCATAGCCTCTAGTACATTGAATGTGACTTGCTAATCATTTACTCTCATGGTAAGCTCTCATTTCTGTACATCTATCAGAGTCTTTCCAGTTGCTAGAAAAGGTCTTCCAAGTATAATGAGTACCTCTTTATCAGCTTCAAAGTCCAGTACAATGAAATCTACTGGGAAGATGAATTTGTCAACCTTTACTAGTACATCCTCTATTTTTTCTTCAAGGTATGCATGAGATCTGTCAGCTAATTGCAGAGTGACTGTTGTTGGTCTGCATTCCCCTACTCCCAGCTACTTAAATACAGATAATGGCATCAAATTAATACTAGCTCCCAAGTCACAAAGTGCTCTGCCAGCATACCTAGTTCTTATAGAGCAGGGTATTGTAAAACTTCCTAGATCTTTTACTTTTGTAGGAATCTTACTTTGGAGCATATGACTGCTTTCCTGTGTTAAAGCAACAGTTTTAAATTCGCTCAGTCTTCTTTTTCTTGCCAAGATGTCGTTTAGAAATTTCACATAATTTGGCATTTGCTCCAAAGCTTTCACAAAAGGTATATTTGTGTGTAATTGCTTCAGCACTTCCAAGAATTTGCTGAACTGCTTGTCTTATTTTTGCATCTGGAACCTTTGTGAAAAAGGTGATGGATGTCTAAACTGTTGGGTAGCTGCAGGAGGTCTCAAACTCTGTTTGTTTAGTTTGGTGTAGGTTGTGGCTATTGGTGTTGCAACTTCTTTTCAGCATGATCTGGTTAAATTTCTTCCTTCTGCAGTTACTGTAGCTTGTCCCATGAAACCAATGTCTTGATGGGGAGGTTGTTGTAACATACTTCCATTTTGAGGTGATTTTTGTGCTGAATTGAATTCCATCCCATTTTTGGTTACATCAACTGGGATATCAACATTCTTTCCAGATCTCAAATTAATTACTTTGCAGTGTTCTTTGTCATCTCTCCTAGAGTCTTCTGTGTTGCTAAGTGAGCTTCCTTGAGTTCTGCTGCTCATTGCTGTGGCAAGTTGTCCCATTTGGTTTTCCAGGTTTCTCAAAGATACAGCTTGACTCTACACAATTGCTTCATTCTTTGCAATGTATTCCTTAATCAGAGCTTCTAGGGAAGTGATTGGATCCTGACTGATATGCTTTTGCCTTTGACTCTGCTGATGAAAACTAGGTGGTTGTGTGTTTCTATTTTGTCCATTCAATGCTGGAGCATTTCGATTCTGATTGCTCCATGAGAAATTTGGGTGTTGTTTCCAACCAGGGTTGTAAGTATTTGAATATGGGTTGTTCTGAGGTTGTCGATTGAAATTACCCACATAATTTACTGAAGTTGGATTTCCAGGACAATTATCAAAGTCATGTTCTTCACCACAGTATACACAAGAAAGTTTAGCAACTTAGTTTACTGTTGCTGGAGCAGATATCATGGCCTTTACCATGTTAGTCAATGAGGTTACTTGTGCTTATAAGGTTGTAATTGCATCTATGTTATGTACCCCTGCTGATCCTCTTGCTGCTAATTGCCTGGCTGAAGGCCACTGATAATTATTATTGGCAATTCTCTCTAGAATTTTATAAGCTTCAGTGTAAGATTTGGATAACAGGGCTCCATTTGCTGAAGCTTCCACCATTAACCTTGTACTTGGGTTTAACCCATTGTAGAAAGTTTCCAATTGAATGCAACAAGGAATACCAAGATGATGACTCCTTCTGAGCAATTCTTTGAATCTTTCCCAAGCCTCGTACAAATTCTCATCTTCAAGTTGATGGAAGAAAGTAATCTCATTCTGTAACTTTGCATTTTTTGTCGGTGGGAAATATTTCATTAGGAATTTGTCAGCCAATTCATTCCATGTAGTGATAGAATCAGATGGTAACAAATTTAACCATGCTCTTGCTCGATCTCTTAAGGAATAAGGAAAAAGCCTCAGCCTTAAGGCATCTTGTGTTGCTCCAGCAATCTTAAAAGCATCACTTACTTCTAAGAACAATTTAAGATAGAGATGAGGATCTTCATTTGGCAATCCATTGAATTGACCAACTGTTTGCAACATTTGAGACATCAGTGGCTTCAATTCAAAATTTGCAGCTTCTACTTCAGGTCTGATGATCCCAGGGTGTACAACTTGAAGAGTTAACACAGCATAATCTCTTACAGTTCTGTCTCTGTCATCAGCCATGTAAATAACATTGTTATTGCCTGGCTGTCTCCCGTTAGCATGTTCATTATGCTCTTCTTGAATGTTGACTGGTTATAAGGGCCTGTGAGGATTCAAATTTCCCGTATCCTGTAAATTATTCATGCTTGAAATAGTTTTTGAATTCCTTTGTTCTCTTCGCAGTCTCCTGATAGTCTTTTCAATCTCATGATTGAACTGGAATACCACAGATCTATCTTTGCACATGCACGTACTGATCTGCAAAAAAATATAATGAATTAGGTCAATTTTGGCGCTATCAAGATTTACTTCACACTTCAAAGATAAACAATCAATCCCCGGCAACGGCACCAAAAACTTGTTAGTTAATTTTATAAGCAATTGCTACCAATGTCAATGTGCAAGTATACACAATAAGTAATAAAGTGATGAGTATTCAAGAGCGTCTCCACAGGGATTGATGTTACTCGAAATGCTATAACAATCACAATAGTGAGCATCAACTTAAGGTCTAAGTTAATAATTGTAAAGTAATTTCTATCATAATTAATGTTTGTGAGAGAATTAAATAAAATAATACCATAATGAAATAAACTATGTTTATTGTGTCTAAGATTTAATTGAGATTATAGTAGTTGAATGATCAAACTCTCCTTATGGGGGTGACTGTTTTCTTTATCAAATTAGCACCAATTGTTACGACAAGTGCTGCAGCACTAGACAGAATAAATCTGCATCCTCAGCTATCGCATATTGGAAGTCTCATACCCTTAAATCTACTAACAATGACCAGTTGCTAATCTACTTATGGCATGGCATTATGATCTTTAGTCTCTCCACCGTACAAGGTGAACACCTATGTCTAGTGTGTCACAAATCTTAACTTCAAGTATTGCCCTTATGGAATTCAAGATAACTTAATCCAGGAAACTCAACTTAAGATCAAGTAATACTCTAATAATATCCACTAAGACATGCTCTTTTGCTGCTCTATCTTAACTAAAACTATCAAATGGGTGGTCAATCGAAATAACAGTTATATTCATAAAAACTACTAGAGTAAAATGCTACAGCAATGACATAACAACATACAAATTAGGGTAAACAAAAGCCCATGAGTGTGCATGCGTTAAATTAGGAAACATGCAGATTGCAATTTTGTGGCTGACCCGCCCCTAAGTTTTCTCCCGCATTGCTCCTAGATTGCTACAGCACTGGTTGCTCTAACATCCGCAACCATACTGCATTATTCCTGATTGTGCTTTACTTCTTTTGCGGCTGTCTTCTTTGCTCCTCTTGCTCGTCTAATGCCTCAACATCCCTTCATGAATCAAGACTTTCTGAAAACCTACAATTATGCACCTGTTTTTAGCACAAATTACTTTGATTTAAGCAAAACTTATTAAGACTCAACTAAAATGAATGTTTATGCAAAATATAACCAAAATGTAATAAAAACACCTTATTTGATCTCTAAGTGATCTTGATTTAAGTCTAGAAAGGATGTAATAACTCTCATTTTCTAGAGTTATCATGTACTCAGACGGGCCCCAAAGGCCTATATCTCATCTGTATCATCTGTATTTTAATATCTGTCTGTATCTCATATCTGTATCTTTGTAATCATCACACTGTATGCATATGCCCCCAAAAGGCAAAAGCGCCCAAACACACGGCCCAAAGCCTCTATATGTGTTCAGACGGGCCCCAAAGTTCTCTCATCTCATCTGTATCACATGTATCTAGAGGGAAGGGTACTGTCTAACGATTTCAAAAAAAATCACTATACTCATATTCACATACCTTTTAACCATACTTTAAATCATACCACATTTGAATACATTTTTCTTATCTTTAAAAAATTATCATGCTTTATTCAAAGTCGATACACAAAATCATTAACCAAACATTTTAATATAATATCAATGCGTGAATAAAATCCATTTCGAGAAATTATTAAATCAGAACATTTAAAACACTTATTTCACAAACATGCATTACTATCATATTTAACTATGCAAATAGGTTTTGTATATTCTACTCATAGTGACGGTGTTCACGCTCAGTCATCGTCCACGTCTGCGGACCGGTTCTCACTCACGGATCCTCCTAAATCAAGGAAACGACATAATTATTTTTCATAAATTAGAATTACGACTAAATTTATGCAATAAACTCGAAACAAACATCTATCCATAATTTACAACTCCCGTGTCGATAAAATTACTAAAATGCCTTCGAGTCCGTAAATCATTAAAATACACCGAAATCAGAAATCACCGAATTACCCTCAGAATCATAATTACACCCAATCCTCAATTCTAGGAATTACTAAAATATCCACAGGCTCAGAAATTACAAAATCACCGTCAGAGTGTGAAATTATCGAAATGCCCTTGCCGGTCAACGGTCATCAGAATTTAGTCAACGCTGGCCGGGAAGTTCAAGTCTGAAAGTTCCAATCACACTGAGTTCAATGGTACCGACGGTGAGCTCCAACTCACGACAACGACGCTAGAATTTAGTTCGACAGCCGTGAATTCCAACAATTGACCGACGGCGAAACAGTAATTCCCGGTGGCTATGGATGGTCGCAAATGGAAAAGGGAGTCGTAGGGGAACAAAATCCAACTGGTGGTGTCACCCAAAACCGGCGAAAATCCCAGCGGAGCAAAGTGAAATAGTTGCGGGTTTTCAAGCTTCGATTACTGTTGTTCTGGCTGGTTTTCGGCAATGAGGATGGCAAGGGAATGACGGCCGGCTTCTAAGCTTCAGATTGGTACCAAGCTCGGCCGAAACAGTGGCCGGGAATGGGAGATATGGCCGGGTCAAGGTCGCGAGTTCCGGATCGGGTTTTCGGGTCTGTAGTTGGGTTGGTTTGGCAGCTTCTCTCTCACTCTCTGTTACACATGCATATGTTTCCTCTGTTTCATTTTAAATTCTACATATGTTACACCATGCTTTCCATACCCAATTTGATTACCCGTTCCCTTCCATATGGTCATTTCAGCACCTGGATCCTTAAACACTTTAGGGTACCCATTAATGAACCATCTTGTAAACCCTCTAAGAGTATAGGGGATGAAGCCGTGTGTGCCTTAGGATTTGAGTGGCGTAATGGAGCATTGGTAAAGTTCATTGACATTAAGTACACTTTGATTGCTCCGAGTGATGATTGTCCTCTCAATGATGTGGTTCATGTTGATCAACTTCCTGATTTTTCACTTCCTTTTCGGGGTTAGTGTAGACGTCATGATCCTCCTATATATGCATATGATCTTGATTCTTTGCATCTGCTATACCACCTCCAGAGCCCTCTACCTCTGAAGAGGTTACTTTTCAGCAGCTTATGGATGAGGTGAGGGCACTTGCTGTGCAGCAAACCAGTTTTTAGCAGCACATTCTCGAGGAGCATCAGCGTCTCTCACAGTAGCATCAGCAGCTCCTTCATGGTTAGCGCCTCATCTTTGACCACTTTGGTATTCCATATCTATTTCCACCTCTACCACCACCATTACCACCACCTCAGTAGTCTCTCTTCTCTTATGCTTGTATTGGACACACCAACATTTACTGCTTGATGTTCTTTTATTTTTTATTTGAGATTATGTGGATGTTTGTTATGATTTTCATTCTGTTTTGGATTATGTGGATTTGATATGATTGTTTGTTATTTTTTTTCACTTATGTTTTGGATAATGTGGAACTAATGTGCTTGTCTAGAGTTTTTGATGCATGATAGGGGGAGTATTTTACTTTTTTTTTTTATGATGAAGGGGGAGATATGATATATAATTGTTTGTTTCTAAAAATATGTATTCATATGCATTCATGCAGCGGGAGCTTTTTAAAATATTTTTCAAATTAGTTTTTAATCTTGCAATTATTAAGGGGAGTTTTTCATAACTTAATTAAACAATTATAATGTGTTTTGTCATCATAAAAAAAGGAGAGATTGTTAGCCTATATGGCTATAAAATGTTATTTTGATGATAACAAACCATATGTTTTGGATAAATAAAGAATTACACATTGTGTTTTTTAGGCAAGAAAATGATTTTATGAAATTGATTGTTTTCAAGTTTATGGTTTAAATTGAAAAGTTTTGAGAATTTTAAAATCAACAAGTATTGTTTTAAATTCTGAAAATGGAGCTATTTGCAAAGTTTTATAAATATTTGGGTTATAGTATAATTTTATAAAGTTTTAGGATAAAACAACAATTTTAGAAAATAATTATTTCACTGTAGCAAGCGGCTAACCGGATTCACCAAATCGGCAAACCGGTTAACAAGCAGAAGCTCTCTAGAGTAAAAATGGCTAACCGAAAAAAAAAGCAGTAAACCAGATGTGCAAAAATTCAAATCTTTGACCATAACGGTAACATCGAGTAGCAAACCGGTTAACATAAAGCGGCAAGCCAATTATCACCAGAAAGTTAATAACGATTAGTTTTATACTCCTACTGTAAAATGGCTTCAATCAAATTCAAATGGAGAGAGACAACTATTGTTATCATTGAGCAATCTTTTGCAATCTGAGCATAAAATTTGTGTATTCATTTCATTCATTTATTGAGCTTTCATTTGTAATCAAACACATTGTGTAAGGAAAATTTATTTGTAATCATTTTTGTAAAATCAAGTTGAGAAGTTGTAAGTGTTGAAATACATTTGGGTTAAGAGATTGAGGATAATCTCCTGTTGTAAAGGTCCATTGACACCTTGGAAGTTAATTATAAGAGTTGTTGAAGCCTTGGAGGCTCGCATAGTGAAATCCTCAAGCCCGGTGAACTTGGAAGTGTGGATGTAGGTATGGTTGGCCGAACCACGTAAAAATCGCGTGTTTTCTCTCTCTTACCCTATCTCTTTATTTTTTATTGCACATTAATTTGTTTATTTCGAATTTGGTTGCTTTGTTTAAATTGCACTAAGTTTTAATTGCTTAAATTTTTAGAATCCCAATTCACCCCCCTCTTGGGTTTCCTAATTAGTATTTGACATTACACTTTGAAGGTCAGGTTAGTCTCTAAAAGGTGGCAAGTTCTCTTACTCACATAAAACACTCAAATTTTCTCTCATTCAAGGGATTCCCTGAAAGCCCTCATCTCTTTCAACCTCCAACTAACTTGACCGTCTGAGTGCCGTTGCTAGCCACTATCGGCACCACCACTAATTACTATTTTCTTTGATTTTAAGTTCGTCCTAGTCACGACCATCCCCCGAAAACTGTCTCTAGGTGCTTTAGTCTCCATTGTTATCAAGACCATCTCTTGAAAATAAGCTCTTATTGTAACACCCTTTCCTTGTTTGTTTGTTTATGCTTACCTATTTAATTGTCTGTCGTTTGTTTGTATTAATCGATTTTAATTAGCACTATTTAAGATAAAGTATAATTTCTTTATTTTTTTTAAAAAATAAATTATTGTAGAATATCATTTTTATCATATAATCGTATAATGTATTCTTATAAAAGCAAGTATTTTTATAAAACCTAAACTCTTCCTATCTCCCAACAACTAAAACTCTTTATCCTAATAACCATATAAAAGCAAAGAATTCTAGGGTTTTCTTTTATGCACATTTGAAATAAGTTTTCAGGTAATTATCCTTCTCTAATACATGTTCTCTAATCTTATGTGTTTGATGATGAATGCATGCATTGTTCTCTTTATCATGAATGACTAGTTAGGAATTATGAGGTATGAGTGATGTGATTTGATTATTGTTTTCCCTTTATTTTGATTCAATTTCGGCACTAAAGTTTTTTTAAAAAATAAAAAATAAACTAGACATCCTAAGGTTTTCAATGATATATTTTGTGCAAAGAGATTCCAAGTAATCAACTTGTTGTGATTTCCTGAAGTTGGAACAATGGTGCTAGAAAATTCTGATTTTCAGTAGCATGTTTGATTTCACGATTTGTCTGTCTATTCAAATGATATCTAAAAATTATGTTGATTTTTCTATTTAATGTTCATTATGTCTACTTACTATTTCATAATTGTTGGTTGAGTATAAAACTTATTACAAAATCATTATGTTGGGCTGCTGCAGTTCTGGAAATTGCTTTCCAGAATTGCGATTGCTGATGGTGAAATTAGTTTAGACTATTAAAAGGCTTTAGAATGACCTATAAAAATTATATCCATATAATATCATGTGTCTCATATGATTTAAAGTTCATTTGACCAATTTTGATTGACTTAACATTAGGTTATGATTTTCTGAATTGCAAAACACAAACCTGAAAGTTTCTGGACAGATTTGCTGGTCTCTTAATATAAATTCATTTAAAATAGTTTTACATCTTCAAAAATTCTAGAAATTTGATATATTGTTTCTACTGTTGTAAAATCAATTGGTATAATTTTTATGATTTTTATTAAATATTTTATGAATTTTCTAATTCAGCTATCTCTGTTTTTATCACTGTTGGACAGTGCGAACATTCACATGTAAAATTCTTTTTGCAATATGCTTCTGGCCTTCATTCATTTTTTTACATTTTCATATGAAATGCTGCATGTGTTTATGGTTTCTTTTTGTAATTTTTACAATTTTCCGACTTATGATCAGCTTAGTAAAAGTTTGCTTGCATAAGATGGTCAAGTTTAGACTCGCTTTGATGGTTTAGTACTTATGACTAGGCTTGATTATGTTGAATTTATATTGATAAGAATGCGTCTTGTTGTTTTAGGATGAGAGTGACCTCGTGGTTGAGGTTACCTTTCTTTTTATTATTGAGGATTGAGGTAAGTAGATTCATGCATAGTACATCTATTTTACAATTAAATTCCTTTTGATTCAAGATATGTATTATGTTGAAAAAAAAAAGTAAATGAAACTGATTTGTCTAGTCTTTTACAATATTTTGTTAAGTAAAATCATTCCTTAAAAATTATTTATAACAAAACTTTATTTATTAAAAACTTGTTTTATAAATTGTCTTAAAAATGAAAGCTTTTATTAAATTGTTCTACGTCAAATACTTTGAAATAATTATGAATTATTTAAATGTAATTTATGGAAGTTTACAAATGATTAAATGTTCAAGGATGATTTTATATGTTTGGCTCATTATTTGTAGTGATGTTATGTTATGTTATGTTATGGAAGGCTAGCTGGATTTTGTGCACATATGATGTTAATGTTAATGATTCTCGCGGGGTAAAGTACCCTGAATGATGTTATATGGCCGGGTCATTGGGTCTACAAGTAATACTATGTGGCATGAGCTAATTATGTTTTATGTGTTTAGAATACTTTTGTTATTTTTAAAGGATTTAAATGTCTTTGTAATGATGTGATTTATTCTTGTTAAATGATGATTTACAAAGGTAGTTTCTCTTATTGTTTTGCACGTCTAAGAAGTTTTATTAAATTATATTTTAAAAGTTTTTAGTATTGTGCATGAATTTACTTATTAAGTTGACGACTCACCTCTGGTTACCACATTTTTGTAGATAGAGTTAGATGATGTCAGCTCATGGTCTTAGGAGGAAGAATAAGAGCTTTGTTTCTTTTGAGGATTAATATTACGTTGATAATTTAAGACTAATTTAGCTTCCTTTGGGATGATATTTATTTGAGAATATGTTATTTTAAAATTTATTTACATTCTTTTGGAGGTTTAGGACATTTATTGTTGGTTATTACTTTGAAAGTTTTAGATACGAGAATGATTAAATGCAGTTTTACTTCAATTTTACCGTAGTGTCTTGTTAGTGGAATTGGGGTGTTATACTTATAATGTTTTTGGGATGAACCAAAATCAAATTAAAGCAAAAACATCATTTGTTGGTCTTTTACTATAAGGATTAGGATCCAATGTTAAGCCGAATTTTTTTTAGCATTAAATTAATGGTTAGTATTATTATTATTATTTTTTCCTAACAACTACTGATGCATTATTCAGTAAAAACTTTACTCAATGCAAGCCACCTAACGAAAGTATTGAAGACTTTATTTCGAAGCTATGATTAATCACAATATGCTTTAAGATATAAAACGTATTCTACTTATTGCTTTCTTAACTCAAAGAATAATATTATTACCAATATATTTCAAGTAGCTTATTCAATCATTGTTATCTTGATTATTATTTCCTCGACCAAAAAAATAAAAATCTATTCACTTCGAGTAATGATGTAAAATAAAATAAAGTGAGATAGCTTCTTTCTCTAAAACTAATTATTCTATTTTTCAATGCAAGTAAATATTATGTAACATCAATTTACATTATATTGCTCCAACTTTTTGGCTTTTTTTAGTTGTTTGTAGTAAATGAAAAGGTTTCAAAATTTGAAGATTCAAGGCCTGACTAGGGATGGCAATTTGACACCGTCCGAATTTTGACCTGATTGATCCGACCCAAGTTTTTTGGACTGTGATCCGAATTTTTTAGTCTCGGGGTTGGGTTCAGGCCAACAAATTAAAGCTCAATTAAATTCGGGTTGGTGTTCGAGCCCTATAAATATACAATGCGTATGGGAAAAATTATGGATTTTTTTTTAATTTATGTTAAGTTGCGGAATTGAATTGTGGAATTGTGTATTTTTATTTGTATAATACACTAGTTTTTTTTTAATGAAAAATTATGGACATATAATAGTTTTAGAACAAAACAATATTGTTTTACATCATTGACAAACAAAGTAAAATTGGACAAAGCAAAACAAAATTGGACAAAACAAAACAAAATATTTAAGGCAAGAGAGAAAGCACTGTGTCGGCTCACAAAAAGTCTAACTTGACCTGAAATGCAAATAATCAGGCTTTTTTTGGATTAGGCTTTCAATTTCAGTAATCGGATCAGTCCAAGCCCGAACCCAACCTGACCAATTGCCATCCCTACATATGACTATTGTTATTTTGACCAAATGATATTGTAATAAGTGTATAGTTATTTGAACTCATTGAATTACTCATTCAATTCACTTTTGAAAATAATTTTTAATTATTAAAATACCCTTAAATCAAATCATAATTATAAACCTAAAATATAGTAAAAAAATAATAGAAATTCTATTCTTTAAATCCATCTTTACATTCAACATTTAACTGTTTTCTTTAAACCCTAAATTATTTTTTTAATTTTTGATTAATCGTAGAATACATAAAAAATGATTCGTAATTTTGTAATAATATTATACTAACAAACTGTTATAGCACATTCAAAAAATACTTAACCAGTTCTTATTTACATAGTGAAATGCAAATAGCACATTCAAATGTTAAAGAATTAGAGAGCTGCTGCTAGAGATGAAACATATGGATTCTTACATCAGAAAAAAATTATGTTTTCTATCTTACAAGACTAGCCACTGAAAAGCATGGTAAAGAAAATCAAATAATTCTCACTTGAAAAAAAATTATGAAATAGAATTAGAATGACACAGCCACCAATCAAACTATTTGACAATAACTAGCAGAAGATAAAGCTTGCGAAATGGAGGCTGAAAGCAAGTAATGAAAACTCTTTCAACAAACTGATATATAACAAAATGCAATAAAGAAAATAAAAAATTCATTACAAGTACATGTTAAAGATATCCCAAGTAGTTTTGATGTAATTGAAATATTTGAGATTGAAGTGGAAATAAGATTTAAAATCAATTGAGAGGAATAAATTAGAAACCCTAATACTAATAAAATACACGCAAAAACCCTAATTCTAAATCATGGAAAAAAAACCATAATACGAATAAATCGTGCCCTTTCTTTTTCTCTTTCCTCTTCATTGTTCCTCACTGTTAATTTTATTTCTAATGACAATTTTGATTTCAAATTAAGTGGAAATAAGACCACCCACGATTGTGCTTGCTGGATAATAATTTTTTTAAGCAAATCCTGCATTCATTGTCAATTTAAAATTCAATAGCTCCTGTCTTGCTGTATTTTTTTCTGTATAATCTTTCCCCAAGTGATTTTAATAGAAATATTAAGGAAAGGAAATATTTGGAATGAACTTTATTGATGCTTTACTATTATATTTATGCAACAGCCGCTGATGGATTCGCCAAGAAATATGATAAGTAAAAAATAAGATGATAATAACAATCTCTAAAGCTAAGGTTTATCTTACGCAAGTAGCTATCCTTATTGAATTTAAAAGGATAACAACTAGCTTTGTAAGTTTGGGAACAGCCCCACGTCATGTTTCAAGAATGTTAAATACGGCCAAGTAAGATGCCAAATAATCCAAGGACTTTGATATAGTTAATTTAGTTACTGCACTTTCATGCCCCCTCAAGCAAACACTGAAACCACTCCGTAGCGAGTAATTTTGTGAGGATATCTGTAGATTGAAAGTCTGTAGGAATGTATCTAACTTCCACGAGGCCTTTTGACACTATACCTCTGACAAAGTGCGCGTCAACATCAATATGTTTTGTTCTACAGTGGTGGACTGGGTTAGCAGCTGTGCTGTCGCACCAGATAAAAGGGGTTCAACAATTACAATCTTCAGTTCATCAAGCACTGAAGGATTTGTCACCAATGATCTTTCAGGTTATGACTCAAGTTTGATATGAACTTGACGTATGAGCGCGTTTATTACCACTAAAAAAACTTAGCAAGAGAAAATATTCCTCTCAAAATTAGAGAGAAAAAATCTTTTTAATTCTGAGGATGTTCATTATGTTCCTAAGATAACAAAAGTATCATTAGCCCAAGATAACAAACTGATTCTTGATTTTATTGACAATATTTGTATTATTAATGAGGAGAAGCAGGAGAAGATGCGACTAAAAGAAAGACCGTTAAAGGGTTATACCAATTTCCATTAGTTAAAAAAAATGTTGCTGCCTTAAAAAGTCCTCATATTGCTATTTTACTTGCTTCTCTCAATTTGAGTCTTTTGAATCCAATAAGTTCTGTACAAGAACATAGTCATAGGCCTAGTTGAATAATTCTTTTTCACAATCGGATCGAGCATCCTCATCCTAATGTGTTAAAACAAATATTGCTTTTATGTAATAAACCTTCAATTGGCAATAAAAATCTTATTCCTTATTTTTGCGATGCTTGACAACAAGGAAAAAAAGGCATAAGCAACATTTTGAAAAGATGAGTGCTTCACAACCTTTAGAGCCTTTACATCTTCATTTGTGAGGACCAGCCCCTTTGTTGTTATTTTAATTGTTTCTTTCAATTTGAGTCTTTTGAATCCGATAGGTTCTGTACAAGAACATAGTCATAGGCCTAGTGAAATAATTCTTTTTCACAATCGGATCAAGCATCCTCATCCTAATGTGTCAAAAGAAATATTGCTTTTTATGTAACAGACCTTCAATTTGTAATAAAGTCTCATTCCTTATTTTTACGATGGTTGCCAAAAGGGGAAGGCATAAGCAACATTTTAAAAAATGAAGCACCATAGCTTCACAACATTTTAGAGCTTTTACATCATCATTTGTGAGGACCGACACCCCTTTGCTGCCAGGAAGAAGTTTTAAATACTATCCGAGCATAGTAAATGACCACACACGTTATACCTGGATTTTTCCTCTCAATGCTAAGTCATAGACTCTTACAATCTTTAAGAACTTCAAAATAAATATTAAAGATCAATTGAGAAAACATATTCTACAAACAGACTGGAGGCTTGTGGTTAAAAATAAAAACAAATGCACTACCAATGTTCGAAATTGAAAGTAATTTATAATAACCAATTTCTCACTTCCCTTAAACTTAAATTTTATATTGGAGGCACCAATATCATTTGTGACATGATGTGTCACACCACTGTCCAAAAACCATCCATGATCAACTTCCTCTTCTGGCATTGTCATGTAGGCAGAAGTTTGTCCCATTGGTTTATTATTTCACAATACAGGGAACATATTATTAAAATGAAAATAGCATTGACTTGTTGAGTGCCCATGCTTACCACATATCTGACAAGTAGATCTATTAACTCCCTTATTGAAATTGTTTCCAGCCCAGCCTCTACCGTGAATATCACCGCAAAAGTTTCTTGTTGGGAAATCTCTTCTAGTGGGTTTTCATCTATTTGAAAGATGGTTTAGCAAAGTTCAGATTTAAGTGAGCATTAGGCCCAAGATTGCCAGTTGCTGTAAATTGCTACATCATGCTCTCATGATTTAGCAAAACTGAAAACATTTCAGGTAAAGAAAGGTTATATGTCCTTGCTGCTATGTATATGACAACAAGATCGTACTCTAACCCTAAACTTTCAAGAATATAGGAGATTAATCATTCTCATTGAATCAAATTTTTCTTGGTGGGTTGTATCTACATTTTCAGTTGCAAGACCATAGATTTTGACTATTATACAAAATGTGTTTCAAGTGCATTCTAGACTTCAAAAGAAGTTGTATATTGCACCATTATTCCTAAACCGACTCTATCATTGATGACAAGAGCCAGCTGAGCAAGATCTTGTCCCTCCTGAGCCACTGAATATACCTAGGGTTTTCAGCTGTAATAATGGTTTGATGTTCATCTATATTCACTATGAACTTAGTTGGAACAACCGTGGACCCATTAATTAGAAACTCAATGTTGTTGCCTCGAATTGAAGAAAGTACTTGAGATTTCCATATTAGGAAATTCTGTCTATCAAGCTTAATGGGAGAGGTGAAACTAAAGGTTTGTCAGGAACACTACTAGAAAAATGGGCTTTACTGACACTTCGTTATTGACACTTTGCAAAAAGTGTCAGTACTTATGTACATAAGCACCATTTTCCGCTTTTGACAAATAGGAATAAGAGATTAATGATACTAGGGTGTCAGTAAACTAAATATCAAAAATCACTAACACTAAAATATCAATGATAAAAAAAATTCATAAAAATTTTGTTTTAGCTCCAACTCGAACTTGAGAGCTCTAAGATTTAAAGCTTTAATGTTCGGAGCACAGACCATCAAATCTCGATGAGTCAAAGTCATAATAATATTTCAATTATTAAAAAATGAAAATATAAATAACAACAACATAAAACACACTTGACTTTTCCCCATCCAGACTATATCGACTGTCTCTATCTTGCTTTCATCGTTCGCTTTCGCTTTCGTTTTTCTCTTCTCGATCTCTTCTGTTTTGCACTATCCATTTACAAATTAAATTCAATTAATTTAGATAGATAATGAAAAGCTAAAACTCTGTTTTGTTTTTCCATTTTCCCCAAATTGAAACACAAACCAAAACCCTAATCGCTTGTTATCGAAGGGATTTTTCTCCAACTAAATCATCCAGTGCCTATACTAGGCAAGCAAGTAAAAGCCATCGACAAGGGGTGAAGTGGCACCATCGGTTTGGTATTCAGGTAATCTCATTCTCCTGACAAGTTAAGTCCAGAGAAAGAACTGTAGAGGAGGTTATCAGCTGGTAATGGCAGAATATTTTATTTTTTTAGGCAATTTAATTATTGGGTTTGTTTTAATTTGGCTTATGAATAATATTTTTGAATTTTTATTTTTGGGTTGTTTCAGATATTTAGAAATTGAACAGAAGTGCAACCCTGGTGGGTTTTGTTTTCCAAATCTTTTTCTTTTATTCGTAACTTGAAATTTTTGTTCTTATTTTTCTATATCTTCACTCACATGCAGTCCAAAAAAGACAGGCATTTTAAGTGGTGCATTACTTAAACTCAAAACACTTGTTGCTGCGACTCTGTTTTTTTTGCCACATTTGAGGTCAGTTTCAAACTTTTGTGCATGTGATTTACTGTCATTGTTATTTAAAACTAAGAATGTGCATTTTTTTTAGTTTCTGAAATAAATTGTTCCGTTTCTTAACTTTGAGCAATAAGTTAGTTGATTTTGAATGTACTAAAATATGAAATTTCATTTTAGCTTTTGCCTTTGTGATTAGGAGATGATTGTTTGGGTGTTATAATGGCTGAATGACTGTGTATTTAGTGGTTACAAACTATTTACATCTCTGTTTCATGTAAAGAGAGGCAAATTTTGTTATATAATCCTACTTGTTTATTTATTTTGTTTTGGTTGGACGATTTGTAATAGAGACAATGACTATGATATGAATTAATTAAGTTCATGGTTGTGAATATTTTAAGATTGTATAAAGTTGATGATTTGTGTTTGATTCAATAAGAAATGCTTGTTTTAAAGTAGTTCTGCATGTTGTATTTGAAGTTAAAAAATGATTTATAGAATCTTAAAAAATGGCTTGCAAAGTGGTATGAAGACATTATTTATTTGAACTCTTAACTTTTGTTAGTTACTTGACTTATGAATTAGTTTGACTACTTAAAAAGCCATTAGCACCCATCTTACCTATTAAACTCCTATTTAAGTTTCAAAACTTCTTTTGTTTCAATTTCAGGATTTTGTCTAAATTATTATTATAATTAATGATTTATAGGGGCTATTAATGATTTTCCATAATTATAAGTTTATTATTACAACTATAATCATAATAACATTGAACTTTAAATTAATCATGCAATTTAATTAAACTTAAACTGACATTACATATGTGAACAGGCAAAATATTTGAAATGGAGAGAAGTTGGATAACTTGTGATAGATTGTCTGTAGAGTATCGTTCTGGAGTTGCTGATTTCTTAGATATTTCCATTTTGAATGCTGAAAATCGAATGTCAATTAGATGTCCTTGCACCTTTTGTTGTAATATGGAGTTTCATACTCCTCAACAGGTGAAGGATCATTTATTTGAAAAAGGTTTTCTCCCAAGATATATTGTTTGGACTTGGCATGGTGAGACTGACTCTAAATCTACATTTACAAACTGTGAAGACCATTCACATAGTCAAAGATTTAGATGTCATGATTACAGTAATATAATTGACAAGGTCGAAGATGCTTACGAGCATTGTGATAGAGATCCTAGTTCTTTTAAGGATATGCTTGAAGATGCTGAAAAGCCTTTGTACCCGGGTGCAAAACATTCAAAGTTATCTAGTTTAATGAGACTTTACAATGTGAAAGGGAACTAAGGATGGTCCGATAAAGGGTTTTCTGCTTTGTTAGAAGTCCTTGCTGATATTTTGCCAAATAATAATACTCTACCTATGTCAATGTACGAGGTTAAGAAAACAATGAAAGTGCTAGGCTTAGAGTATGAAAAAATACATGCATGTCCAAATGACTGCATTTTGCATAGGAATGAATTTGCTGATCTTGCTGAATGCCCAAATTGTGGAGCATCTAGGTATCAAATAAAAAAAGATAGCTCAACCAAATTTAGGAAAGGGGTTCCTAAAAAGGTATTATGGTATTATGGTATTTTCCACCTATTCCTGGGTTGAAAAGATTGTTTCAATCACCACAAACAGCTCAAAATTTAACATGGCATGCTAATAAAAGAATTAGAGATGGCAAACTTCGCCACCCAGCAGACTCACCAGCCTGGCAACTAATTGACAATAAGTGGCCAAAATTTGCACAAGAACCTAGAAATCTCCGTTTAGCTCTCTCAATTGATGGGGTTAACCCACATAGTACACTTAACACTACTTATAGTTGTTGGCTTGTTATATTAATAACATATAATCTTCCTCCATGGTTGTGTATGAAGAGAAAGTTTTTGATGTTGTCACTTTTGATATCTGGCCCTAAACAACCTGGAAATGATCTAGATGTATACCTAGCACCTTTGATTGAGGACTTAAAAACTCTATGGGATGTAGGTATTGATGTTTATGATTCTTATAGAAAAGAAACCTTTAATTTACGGGCTGTCTTGATGTGGACAATCAGTGACTTTCCAGCATACGGAAACCTCTCTGGTTGTACTGTTAAGGGCTATTATGCTTGCCCAATTTGTGGGATAGACACTTGTTCATGTTGGCTGCCACATAGTAGGAAAATGTCATATATGGGCCATCGCCGCTTTCTACCACTCGGTCACCTATTTTAGAAACTGAAAAAGGTTTTTAATGGGAAGCAAGATTGGAATGAGCCTCCTAAAACTTTGTCTAGTGAGGAAATCTTTAATATGGTGGAAGATATAGATATTAAGTTCGGGAAAAAGAAGGCCAAAAAGTGGAAACATGATGGCGGTGGTGGCGGTGATGGTGATGAGAACATAACTGAAAAATTGTACAAAAAAAAGTCAATCTTTTTTTAGTTAGATTATTGGAAGCATTTATTAGTTCGCCATCAATTAGATGTGATGCACATTGAAAAAAATGTATGCGAGAACATATATGGCACATTACTTCATCAACCAGGCAAACCAAAAGATGGGATTAATGCTAAAAAAGATCTTGAGTCTTTGAAGATCAGGGGAAAACTAGTTCCTGATGAAACAAACAAAAAAAAACAAAGTCCTACCTCCAGCTCCTTATACTTTGAGTAAAAAAGAAAAAAAACAGTTTTGTGAAACCTTGCTGAGTGTGAAAGGTCCTTGATGGGTATTCTTCCAATGTCCAAAACCTTGTTTCAATAGATGATTGTCGGCTTCAAGGCCTTAAGTCCCATGACTGTAATACTTTGATGCAACAATTTCTACCACTAGCCATTCGAAACTGTTTGCCTATAAATGTGAGAAGGGCCATAATCAGGATGTGCTTCTTTTTTAATACATTGTGCGGTAAAGTGGTAGATCCCAATACTCTTGACTAATTGCAAGAGGAACTTGTAATCACTTTATGCTTACTGTAGCAGTACTTCCCACCTAGCTTTTTTGACATAATGATCCATTTAACAGTCCACTTAGTTGAACAAGTTAGGTTATGTGGGCCTGTTCATCTTCGATGGATGTATCCTTTTGAGAAACAAATGAAAACTCTCAAGGATTATGTTCGTAATCGCTACCGCCCTGAGGGTTGTATTGTAGAAAGTTATATTGCAGAAGAAGCACTTGCATTTTGTGCTGAGTACATCTCAAATTGTGATGTTATTGGGCTGCCTACTGGTTGTCCAACTGATTTATCTATCGAAAAGCCTTTAGGAGGTGCAAACATAAAGGTGGTTGATGATCATTTGTTGGCACAAGCACACCGGTGTGTTCTAATAAACACCCCTGAAATCCAAATATATATCGAGTAAGTTGTTAATTTTTCCAAAAAAATATTACTATTGTATTATTAGATTAATAGACTAGTTTTTAAATCTTAATATGTCTCACTATAGGGAGCATATGCATTATTTGGCATCAAGAAACCCCTATAAGGCAAAAACAAATCTATCGTTGCAAAATGAACACATACGTACATTTTCTGGTTGGTTACAAGCAAAGGTTAGAATTACTTAACTAAATACAATATAGGATATAAACTTAACAAGATTTTTCTACATGTTACTAATTACTGTACTTATTAATTTAATTTATAGGTGGTATATGATAAAGCAAATAATGTGCCGATTGATGAAATATTGTGCTGGTTGGCAAACAAACCACGCTCAAGCGTGGTGACCTTCTCTGGTTACGAGATAAATGGCTTCAATTTTACAACGAGGGACCGGGACTGTAATCGTGTGACCCAAAATAGTGGTGTTAGGGTTGTTGCTAACACTCTACAGATTTCAAGCTCAAAAGATAAAAGTCCTCATTTTGGAGACATGACGTTTTATGGAGTCATTGATGAGATTTGGCAGCTTGATTATCTAATGGTTAAAAAAACACTTTTCAAGTGTGATTGGGTACATGATAGAGGGGTTTGCACCGACAATTTAGGTTTCACTGTAGTTGATTTAAATCGGATTGGCTATAAATCTGATTGCTTTATTCTGGCTTGTCATGCAAAGCAAGTATTTTATGTAAAGGACCAGCTAGATAATAAAAAATCAATAGTTTGTTCAGTGACCGACAAAGCTTATAAGTTAAATGGGGAAAGATGTGAAGACGTGGGTGTATTTTCTCCATTATCTAACAAACTTCCAGTATGTGAGTTGGATGAGAAAAATGATGAAGGAATTTATGACAGAAAAGATTGTGATGCTATTATAATAGATATTGATTTAGAAAATCAGTGAATGCATTATTGTAGTTAATTTCCAACACCAATTTTCACAGTTTTCCAGTAAGTGATTTATTTATATCATTATATGCTATTGCTCTTGTATTAACTTATTAATCTAAATGATATACTTATTTATTTTAATCATTTTCAGGATTGTAGGAGATGGCTGATGATGTTGAGTTCACTCTTCCGGAGCTGGACGGAAGACCAAGGAGAAGAAAACAAACAAAAAAAAAAGGTTTGCAAAAATAAGAAGTTAGTCATGAAGCTGCAATTGAGTACAATTCTTATGGTGTTCCAGTTAGAAAGGGAAGAAATGATCTTAGGAGTTACATTGGAGTCATTGTACGTGAAACAATTTTAATTTTACTTGATGATTCAAGGCGTGTGCCACTAGAGATGAAGGAAACTTTGTGGGTTCATTTTCAAGTTTGTTTTCTTGTTTCATAGTATGTTTAAAGATTTTATATAAATTCCAGATTTGTTTAAAGTTGTTTCTAATCCATGTTATTGGTTTACAGAAAAAATTCAAATTGAGCTTGAAATGCAAAAGCCAAGTATTAAAGTGGATGGGGGTTGCATCAAGAAACTTTCGATGTGAACTGGCAACTGAATTTGTTCTACCTAACAAGGACGATCGAAAGTCACTAAAGTTGCCTCCTATTGAATATCCAAGCATTAAAAAAGAAGATTGGAAACTTTTTGTTGACAAAGTTTTGTCTGACCAATTTCAGGTGTGTTGTTTGTTAATATTACCTGATTTAATTGTTGGTAGTTACTAATAATCAGTGGTAACTTTTTGTTCTTCATATAAACTGTTTGTGCAGGAAAAAAGTAAGAAGGCAAAAGACAAAAGAGCAAAGAATGTCTACAACCATCGCTTGGGTAGCACAGGATATGGTGGCATGTTGTATAGAAAAGTAAGTGTGCTAATATGGAGTAATTACAGTAACATAAGTAATCTAGTACGTATAATATAATAGAATCAATTATTTATGTTTTATATCACATTGTAACATAAAAAGGAGAGTGGAGTTTTTGAGCGGGAGATTGATCGCAGTGAAGCTTGGTTAATGGCATGAGTAGACCGAGATGGCAAATATGCTTCTGATGTGACACCAATTGCTGAGAAAATAGTAAGTTACTTGTATACTTAATTCTTATGAATTTTCTTTATAATATGTCTGTGTGGGGGTAGATATTTACGTACATATATACTGCTTTTTGTAATAATTGTATGGCAACATTTACAATTGACAGAAACTCAGTAAGATTTCATCAGAACTTATTTCTTCACATATAAAAAGGTTAAAACTTGTGTGAGGTGTTGTTTTGTAATATTTTCTGTAGTTTCAATTTGAACTGTATATGGATTTGCTCTTTGTTAAAGATTCAAGAAGGATATTAGTTTAGTTTAGCTGATGTCTTGTACTCGTAATTGCGGATTTACAATATTTTTTTTTTGTAGAATGAACTGAAGAGCCAGGTTGAACGAGGAACATTTCAATCACAAGGGTCACATGACATTCTAGGTGAAGCTCTTCAGAAGAAGCCAAATGGAAGCAGGGTGCAAGGAGTGGGGCAATTCGTCACCCCATCTATGTACTTTCATGTCCCTGATGCCACTGAGTTAGCAAGAGAAAGAAAGATGTATCAAGAGAGTTTCCAATTCATGTCTGCTCAATTAGAACGCATGAATGCAAGGTTAAATGCGTACAACAATACTGAAGTTGGAAGTTCTAACTTTCCTAAGCCCAAAACTTCCACTGGTGTTCAGATTGACAATGATCAACAATCCCCTGAAACTCTTGGAAAAAGAAAGGTATATGGCCTGTTACATGTCATTATTTTATTTCCATTTGTATATGCATGTGTTACTACTAATGGTATGTATTTTGATTATTGCATAGGCTGATTTCCCATTGGGTAAGTTGACTCCAAAATTTTTGAAGAGTAAAATCAAGGACAGTCCCACCACAATTTCCCAAGCAACTCCTCAACAAACCCCCGAAAAAGTAGAGTGTGAAATTACTTCAAAGCCCACACCGAGAAGATCTCCTGGACTAACTCCTAAAGTACTAGATAGGCAGTTCTCCTGTCATGACAAAGTACCCAACAAAGAACCACCAGTCATCAGACCAGCAGAAGTACCCAATAAAGAACCCAAAGTCATCAGACCAGCAGAAGTAGCCAAAAAAGAACCCCGAGTCATCAGACCAGCAGCAAAAGACCTTAATGTACGTGTGAAGAATACACGGGCAGCAGAACGATCAAGAAAGAATGACAGGAGTGAATATATGAACATGTTTACCATGTTCATCGAGAATTCTTTACCTTAGTTGATCAGAATTTGGCATGACACAGTAACCTTTGCTGAAATTTGGGAAACACACTTGGACAAAATGATTTGTGCTGAAATCATTGAGTTTAAAGAGGTCTCAAATTGCATTATTAACATATGGATCAAGTACGGTAAATCATAACTTATGTTTGAGTAAACTTGGCCCTATTATTTTGTTTCCTATATTCAAACTTACTTCGTTATATATATTTGTTTCCTCTTAGACACCTGTATGAAGAGATGTAGAGCAATTGAAGTACTAAACTAGTTCAGTTTGGGCTTTTTGAGAAGCTATATCCAAGGGTCAGCTTCAAAGACAGGACTCAATACATTTTAAAACTGTTAGGCTTGGCAGAATTGGGACAAGTCATCGTATTCCCGTATAACCCTAGGTATACCCTTTTTCATTTGCTAGTTATATTCTTTAATTTGTAGATTAATCACGAAGTTAAAAACTTTTACTTGTAATTCATGTGTGAGAACAATATTTACTTTGTTTAGTGCCCACTGGGTGTTATTGGCAATTGATATTGTGAGACGTACAACCTATTACCTTGATCCTTTGGAAAGTAGTCCTGATGAAGAGCTAATGCAGATTGTCAATCAGTTAAGTTTGTTATTTGTATCTTTGATCATTCTATTTTATTTTTATGTCTTATGCTAATTATTTGCTAACGTTAGCTATGTCTCTTAATTGTAGGGGGATTCGAATACATCAGAGTTTAAATTCTGATACAAAGGCCAATGTTCAATGGATACCTGTCAAGGTAAAAATCAGACAAACCTAACTAATTATTGTTAACGTACAGTAAAAAATTAATGTAATTTTGATCTTGTAGTGTCCAAGGCAGCCGAGTAGCTTTGAATGTGGTTACTATGTGATGAAATACATGCAAGATATCATCACCTATTATGTGCTTCTTTACAGTTATCTTTTTATTGCGTACTGTATGCATTTTATAAACTGTAAGGGTACTTATAATGGTGACTATGTTGCACACTGTTGAATAGATTATATGAATATCCATATAGACATTAATTAGGATTTGGGATATACACAATGTACTGCATATCCCAACACAAAACAATTGTTTGGGTTGCAAAGTAGTTGTTAGTGGGGATGTGCTATGGTGTCGTTGCTTGTACTTTACTTTGATGAGGATAAGTTGTCACCCTAATTAAGGTTTTGTATCTACATCCATATTTGTATTAAATCGCGTACTGTTGGGGTTCACAAGTTGCTTCGGCTATCAAATATTGTTGCTGTTGGGGTTCACAAGTTGTTTTTTTTTTTTTTGGAATTACCATGATCAGAATGTTCAGTATTTACCTATATAATTTTGGATTAAACAGTAACATTGTTGGAGTTTATTTGTTGGCTTTAATTGTTAACACACAAATATATTTAAATGAATGATAATTAAGTAGTTTAGTCAAGGATTTTCGGTGAATAACTTGTTGTTTTAAAATTAAAGTTCAAGGGAGTTGAGGAATACACTGTCAAGGACCTCTCGCGACTTCGTGATCAGTGGGCTACATACGTTGCCAAGTTAATTACAGCCTACAATCGCGAGGTAACATACAAGTAATTTATGATTATTTTTCCTTAAAACAAATATGTGACTTATTTTTTGTGGTGTACTAATTGATTTTATATACTTGTAGGTGGAAAAAAAATGAAGGCATATGCGGACTCCAAAATCAGTGACATTGTTGTCGATTTTTTCTTCTTGGCTAAATTTTCCGAAATTAATTTAGTACTTTATCGTGTATACTACTTATTCAAAGCTTAATTTAGTACTTGAACTTGTTTTTTACCCCCAAACAATGATGTATTTGAAATGTGTATTATGCGAATTGCATTACAAGATTTGGTATGTTTAATATATTTTGGGTTTATTTTAATTGTAAAATAAACATGAATAATGTGATTAAAAAAAATAAAACACAACCGGTATAGCACCGTTAATACTGACACTAATTATTTAAATGACGATAAGAATTTTTTATGTTACTGAGTCAGTGGATTCCTGATACTGTAGTCACATAAATCAGTGACATGTAAATAGTATCATTAAATGCTAACACGATTGAGTCACTATCCTTGTGACTCTCTAGTGACACAAAATACTGACATAGAAATAGTATCAACTGATACTAACATCATAGTATCACTATTGTGGTGATACTATAGTGACACAAAATACTGACGCAAAAATCACTGAAACCAAAAATTAGTGTCAGTGTGTTCTGGCTTGAGCATTACTGACACAATTAACAAGTGTCAGCAAAAGTAATTACTGACACTAAATTGGTGTCAGTAAAGCCCATTTTTCTAGTAGTGGAAGTATTTCCAGTATTCAAGTTGATTTGTTTTACAGCATTAGAGCTTACCATTACAACCCTGCTTGGATACTAAGGGAATATGAAGAAAATGAAGTGTTTGGAATGATTTTCATTGATGGTTCACTACTGTATTTATACTATAGGCAAGAAATATGATAACCAAAAATAAGATGATAATAATCTTTTAAGCTAAGGTTAATAATCTTATGCCAGTGGCTAGCTTTAATAAATTTAAAAGGATAATAGTTAGCTTTAGCCTAACAACTTCTTATCAGTTTGGGAAAAACCCACGTCATGTTTAAAGAATAGTAGAAACGGCCACGTAAGCTGCCACATCATTCAAGGACTTTGAAATGGTTAATTCAATTATTACCGCTTTCAATCTTCAATTCTCCCCTCGATTAATATGATATTATCGAGTGTGAAAGGAGCTGATGCATGATTGGTTTCATGTGAGTTACCATGATTCCATTATCTTTTGCTGAAAAAGAATTCAATTCTTTCATTGCTTCCAATTTGTTGCTTGATACTTGATCTACACATTTATTATGTATAAATACACAAATTTTGACAAATTAAGTGGAAACGTAAATGCAACAATTAGTAAACCAAAGTTGGAAGATTGAGATAATAGCATTAAAACCAACTTTACATATGGAAGTATAGAAGAAGTTCTCCAAGTGCAGTTCCAATGTTTCAGTTTTAGTGTCTGCAAATTAGATTGGGCTCCTGTTGACAAATGAGCTTACAAATTCAGTGACAAAAAAAATTATAGAAGCTTCAATTAGTAAACCTTTTTGCTTGCATTCAATTCTACATGCTGCAATTATACGAAATCTTGAATCTTCTGGTTTATTTCAAACACCCTTATAAAGAACTTGACGATTTATGTTAGATTTAAATTACTTGAAATAAAACCACTGTTACTCTTCTAAAAGAAGAAAGACGGCTCTCTTTGTATGTGCATCTACTATAAAACACTTAGTAAGATCACCATTAAGAACAAGTATCCAGTCCCCTTGATAACGAATCATTTTGACTAGCTTGGCAAGGTATGATACTTTACCAAACTCAACTTATGCTCTAGGTGTTCGGATTGTCAAGGGAGACTATTTTAGTAGATTTTACGTGTATGAGTGAAAGCCACAAAACTTAACTAAGAACAATGAATTTATTTTTGTTGGGATGTAGGGTGCCTCGCTTAATTAGGGTGTACAAGCTGTTTTAGGTTTTTAAAAATTGAAGGAAGAGTGAGAGGTTTTAATATGGACTCAGAGAGCTCGCCAATTCGCCTTAAACTTGTAAAACAACGAAAAAACGGTCAGAGGTGGAGCTGGGAGTGGCCGACGACCACATTCCAATGCTTAAGTCAGAGTTGGGTTATCTACGGTTAGAGAGCTTGTAACCTTTCAGCAATGGTGGCTAGAGGTGGAAAAAACCTCAAATCTTGTGGTGTGTATGTTGGTTGTATTGAAAAAAATAAAACTTGAGTGTTTTATAAGGAGTACTCAGGCTACCATGCCACATGACATTCTTTTATTGGCGTTCCTTACTAGCGTGTCAAAGATAATTTTGTCCTTTATACGTGTGACCATTTGGGTATGTTAGGACAAGTGTGGAGAATAAGTTTAAGGCTCATACACATGTTGGGTGTAAAGGAGTGGCCCTACATACCTTTGCTAAGGCTAATGGGGATTTCCAGGTGTGGTAGGAGAGAATAGGTGGTCCTAACTGTCATAGTAACAACCCTTTTTGGCCTATTTGCAGGCTTGACAAGTCGTTGTCCCCTCTTTTTTAGCATAATATTTTCTCGTTGATTCTTTATTTTTTGACTGAGAATCAACTAATCTTTTTGGGATTAGGTTTGTTTTATCACTAAAGTGCCCCAAGGTACCCTTCAGAACACCTGGAGTACACAATGTAACCCAGTATCCTTTTGATGACTTTCCTTTTGTTATAAAACTTAATATTGACACATGGCACTTTGTTACTGGACCTTCCACTTCTTCCCCAAACAACATCCCCCTAATTTTTTATAGTGAAAGTACTTAAGGCAAAAAAGACTCGTAGAAGAATTGTGAACGACACATGGCGATATTTGGGCCACCTTCACTAATGGTTGAATAAGAAAAAAAAAGGTACCTTGCTTACCCTTTTCTAGCTTGATCAAACTGGTTTGCACGTCCAAATATCGCTCATTCTCTTTCTATCTCTGGGTTCAACAAATCTCATTATTTGGGTGGTTGGAGGACTACTCTATGAGACCTCAAGCATATCAAGGTTATGTCTTACATTCCTTTTTTGGTTGACCTCGGGTATCACACAAGAATGAAACCCCAGAGTGCCCAAAAACAAATGGGATAGCCCTTCATATTGATCTGGGCTCCACGTATCCCTATAGTTCAGCCTTTAGGTGTTGTGGTCGAAATTACTTGACAGAGGTATTTCACTTAGAGAGTTGAAAGGGCTTTGCAGAGGGAAAATGATGTGTTGAGTATGGATATATTGGAAAAAGTTGTGTTAACTGATTCAAACCCTCTATCGGCTTCTCAACATAGGCCATATACAACTTGAAAGTGATCCCGGAATGCCCCTCCTCATCTTGTGTTTGTTTATGTGTTTTGCATTTAATTCCCCTTTTTTTATGGGCTATAAAGTTTAGTATTTATGCAACCGACCTTTTTTTTATTGATGCACAACAATTGGTAAATGTAAATCATCCCTTAGATGACTTTGATGTATTTTTTTTTTAAATAAATGGAAAGGGTGGCTCGTGTACCACTCTTTCTACAAAGAGTGCCCGGCCTCCTCGCTTCATAGGGTGAATTGGTCCACCTAAATGCTCTAATATTACTTTCTCACTCACTTGGTAAAAGTGCTTGGCATGGATAGGCCCAACTAAAAAATGGGTGATTTCAGAGTACCTCTACTAGCCGTAATAAAATGTCGGGATCCATCTTCTCTCTATTTGGGGATTTCACTGAAGGAGAGATAAATCCGATGGTGAGTAGAAAAGCCTTACACTTGCTGGATATGTTCATTATACCACCAAGAACATCACTTAGTAATGATTGTCGATCCATACAGGTTAGGCCTGACCGGCTGCTATAGGCGACCTTTTACTTGCATTTCCTGTGGTACCTCTTACTAGTTGCAGGCAAGTTTTTATCTAAGTCGCTGCTTCTAAGACCAGAATATGCCTCCAATGCTTAATCTAAGTTGGCAAAGTTGAAAGATGAACTCCAAAGCCTCAAGTCCCATCAGGAGAAGCTTAGTCAGTAAAACATGAAGGGGTACATCGGTGATCCGTTCGAGGAGAAGACTTGGATGGCCAATAGATCATGTGGAGTTACGAGTTGCATAACAGTTAAAGTTTGGATTGTGGAGTCGGGTTGCTGATACCCAAGGTGAAGTGGGTAGAAAAATCAACTATCTTGGAGGTGAACAAGGCCAAAAAGGAGTCTCATGTACCCTAGTCTAATAGTCCATAATGGTCATCCAGTGTATCTCACCTCTCCCAACCAAAACTCTCATCAAATGTTCCTACTACTGAACTTCATACCTCAGCAACTTCCACCTATTCCTCTATTTAGAAAGATGAAAGTCAGCATGAGGCATCCGATGTGTGATTTATTTGGCGTTACAACTTATTTATTGGCATGTTTTTTAATTTGTACTTGAAACTATTTTCTTGATTTCATGTTGTACCCTGTTCTGTTGAGGTACCCAAACTGCTTCAATGTTGTACTAGCAAACTCCCCTTATTTTGTGATTACAGTAATGATATTTTCATTTCTCATAGCTTTGGATGCTGCTTCTTTGGCACATTTTGAAATCTAATTCAGTGGATGGAATATCGAGTACCCATCAGCATAGAGATTCACTGAGCTATTTCTTCCTCTATTATGGAGCAACCCAATTTCATAATCAATATGGCGATTTATCCAAATATGCTTGCTACTTATCGTTAGGAGATTAGGGCAATTCTTAGTACTTATCAGTAACCAAAATATCGGCGCAACAAATTAATAAATTATTTAAATCCATAATTGGCATAATAATAAAACTTATTTTTTGCTCTTCTCGAGCTTTCTTAAGGTCTCTCTTGGTGTACTCAAGAAATGACTTTCTACTATAGGTACTTCGAGTACCCCTAATCTTATCTCATTATTGTATGGCGATTTACTTAGACATGCTTGCCGCAAATCTTAACAAAAATTATGGCAAATCCTTTTGCGAGATGGTAAAAAACCTCATGATCTACCATTTGTCTGAATCAAATATGCGAGACAAATAGGGATTAAGGCAACTGATTGCCTACCTTATGTGAGATGGCCGAACACCTCATGATCCGGCATTCGCATAAAATAAAATAAGCAAAATAAATAGTAATAAAGACAGCTTCTCACTTACCTTTATGCGATATGGTCGAAAACCTTATGATTTTCCATTCGCGTGGAATTAAATAAGCAGCATAGATAAGGATAAAGGTGCCTGCTCACTTACCCTTATGCAAGATGGGCGAAAACCTCATGATCTGTCATTCGCGTGGAATCAAATAGACAAAATAGATAGAGATAAAGGCGACTCTTATGGGAGATTGTTGAAAATCTCATGATCTGCCATTCGTGTAGAATCAAATAAATAAAATAGATAGAGATAAAGGTGGCTACTCACCTACTTTTATGCGAGATGATCGAAAACTCATGATCCCCATTCACTTAGAAAAGTTGTTGTGGATTTATTTAGATTATTTTTCTGAATCTGACTTTGATTAGATTGTCATAATCATAATAGGTCAGGTACTATGATTGCACCAAAATAAGGCAATCATTTGACATAGTAATACTTCTGTAGCATCGCAGTGTTCCAAAGGTATTTCGTAGCTTGTATGCACTAAATCCCACAGGTTTGTCCACACAATATGGCCCTTTCTAGTTTGCTCTAAAAGAACTGTCATAGGGTACCATAGTGTTCTTAGTTACTCTCTTTAGAACTAGATCCCTTTTGTTAATGGATCGGGAGGTACCCTCTTGTTATATAGGCTCGAAATACAGTGTTGGTATACTGCAACCCTTAATTATACTTTAGCCCCCTTTTCCCCCATAAGCTCAAGATTGGATGCAATCAAATAGGCATTCTCTGCTTCATCAAAGTTTGCTATCCAATGAGAAGGTATCCCAATCTCCGTTGGTATCACAACATTAGTCTCGAATGCAAGAGAAAAGGGGTTTCTCCAGTGGAGATATTCTGGGTAGTTTGGTAGGCCCAAAGTACACTAGGTAGCTCGTCTACCTAGGCTCCTTTCTTTTCTTCTAACTTCTTTTTCAAGATGCCCTTGATAATCTTGTTGATAACTTCCACCTGCTCATTGGATTATGGATGAGCAGGGGAGGTGAAGAGGTTGGCTGTTTCGAGTTTCGAACAGAAGCCACAAAATCTTTCATTGTTGAACTATTTTCTATTGTCACTAACTATGGCATAGGGGATGCCGACCTACAGAGAGGTTCTTCCAAATAAAGTTTGCGGTTTTCTATTCGTAATACTCGTCAACAATTTCGCTTCCCCCACTTAGTGAAATAGTCAAACGCAATAATGGTGTATTTAGCTTGCCCCCTCCCAGTTGGCATCGGGCCAATGAGATCCGCACCCCAACCAGCAAAAAGCCAGGGAAAAGACATAACCGTCAATTTTTGTGGGGGTAAGTGGGGTACCTTGGTAAATCTCTAGCATTTGTCATAGCTTGGAGCTATATTCTTTGCGTCCTTTGATATCGTAGCCAATAGTATTCTATGCTAGCGATTGTGCTCCATAGTAATTGCCGTAAATCCCTTCGTGTATCTCCCTCATAATATATTTAGCTTGATCACTTGCAATACATTTTAAGTAAGGGAAAGTAAAATCTCTTCTAAATTACGTATCCCAGATGAGACAATATCGTGCAGTTTTGTACTTTAGCCTTCTCTTATTTCTAAAAGATAATTTCGTCACTCCATTATGTAATTAATCAAAGCATTAACGATAGCTAGAAATGGTGAACCTAACATGGCAAGGGTTTGCTTACATCCATCAACAATTAGTTTAGGTTCCAAAATAATGAAATCCACAGGATTTATGAATTTATTGACTTGGACTAATAAATATTCAATTATTTCTTTCGGTACCTAAATCGATCTATAGGCAAGTAAAAGAATGGTAAAGTTTGGCTTTAATTCACTAAGATTAAGTTGTCGGTATACTGAGTATGGAAGCAAATTGACACTGGCACCAAGATCAAGTAAAGCATGTTTAATTATACGGTTTCTAATAATGCAAGAAATAGTTAGACAACTAGAATCTTTATATTTCAAGGTATTATTAGTTGAGAGAATGGAACTTACCTATTTTGCTAGAAAAACTTTCTTTTGCATTTTATATTTCTTTTTTACAGTATACAGGATTTTCACAAATTTAGCATAAGATGGTACCTGTTTAATGAAAAATAATAATAAAATAGAAAGAAAGAAAAAAAGTGAAGCCATGTATTACTGATAGTCAAGTCGCAACCGCCACTTTGCCACTTGATTGTCACTTATCCCTTTCTTTCTTTCTATATTATTATAAAAATAATAATAATAAATTTCAATAATAATAAAACAAAAGGGGGAAGAGGCTGAAGTTTCCTATAAAAAGAGAGAATTCCACAAATAAGAGGTGCTTGAGGAGGAGAGAAGAAAGAGCAGAATTAGAGAGAAGGCAAAGAAGTGCAGAAGAGTGGTGAAAAATAGAAGGTTTTTTCTCCAAAATTTCTTCTCTTTTCTTTTGTATTAAATTTTCAATCAATTTATTTTGGAAGTTTGAATTTGAATTCATATTTTGAATTTTAATTTTAGCTATTTTAATTTTAATTATGTTTGACTTTATTTCAACAATTATTTTTATTTCAATTATGCTTACGTAGAGTGAGGAGAAATTTTTAATAAAAAATATGATTTAATCAAATTCTATTTTTAATAATATAAATTAAATTATTTTCTATTTAATTTTATCGATATTTTATATTTTAAAATTTTGATTTATTGTTGAAAAATATGGTATCAAGTGCTTAGTGTGCCAAAGGTAATGATCTTTCACTAAGTGTGATGTCAAGAACACACTGTGTTAGACGATAACAATCCTTTTGTAGACAACGTAGCAAGACCATCCACTAAATAACTTAGATATACTCTTTGTTGACATTGAGTCAAGACGACTCACAAAATACTAGAGGGAATTTTCTCTCTAATTAATATGGTGCTAAGTACTCATTGTGCCAGACAGTAATGATCCTTCACTAGGGAGCCGGTATACTGTGCAAAATTTAGACATGATACACTATCTGTCGATAATGAGTCAAAATAACCAAGTAAATCAATGAGGAAAAGAGAATAAACGTACCTAATTGAGCCCATGGACCATGTTGAGGCTTCACTTTCAACCCAAGCTTCAAATTAAATTATCTACTCATAATTGAACTATGGGTAAAATAGTAATTTTATTAAAATATGTAGAAAATATAAGATGGAGAGAGAATTATAAAAAATGGAACTAAAAAATGGATTCAAGGGTGTCAAATTAGGTGGGAGCTCTCTCTTTATAAATACAATGGGTAAATAATTGCCATCAGATGAAAACAATTCAAACGCTCAGGGTTGTGCCATGTGGCAAGCTTTGGTTGATTGAACACAGTCAACACCACATCAACATTTCGGTCCAATAAGATGTTGCCACGTCATTAGTCAACGCCACATTAGTATTTTGGTCCAATAGTATCTTGCCAATTATCGGTGAATGCCACATCATCAGTTAATGCCACATCACTGGTCAAATATGATGTTGCCACGTCATCGATCAATGCCACATCATCATTAATGTCTATGTGAACAGTGCCACACTTGTGAATAGCGCAATATATATGAACAGTATCATATACGTGAACAATATCGAACACCCTTTTATGCTCCTCTTAAGGTTTTCGACTATTCCGAGTTCAAAAATGTCATCTGTTTCGCTGTCCGGCTTCTTGATAGTCATGGAATACCAAAATATCCTTGAAATACATAAAATACTTAAATTATAATAAAAGCTTGTAAAAGTGAAAATGTTAGGGAGACTTGGAGCATAAAATGACAATTTTACACTGTATAAATTTGCATTCTCTAGTACTCAACAATATCACCTTATATTTTATGTTTTCCATCACCCAATTAAATTTGGAAAAGTAGGGATGATTAAGTATTCATCAAAATGATGCGAAACCAATAAAATAAATAAAATAATATAAAAAAGTTGAAAAATGAAAAAAGCTCTTTGTAATCTCAAAAAGATCTCTATTTTTCACACATATTTGATTTTTCGTATTATCCGTTTTTTGTTAACCACACATAACCGATGTTACGTCTTAGTAAAAATCCTTCTTGATTTTAAGGAACTATAGAATAAAATATAAGCTGGATGTAGCGATGTATAAAAATGAATGCAAATAATATTATTGGTTTGATTAGCAATTCATTTGACTTGAGATCATATTATTTCTAAAATGTGGACATTATTCTTTCATATTGGTGAGAGTATATAATATTAATTTTCTATTATTTTCTCTCAATTTACTATTCTTTGGAGTGACTATTTTTACCGGAGTTTATTTCCTTTTGAAAGTGTGTCTCTTACCCGTGAGATTTTTGGGGTCTGACTTGTCATTCTTGACAGTGGCATGATTAATGTAGCTTTAATAATTGATCATTTTGCATATGTTTAATTCACTAATTTGTGTAAACGGTTGATATTGGACTAATAATTTTTTTAAGGTTGGAGATAATGCTTATACTCTTATTTGATTATTGTCGTTAATGTGATTAAAAGAGTAAACACATTTGTCCTAAGAAAAAATATTTCAATTTGTATTTGAATTTCACTTGATAATATTGATTTAATTGCAAGGGTCTAGTAATAAGTAGGTTGAGAGATGTGATTAACACTAGAAAGTGCACATTTAATAAATGTCAAAAGTATTATTTTTTTTCACTTATAATGTTGTTTAATACGCTTATAAATCACAAATTATCTTAATGCTCTCTCTAACATAATTTTATGTTAAATTAAATTGTAGTATGTTATTTTTATCTTAATTTTATATTATAAACTAGGAAATAGAACCGCACTTCGCGCGGCTATGAAAAGGAATTTAGTATTATCTTTTTTTTCTTCTTCCACTTTTAACGATTTATTCTATTCGATTAAGAGGCAAGACTTCCAAAAAAAACATGAAAAAAATAAAGCAACGCTAAAACCAAAAAGACTTTTTTAATTATTTAAAATTACATTAGCTAAATTAACACCACGGAAATAGAAGTGCCATAGATGCACCTATTATAAGCCAAAACCTTGGAAACCTGAGGCTGATATATCACTGCGAGGCCACCTGGAGAAGGAGCAGAAGATGCATCATAGTAGCCTCTCAGTATGTTCCCTTCTTTGGCAGTGAATTCAAGAGAGGTGAGCATTGCAGGCCAGCAATTACGGGTGATGATATCAATAGCGCGGCAATAGTCAGGGCCAATATCAGCCTGACTATTAAGGAATAATATAACATTCTCATTTGAGCATGATTTCAGCTCCATTAACGTGTTCCAGCACTCCGTTAGGCCTCCGCTAACTTCAAGTCTTCCTGTAGACCTAATTGAGGACTCTGGCAGAGCCATGTTCACGGCATTGAATGGTACATAATTATTTATCCATGATACTTTGAATCTAGCCAAATCTAGAAGAAATCTTTTGAGCTTAAAAAATATTCGTCATAATAAGTGTTTCACACAGAGACAATGAAAGAGAATATTGTAGAATATATCTATATTACTTGTAGTATCTCGACCAAAAATGTATATTGGAAAAGCTTCCATTTTTTTCAATTGCATTATATCATATGATAATAAAAACAAACCAAAAGCTTATCAATCCAAGAGCTTTTATGCTTTAGAATGATGTAGAATGATTGTGTATTACCAGTAGGATGCCTTACGAAGGCCAAATTTGAGCTTTTAATTTTTTTTCCTATTCCTAATTCTTCTAGGATTTTTACCCTTTTTTTTTCTAAAACTTAGATTTGAGTGTCGTTTTTTTTATTTTTTTATTTTGATTAGGAGAATTTTATTATAAAATGATATTTTAGATTTGCCTATTTTGGTAAATTTGTGATATTTAAAGTTATTATAAAAAGGAATCTAAAACTCGAATTTGCACTATTAAGAATTATTCAATAAACTTATTATTCAAAAACCTTTGTTTCTTCTATCAATCTACTTTCAATGTTTCTATTTCGTTAGTTGGTATCAGAGCAATTTTGCTTGTCATCATGGCACAGCCACACGAACAAAGGAGCAACTGTCCCAAATACGTTGATCAAGGGATGTAGGTAATGTCTGCGGAGACTATGAGACAAATGGTCAGAGAAGTAGTCTTGCAAGCCATGAAGGACGTGTATAATCGAGAATGGCAGTGATGGAGCAAGCAATCGAGGGTCTTATGATTTCCATGAACAATAACACAGAGGGAGAATAATGGCAGTTAATCACGAGGAAGTTGTTCAAAGAGTCGATTATGGAGAACAACCCCATGACGAGAAAGATCAGGGCGTTAATCATGAAATAGCGCACCAAGCATCAATTGCAAAAGTAATCCCTCAGAATTTAGAACCCGTAAGACCGATGTTGCCACCTAACCATGAAGAGTTAAGGAGTAATTTGGAAGAAGATGATTTAGAGGATTATGACAGGAGGCGCAGGAAGAGTTCATGTAAAACATTAATGTTGATTTTGCAGATTTTTATGGTGGAATGCATGTTGAAGAATTTTTAGACTAGATAGTAGATGTAGAGAATTTCTTCCAGTATATAGAGATTCCCCAAGAGAATATACAAATGAATTTTATCATCTGCACACAAAAGTTAATATAGATGAGCCAGTGTTTCTGAGAGTTACGAAGTATCTTGGCGAGTTAAAACAAGAGATACAAGATGATATTGTAGATACGGTTTGGGACATGGGTTCAGTGGTTGCTAGGGCAAAGAAATTAGAAGATCAAAAGTATAAGTACAGTTTTTAGAACCTAGTAGCAGCAATTAACTGGTGTGCAAAATAGGCCAGGCAGCTTTGCGGTTGAAAACAAAAAGAAAGAAGTTCTGGGAGTAAGGTGCAACAACCCAAGCACAATAGCTAAGGTGATGAGCACTTCAACAACAGCCACCTAGGCAGTAGCAGTACCAACCACAGGTGCAAAACAATCCATACGTAAAGCCTATGTTAAACAAGTGTTTGAAGTGTGGGGAACCAGAGCATCAGTCGAGTGATTGTCCTAAAACAAATTTAAACTTTGTAGAGGCTGAAGACGGTGAAGTAGAGGTGAATAATAATATGGATGGGGATGATAATGAAGGCTTGGAGTTAGAAGTAGATGATAAAGAGATGAATTGCATTGTGCAAAAAAATTTATTAGCACCAAAGTTTGAAGAAGATAACCAGCACAATAAGACTTTTAGAACACGTTGCACCATCAATAATAAGATGTGCAACATGATAATTAATAGTGGCAGTAGTGAGAATGTGATAAGACTTTCAACAAAAAAACATCCAACACTATACAAAATAAGGTGGACAAAAAAAAGATAGAAATACAAGTGACGGAAGTATGTTGTGTTCCTTTCTCTATTGGAAAGATTTATAACAATGATGTGGTGTGCGAAGTAGTGGATACTGATTTGTGCCATCTGTTATTGGGCAGGCCTTAGTAGTTCAATGTTGATGTAGTCCATATAGAAAGGGATAATGTGCATGAGTTTTGGTAAAATAGTGGAAAAATATATTAGTGCCTTTAATGAACAAGAAAAAGAGTTATAAGCCAGAAGGGAAGAATTTTCTGTCTATCGTGAAGGGACTTTTGGAGAAAGATTACGAAGGTTGCAAGAAATTAGAGAAAGAAGATGAGTTCGAGCTAAAGACTATTCCTAAAGAAGTGCAATCATTGGCAGCTGCGTTTGCTGATATTACACCATCAGAGATGCCAAATAGGCTATCGTCTTTACGAGATATTCAACATTATGTAGACTTAGTTCCTAACTTCCAAGGATATGTTAATGAGTTGTTCGAGAATGGAGTCTTTCGCGAGAGCAAGAGTACATTTGTTGTACTAAACTTATTGATGTCAAAGAAAGATAGCAGTTGGCGTATATGTTTGGACAGCGGGCGGATTAATCACATTAAAGTGAAATATCGTTTTCTTATTCCAACATTTCAAGATTTGCTAAATCAGTTAGATGGTGCTCGAGTTTTCTTGAGGATAGACTTGCGTAGTAGGTGTCAAAAGATTCGATTTAGGCCTTGAGATAAGTGGAAACAATGTTCAAGGCGAAAGAAGGATTGTATGAGTGGTTTATGGTGCCATTCAGATTGTTCAATGCTCCAAGCAGCTTCATGCATTTAATAAACCAGGCACTTAAGCCTTTTTCCTATAAATTTGTTGTGGTGTATTTTGATGATTTTTTGGTTTATCCTGTTAACGTGGTGAAGGACCAGAGCATTTAAGGATGGTTATAAAGATGTTGAAAAGAAATAAGATTTACATTAATCTGAAAAAGTGCAACTTTCTGCTAAGTAATGTAGAGCTTTTAGGTTTTATAGTTGGTGTAGATGGAATTGAGCTATTGAGTTCAAGATACAATCCATTGGAGAATGGTATATGCCTATGATAGTGAGTGAAGTGTGGAGTTTCATGGGCTGACGACGCTTTATAGAAGGTTCATTCGTGGTTTTAGCACAATCGTTACACCTATTACAAAGTGCTTAAAGAAAGGGAAGTTCAAATAAAAAGAATAGTAAGAGGTGAGTTTTATTTACTAAAGGAGAAGTTGCATACATTGAAAGTAGATTGATAGAAAAAATGAAGGTTTCCAAATAATATGTTTATTGAATAATTGTGTCTTCACAAACTTGGTTTTTAAACCCTTTTATGTAATAACCCTATATATTGTGAATTTACCAAAAATAGGGAAATATGAAGTATTATTTTATAATAAAGTTCTCCTAATCAAAATAAGAAAATGAAAAAAAAAGCACTCAAATCCGAAGTTTAGAAAAAAAAGATAAAAGCCTTAGAAGAATCAGGAAAGATAGAAAAAATCTTAAACTAGAAAATGACCAAGAAATAAGCAGAATTTCTGGTTCGATCCAAAGGCGAAATGGTACAAGTGGTTTTGGTGTAGATTTGTTTCATTGCAAATTTTGAAACATTATATTATACGCAAAAAACAAACACCTATAACTCAAGTTATGGCCTCCGAAAAGTATCTTGCCAGTAATACGCAACCATCCTACATCAGTCCCTCTCATTTGAAAAAGAACTCATCCTAAAATTAGGCTCGTACAACTCTTCATCATATGGGTGATACGCGAATAGATTAGCCATGTTAAAAGTATGAGAGATATTCCAATTATTCGGCAGTTGAAGTGTATAAGTGCTATCATTAATCTTCCATGCCATGCAAAATGGATTGTATTTTTTCTTCTCCAACTTAGCATGAATACCAAAGAACCAATTATACTGTAAATATGCCATCACCAAATCACCCTCCTGAAACATCTTCTTACGTCAGTCCTTGTCTGCCTCAACCTTCTATTTAGCATTTGTAGCCTTTAAGTGAGCTCGAACCTTGTCATGAATTTGAAGAGCCTTTTCCACCACGTTATCTACTGCTTTGCTTCCTCCTCCCATCATAGGCATGACAACTAGATCACAAACATGGCATGGAGAATAAGTGTAGATAATCTCAAAAGGGTCTTGCCATAGATCAATTGGCCATGTTGTTTTAAACAAACTCTGCCTAAGGCAAGGTGGTTTCCTAGTTCCGTTGCTTGTCACCATAAACATATCGCAACATGTACCCTGAAGTCTGATTGACCACCTTTATTTACCCTCTATATGTGGATTGAAAGCACTACTGAATTGCAATTGTGTGCCAAGCTTATCCTAGAGATGATGCCAAATATACTGATGAACTTCACATCTCTGTAAGAAGTGATAGTCTTTGGAACACCATACAAACACACCACCTTTCGAAAGAACAAGTGTGCAATTGAATCAACATCTTCAATCTTTTTACAAGCAACAAAATATGCCAACTTAGAAAACCTATCCACCACCACCAATGTAGAATCACGACCTATCCTTGTGTACAACAATCCTAACACAAAATCTATGGACAGATCCAACCAAATATTTATGGAATAGGTAATGACAAGTATAAACCTATATTCTACGTGTGTTCTTTACCTTCCTGGCAAACCCAACACCTCTACACAATCTTTCATATATTTCTATTCATCTATGGCAAATAATAACGTTTCTCCACAAGCATCTTGATCTTATCCAGTCCAATATGTCCACCTAATCCTTTGCTATGCAACTCACATATGATCTGCTCTTTCAAGGAGATTCAAGGCACACATAACCGATTAGGCCTGAACAAATATCTGTCATGAATTAAGAAATCCTTTGCGTTCTGGTGTTTGATACAACGATCCTAAATATGCACAAAATCTTCATCTTCAGCGTACTTTTTCAAGCACTCAAAACCAGTAACTTCTTTTATTAGAGTTACCAGGAAAATGCTCACCTGCTGAGTACATTTGCCACATTCTTCTGCTGCCCAGACTTATGCTTCACAATAAAAGTAAACTTTTGTATATAGCTTACCCATCTTGCATGCATTTTGCTTAGATTTTGTTAGTTGTTAAAGTACTTCAAGACTTTATGATCACTATAAAGTACGAACCCCCTCTAAATCAAATAATTCTCCTATGACTTCAATACCTTAAGGATGACATAAAACTCTTGGTCGTAAGTAGACCACATCTGCCTTGCTTTGTTTAGCTTCTCACTCATATACTCAATTGGCCATCATTTTTGGAAAAGAACAGCCCAATACCCTTGCTAGAAGCATCATACGCGACTTCAAATAACTTGTTGAAGTTTGGCAAGTCCAACACAGGAGCAGTAGAAAACTTCATCTTTAGTAAAGCAAAACTCGCCTCTTGCTCTTTTCCCCATTTGAACTTCCCTTTCTTCAAGCAGTTTGTAATAGGTGCAGCAATTGTGCTAAAACAATGAATGAACCTTCTATAAAATGTTGCCAACCTATAAAAACTATGGAGTTCACCTACTGTCTTAGGCATAAGTCATTTTCTAATAGCTTGTATCTTGGACTCAATAGCTCTAATCCCATTAGCACCAACTATAAAACACCTCTACATTACTATATAGAGAGCTACACTTCTTCAAATTAATGTAAAGCTTATTTCTCTGTAACACCTCCATAACCATCCTTAAATACTCTAGGGTTGTCACCATATCAATAGAATAAACCAAAATATCATCAAAATACACTGCAACAAATTTATAGGAAAAAGGCTTAAGAACTTGTTCATTAAGCGCATTAAGGTGCTTAGTGCATTGGACATTACGAATGGCATCACAAACCACTCATACAACCCTTCCTTCGTCTTGAACATTGTTTTCCACTCATCTTCAGGCTTAATTCAAATATGATAATACCCACTGCGTACGTCTATCTTCGAGAAAATTCGAGCACCGCCTAACTGATCTAGCAAATCTTGAAACTTTAGAATAGGAAAATGATACTTAATTGTAACCTGATTAATCTGCCTATTGTCCACACACATACGCTAACTCTAATTTTTTTTTACCATTAACAAGCCTGGTACATCACATAGATTTTTGGTCTCATGAATAAATCACTTCTGCAACAACTCATTAACCTGTCCTTGCAAAATTACATGCTCATAAGGGCTCATACGATAGTCGGGCAAGTTAGGTAAACTCACACAAGAAATTAAGTCTATATTATGCTGAATATCTTGCAAAGGCGACAGCCCATCTGGCATCATTGGTGGTGTAATATCAGTGAACTCAACTAGCAATGGTTGCACTTCTTAAGAAACAATCATTACTTCAAACTCATCTTCTTTCTCTAGCTTTTTATTACCTTCATAATCTTCCTCCAAATGTCCCTTTATGATAGTCATAAAATTCTTCCCTTTGATAGTCATAAAATTCTTCCCTTCTATCTTAGAACTCTTCTTATTATTCGTTAAAGGCACCAAACGAACCTTCTTACTGCTCCACCATAACTTATGCATATTATCCCTTGTACTATGAACAACATCAACATCGAACTGCCAAGGCCTACCTAATAACAGATGGCACACATGCATATCCACTACATTGTACACCACATCACTCTTGTAAATCTTTAATATTACTAGCGAAATACTTTCTAGAGACCATAACTTGAGCTACTGGTGTCCATTTTTTGCATATAATATACCGTTTCGAAAAATGAAAAAAAGATGAATCTAACCTAGAATAGTTTATACCATTCTATCTTGGGTCAAGCCAGAAATTATACTTCTTTCATAGTTCTTTTTAGTTTTAAGATTTTTTCCTATTTTTCTTGAATCTTTTATGATTTATATCTTTTTCTTAGAACTCATATTTGAGTGTCGTTTGCATTTTTTTTTCTTATTTTGCTTTGTAGAGTTTTATTATAAAATAATATTTCAAATTTTCCTATTTTGGTAAATTCAAGCTAGTTAGGGTTATTATATAAAGGGGTCTACAACCTTAGTTTGTACTATTCAGACTTATTCAATAAACCTATTATTAAGAAACCTTCGTTTCTTCTATTAATCTACTTTCAATGTTTTAATTTTGTCATTGTCTAAGAAAAGTGCTTTTGATTTGTGAGAAGAAATCCATGCGCGCGCACTAATAATCTGCTATGGAGTCTGGTTGGTCTTGCATTACCTAGAAAGAGATGAGATAAAGAGTAAATTAAATTACGGATTTTGGTTATTTGAATTGATTTTTTTATTTGGTTTTTTTTATAAAGGTAGGTCCATTATACTAATGTTTTATTATAATTTTTTATTCTACTATTTGTTTTCTTGTGTCTTTATTCAAGTTTCATTGAATTTTAATAATACCAAATTATTTAGCATTAAGATATTTAAACTAGGGGCAAAGGAAATGCTTTAAAATTATTAAGGACACTTTCATAATTTGGCAATTTAATTAAGGAATTTGTATAAATAAAAAATTAAATATATTTTGTAAGATAATCATCAAAAAAATTTTTTAAAGCCAATTAGTACCCATGCCCTAGCTAGTCCCACACTAGCTACGTCCCTGATTTTACTTGGCTTCAACACCTTTTGGTTTCAAAGCTTGCTCTTAAATATTAAGCTTTACAATGATGGAATGGAGCATACAATTGGTATCTAACTAAAAATTATACTATATCGGACTTTCATTTGCTAAAACTTTTGTTTCTTGCCAGAGGGGGAATTTCTTTCAACTTCGGCAAGTCGGTTTTTAACTTGATTATGAAGAATGCAGGCGTCTTTTGGGAGAGACATGCATTACCATTCCTTTCTTTGATTTATCAAGTGTTGAAGTCCCAAGATTATAATTTGATTGAAGAAGATGAGGACTTTACTTCTATGCAAACTATATTGAACCAACCTTTCATATGTTGAAGTCCCTCTATTTTGTTGGTGATCAAGATGAGGATACTCAGGCTACCAATTCCATCTTATAGCTGGCCATTGTCTATTTTGAGCTTTCAACTATTCCTCAACTCTATAACTTCGTTGCTCAAAGGGAGATGATTTCAGATTTATTTGGTCAATTTGAACAAATTCAAGACACTCTCAATGATATTAGGCATGTTCATTGCCCTTGATTTCTTTGCTTTACACCCCCTAGTTACTTAGTTTTGATTTTTATCTAGTTTAGATATTCATTTCGAACTTCATGTATGTTATCTATCTCCCTTTGACACCTTCAGTCAAAAAAGGGGAAAGTAGATTTGCATTTTTCTATTTAATTTCTCCCTTTAAAGGATAGTAGTATTTTGTTTGAATTATTTGTCTTTGTATTTGAATTTACTAAAGGGGGAGTTTATTTATATGGTCATTGATTTTATTTACTCTTTCTCTAAGGGGAAGCTTGTTTGATTTGCATAAAAAATATTTTGTTAGCTTTAATATGCATTATTGCTCTCTAAATATATTTATATGAGATTGTTTATAATAAAGGGAGAGTTAATTTTCTCAATTGAATCTTAATCATGAGCATTTATTTATTGGAGGAGATTTTTATCTTCAACTAATGGTGACTAATGATTTTTGTTTTGGTTAATTCTTTGTTTGTTTTTGCTATCTATGTGTAGGTTATTGCTTGTGATCTATCTTACTTCTGCATATGCCATTTGAAGACTAAAAAATTAGTTAGTTTATGTTTTCACTATAAGGATGCCGAAGGGAAAGATTGTTTTAGTAGTGGTATCAATGTGTCAATAATATTGTAATTTATTTATTTCTTTGATTAGGAACTTCTCTCTTTTTAAAAAGGATTTTCCTACTCGTGGAAATTAATTAGATTAGATTATATGAAATATTGGAAAATATTTTTTGAGGCGTAAAAAAGCAAATTGGCATGTAGGATTACATATCAAAGAGTTTCAAATAAAGATAATCACTATATCGGTAAGTACGTCAAGTATTTATAGAATATTGGACTCTTAAAGAAGTATATCCTAGTAATATTCTACAAGGGTTTTGGGTGAAATACTACACCTATCGAAAGAGAAGTATTTTACACATTGAAGGCGGTGAAGAAGGTATATCTTTTTTTATATCAGAGAAGCAGCTAACGCAGAGGACAATAAGAAACCCTAATTGCCCGCATATGATATTTCATATCTCTATGATGTTTTAATCTTCTTCATCAAATCTTCTTCATATTAAGTCTTTCATTAGACATTCTTTATTATTATTATTTTGGTTTCATCAGGACGAGGGGTCGTTTATTGTGTCGAGAGTATCTCAAAGAAGCAGTAAACACCATTAAAAACGAGTGATTCTCACTAAGTAAGGTGAACTAAGTTTAGATTAAACAAGGTGGCAGCAAAAGTAAGATGGAATCTGAAATTGTGTAAGAATTTGATAGGTTGTAATCTTTTTATTACTTAATGAATTGCTTATTGTCTAGGCGTGGCAATGTAGATGTAGGATTGTGATCCAAACCACGTAAAAATCCTATGTATCTTTACTTATGTAATTTACTATTTATAGCATATTTAATAAATTTATGGAGAATGAATTATAATGTGAACAATGCGATAAATAGTTATGATGAGCAGTAATTGTAAATTGTAACTCATATACAGTATCATATGAACAATAATTGTGAACAATATTATATAAATAGTAAATCATAAACAATATCTCTTGAATAGTATTTGTAAATAGTAATTTCAAGATTTATTAATTAGGGAAAATAATTTACTAGTATTTTAATTTGCCTAAACTTGTTAAATAGATCGAAATTCTTCACCTCTATAATATTTATTTATAGATCTAAATATTTTAATCTCTGAAAATTCATGAACTATTGTGATGTTCTAAGGACTTCTAACTGATTTCTAATTTTTAAAGTTAGATTTTCATATAATTTAGTGAGTTTAATTCTCTATCATAAGATCAATGTAATATGAATAATTTTGAAAGAACATAACATTTAACACTTTTTTTTTTCATATCAAGGCCTAATGGAGATGTGTAGTCTACTAAAAGTCTTACATTTCCTTCACTCTTCTTTACTAAATCATCTAAAAGTTAGTCTTCTACACTAATTTTTGCTATTTCAAGTTCCACAATTTTTAAAGCAAGTTCTAAATTTCTTTAAAAATCAACATTTGTACAACTTCTATTTGAAACACATGTTTTATCTTTTGAAAAGAATTCAAAAACAATTGAAAAAGAAATAGTCATGCAATATTTTGATTCATTATTAGAAGAAGACAATATAGTAGAAAATATTCTATAAAGCAATAAGAAGCCATAATAAGCTAGAAAGCAATATGCACACGAGTTATTAGAATTAAATGCAATAAGAAAGTCTAGCATTTATTGTAAGTAATCATAGTGGACAAATAGAGGGAAAAAGTAGAATGGAAATTAGTTATAAAAGTTTAAAAGATAATACTCTACACAATAGTTATAAAATATCTATTAAATATGAATTAGTAAATACAACGTATACAAAAGCAAGATACTTTTCTAAATTTCATTGTAAAAGTAGATTCTGGCAAATAAGACTCCATGAAATATATGTTCCACGGACAACTTTTAATTATTCAAAAGGAAATTTTGAATGGTTAATCATGTTGATTGGTTTAAAAAATGCACCACGTGCATTTCAAGTTAGAATGGATAAAATTTTACAACACTTTTCAATATTTTGTATAGTGTACACAAATGATATTCTTCTTTTTTATCAAAATAGATTCATGCATATAACTTACATAAAATTTTAGATTGGTTTAGGAATAATAATAATGTAATTTCTAAAAGAAGATTTGAAATTCTAGTAATGCAACGCAAGAGGGGGTGAATTGGGATTCTAAAAATTATTCAATTCTAGATCAAACTCAATGCAAATCCAAAATAATTTAAAGCAATAACCAATAAATCAATCACAATATAAAAGAATAAGGGAAGAGAGATTCAAACACGATGATTTTTATGTAGTTCGGCCAACCTCGCCTACATCCACGCCTCATTGCCTCTTTCGGCTGCCAAGTCTTCCTCATAAGAAATAAGAGAACCAATTAAATCATCAATAGGTAAAATATTCAAATCTTTGGCTTCTTCAATAGCAGTTCTTTTAGGTCTCCATGTATCCCAACACTTACAATCACTCAAAACAAAATATTACAAATTGTTTTTCTCTCACATAATATTTAAGATTACAAATCAATGCCCAATGTGTGAATAGATGAAGAATGAATTTGTTTAAAGCTCTTTGAAGATTATATTCTCGAATATAAGCTCAATGATAATGTTGTGATCTACCCTTATTTTAATTTGAATGAGCTTATTTATAGTTGGAGCTGAAAAATAGTTGTTACTGACTTGTCTGCCCGTAAATAGATCGCCGTTAACTGTTTATTCTGGTCAAAGTTATCGTTGGGCCAAATTTCAAATAAACGGTTTGCCATTTAGGCTTACCCTTTCGCCGTTAAATTCCAGACACCCGCAAAATAAACTTCAGCTATCGGTTTTCACTAAATGGTTAAAGATTAGCACGAAATGACGTTATGGAATTTATCGATTAGCCGTTCGTAATTAATGGATCGCCGTTTATTTCCAGTAACCTACAAAATAAATTAGCCTTATCCATTTCTGTTAAACGATGCCAGATGAGTACAATCTTCTATTCTGGAATTTATCGGTTAACCGTTTTTGATAAACGGTTCGCCGGTTAATTCCAGTAGCCTTCCCAACATTTTGTGTTTTCTGTTTTTCTTAATCGGTTAGAGCTTAAGCAATTTGTTACTCTCTGAATTTAACCGATTAACCGTTTCAAAGTAAATGGTGAACCGTTTACTTCCAGAATCACAGTTTTAACGAAAAATTGCAGGAAGTCATTTTCCAATTGAAGTTTGACAGATATCCATCTTTCATGAACATAATTAGAAAGATTATAAGGCTTTCTTTTATTAATGAATAGCTCCAACATTTTAATCAAAAGCATTTAAAGTTTGTTATCATCAAAATCAATATTGTGAACATATACATGTTAACATTCTCTCCCTTTTTGATAATGACAAACTTCTTTCAATATTTTGCTCCCCCTTAATATATGCTCCCCCTAAATGTATGGCCAATTTAAAAAAAATTGTCCAATGAACAAAATTCATTTCAAAAGTAAATTTTATTATTATTAATCGCTATCTCCCCCATTTATTATTATTGATCGCTATCTCCCCCATTATATTTCCCCCATTAATCTCTCCCCCTTCATCATCAATAAAAAAAGAGAGAAAAGAAAAAACGTAAAGCATAGAATTGAGAAAGAAATTACCCAGATTAGGTGAGCAAAAATTTTGGCAAAGGTTCCCCGTAAAATTAAACAAATCCTCAATTACAAAATAAGACCAAAACACTTCCAAATATGTTAAACAAGTCGCCACATACCAACAACTCCATCAAGCATCAGTTCACACATAAATAATCATCCAACAACAAAAGCATCACATAGAAAAATCCATAATCAAAATCATATAGAAGTAGCAATGTATACTAAACAAAATATAAATAGCAACACACAAAGAAACAGAATATGAAATGTATGTACGAATATGAGAGTCAGAAACTAAGAAGGTGGTGAAGATGTGAAATTATGGCTCAATTTGGTGGAGGAAAGGCAAAATTTCGGTCAAAATGGAGGAAATCCGTTTGGCTACCCTTAGGGTTTAGATTTCTAAAGATGAAGAGAAATGATTTTATCGGTGTGATTTGGCAACAAAATGAAGAAAAATGAAGGATTGAAGAAGAAGAAAGCTTCAACTGCGCAACAATGGCTGAAACGGTAAGGGGGCAAATGAAGAATGAGAAGAAACCCTTGGAACAATTTTATATTTCAAGAAAACGGCGAGCCTTTTTCTGTAAACGGTGAGGGAGTAACTTCCAGAGAGCATTTAATGGAAAAACGGTGAAAGGTTAGTCCTTAACGGTAAAGAGGTAAATTCCAGTGAGCTTTCTGTTTTTAAACGGTTTATCGTTTTCGGCAAACGGTAAGGGAGTAAGGTTTAAATCATCAGAGCCTAGTTTCCGGAATTAAACGGTACACCATTTATTGAGAAACGGTTATCCGTTTACTTCATCTATAATTTCGCACATTTGATTTGATTTTTGGCCAGCAAATAATACATTCCAAAATCATTTAATTGATCCAAAAATATTTTATAAGCCATTTTAATGTATGATTAATGAACTTACATGTATTCAAACAATCAATTCATATAAACATTTAAGAATCAATAAAGCAAACACATCACTTGTTTATCATGCTTAAGCATTTCATAGTCATTAAAATCGAACAAATCCATCATGATAAAGCACTTAATGTTATAATGAAATATGAAATATTTACTACGATTACAAGACCGTCACTTATAATCAATAAGGCAATAATTGTTACCAAAACAATTAAATCATCTTGCCTCATTATTTTTGCTTAGACCATGATCAAGTGATTATCTTCACAAGCTTCATCAAGGAACTCTCCACCATTCCTTGTTTGTGGTACCTACAAAAAAAATATTCAAGTTGTGTGCTTTGGTACCCAAATATTCTTGGGTTCTTGAGTGTTAGAAATGGTTCCTTTTGGAACCCAAATACATGTTGCTCCATAATATTGATTTCTTTTAACTGGATATCTAAGCTTCATGTGACCATTGTGATTGCAATAATGGCATACAATTTGATCATTAATGGAGGCAGTTTTAATAAAATAACTCTTATAATATTTTTGTTTCAAATTTGGCTTATAATCAATACCTCCTTTGTCAAATACACATTTCTATGAATTAAGCAAGTTATCCAACATCTTTTGCCCATTTGTGAATTTTAACACAACATCATTAAGTTTAAGGTTCTTTTTCTTAAGCATTTCATTTTTCTTTTTCAAATCATGTACATGTGGCTCTAGATGCTCATGTGAAGTGCTTGGTTTCTCATTTGATAATACAACTCTATTATGCAAAGTTTTATTCTCTATTTCTAGTCCTTTAATCTTTTTATTTAATGAATCATTGCATTTTTGTAAAGCATCCTTTTTCATTTTTCAAGTCATCTACATGTGATTTTAGATGCTCGTGTGAAGTGCTACATTTCTCATTTGATAATGCAACTTTATTATGCAATGCTTTATTCTCTAATTATAGGCATATAATCTTTGCACTTAGAGATTCATTTTCATTTGTGAGCTCTACCATTTTCTTTTTAAGACATGCATTTTTTTTTACCAATTTTCATCCACTCATCATACAATTCTTTAAAACGCATCATGTAATTCATCATAAGTAGGAAGATCATTTACCTCATCAAGTTCATCATTTGATTCATCTCCAATTGCCATGAGAGCTAGATTTGTCATTTCTTGATGCTCTTCATCATCACTTGTTTCCTCATCGCTATCATCCCATGTGGCTACCATTGCTTTCTTCTTGAGCTTGTTGAGAAGAGGGCATTCTGTTCTTATATGGCTAGGCTTCTTGCACTCATAACATTTGATTACTTCCTTCTTCTCCTTTCGGTTCTTGAGGTCTCTAAATTTTCTTCGCTCACCGGATTTCTAAAAAAGTTTTCTAAACCTCCTAGCCAGCATATCCATCTCCTCCTCATCCAACTCGCTTTCCTCACCACTCTAATGTTTCAAGGCTTTGAGAGCAATGCTTTTCCTTTTCGCCTCATTGCCTCTTTCGGCTGCCAAGTCTTCCTCATAAGAAATAAGAGAACCAATTAAATCATAAATAGATAAAATATTTAAATCTTTGGCTTCTTCAATAGCAGTTCTTTTAGGTCTGCATTCTTTTGGAAGGGACCTAATGATTTTCTTTACTTTCTCACTATTTGAGAAAGTTTTTCCTAGGGCTCCTAGAGTGTTCACTATATCTGTAAATCTAGTATACATAGAGTACACACTCTCATTTTGTTCCATTTAGAACAATTCATATTGTCGAGTATACCTACTACTTTTAGACTCTTTCACTTGATTACTCCTTTCATAAACAACTTCAAGTTGGTGCCAAATTTCATTTGCACTTTCACAATCAGACACTCTATGAAACGCCTTCTTATCTAGTGCACAAAACAAGGCATTCATAGCTTTGGAATATAGAGAAGCTTTTCTTTTTTCTAATTCATTCCATTCCCGTGAAGGTTTTGAAATATCTTCCCCGACTTCATTTTTAGTCAAAGGCATAAATGGACCATCACAAACAACTTCCCAAATTTCATAATCTAGTGCTTATAAATAAATTTTCATCCTAGTTTTCCAATATGGGTAGTCATTACCGTAAAAAAACGATGGTCTAATTATGGATTGTCCTTCTCTAAAAGTTGAGTTATTATGGGTTGCCATGGTTCTTTAACTCTAGATGGTTAAGTCTACACAAGAGCACCTCGCTCTGATACCAAATGAAATACTAGTTATGCAACCCAAGAGGGGGGTGAATTGGGATTCGAAAAATTATTCAATTCTAGATCAAAACTCAATGAAAATCGAAAACTAATTTAAAGCAATAGCCAATAAATCAATCACAATATAAAAGAATAAGTGAAGAGAGATTCAAGCACGATGATTTTTACGTGGTTCGGCCAACCTCGCCAACATCCACGCCTCCAAGCTTTCCGGGCTTGAGGATTCCACTAAGCAAGCCGCCAAGGCTTCAAATGCTTACAATTGACTTCCAAGGTGTCAATAAACCTTTACAATAAGAGATTATCCCCAATCTCTTAACCCAAGTGTATCCCAACACTTACAATCACTCAAAACAAAAGATTACAAATTATTTTTCTCTCACACAATATTTAAGATTACAAATCAATGCCCAATGTGTGAATAGATGAAGAATGAATGTGTTTAAAGCTCTTTGAAAATTTTATTCTCGAATATAAGTTCAATGATAATGTTGTGATCTACCCTATTTGAATTTGAATGAGCTTATGTTAACGGATCATTGTTAACCGTTAACGGTTAACCGTTTATTCTGGTCAAAGTTACCGTTGGGCCAAATTTTAAATAAACGGTTTGCCGTTTAGGCTTACCCTTTCACTGTTAAATTCCAGAGACCTGTAAAATAAACTTCAGCTATCCGTTTTCACTAAACGGTTAAAGATTAGCACGAAATGACATTCTGAAATTTATCGATTAGCCGTTTGTAATTAATGGTTCGCCGTTTATTTTCAATAACCTGCAAAACAAATTAGCCTTATCCATTTCTATTAAACGATGCCAGATGAGTACAATCTTCCATTCTGAAATTTATCGATTAACCGTTTTTGATAAACGGTTCGCCGGTTAATTCCAGTAGCCTTCCCAGCATTTTGTGTTTTCTGGTTTTCTTAACTGGTTAGAGCTTAAGCAATTTGTTACTCTTTGGATTTAACCAGTTAACCGTTTCAAAGTAAACGGTGAACCATTTACTTCTAGAATCACAGTTTTAACCAAAAATTGCAGGAAGTCATTTTCCAATTAAAGTTTGACAGATATCCATCTTTCATGAACATAATTAGAAAGATTATAAGGCTTTCTTTTATTAATGAATAGCTCCAACATTTTAATCAAAAGCATTTAAAGTTTGTTATCATCAAAATCAATATTGTGAACATATACATGTTAACAAGATTGAATTACTAAAACAAAAAGTAGAATTTTTAAGACAAACAATAGATAAAGGAATTATATATAAAATTACAAGCACATAGAGTTAATAAAATATTAGAATTCCTAGAAAATATAGAAGATACTAGAGAATCACAAAAATTCTAGGGATGATTAAATTATAGTAGAAAAATTATATCAAACCTTAGTAAATTAATAAGACCCTTGTATAATAAGTTAAGCAAAAATAGGAAGAAATCTTTTAATAGTGAAGAAATAAATTCATACAAAAATTTAAAGTAATAGTTAGAAATCTTAAGGTGTTACATTTACGCATAGATAATTATTACAAAATTATACAAATTGATGCGAGTAGTTTAGGATGGGTAGGAAAATTAATGCAAAAGCCTTATAAAGACAACCTAATATAAAAAGAAGAAATATCAATGTGTACAATGGTAAATTTACAGAAACAGAAGGTAGAAAATCAAGCACAAAATCAAAAAATTTAGGAATAATAAATTCTTTAAATTCATTCATTTATATATATAAAATGATAGTTTTACAATAAGAACTTATTATAATTATATTATAGAATTCTATAAAAAAAGTACAAAAGAAAAATTTTGAAAAGAAAAAATCTTAATTTTATTAGTAAACGTTGGATATATGTTTTAGAAGTAATAATAAGAAAAAGATAAAAGAAAAATCTGAACATATAATACGCAAAGATAATATTTTGGTTGATATTTTTTAAGACTAATTACTCAACGATTATCTTGTAAGAATTGAGCAATTTATGAATTTCAAACCAATAATACTCAAACAATTACCTTGATGAACAAAATTTAGCTATATAAGTAAATTTAAATTATTAGACAGTTAGCTATACATTTTAGACAATTTGTTGAGTTATCATAATGCACAAGATAAAGAAAACAGCACTCATACATTATCTCGGACAAATTAATGAACAAGTAACTAGTAAAAGTTTTGCATTTTATATTTTAGTTAGAGGTAGACAACCATGCATCTATAATCATTGGAGCGCGATAGTTGATTTAACAATCAATTATCCCAATCCACATTTTCGAAGATTTTATTGATTCCATGAGGCAATTGAATATGCTAGAAAAAAAAAAGACCAAATTATTATGTTAGCCATTTAGTTAAACCTTTAGACAGGGCATCGTCATCATCGTCAAGCATACAATTTTGTAACTATTTTGAAGTCCTGGCACGCACAATTAGAAAGTTTAATAATACAAGATATTATATAGATGGTGAAGTTGAAGCATGTAGACATAAAAAGGTTGCATTAGAAAATGCTAATATAGAATTAAATAGGTAGATCATTGCATTACAAAATGAATGTCATACTCTATGAATTAACCACTCCCAAAATACCGAAACACCTAGCCATAAACAGCCATTAGAAGAAATATTTAACCATACACCATCAAAAAACCCAAAAATTTCCCACTTTATTGGCAACGATATTGATATAGTAAAAGGAAAAATAATAGAATCTCTCTACCCAGATTTTGTTTTAGTAGCCAATCAAATATTTAACAGCCAAATGAATTTCTCAATTGAGTTCAGACCTAAATGTTAGAACTAAGAAAAATCATTGTACTTAGAAATGGTTTTCCAACCATTTCATTTGATTACTCCTTAGTGAAAACACTAAACAATGAGGATTTATAATTTAAAGCCTTATGTTTTTATAATGATAAAGACCATATACCTATTCAGCTTTGATAGATTCAAATTCTTTCCAACAATTTTAAATAGGGCTCTTTCTATTCTGAAACCAGTACCTTTGTTAATAAACTTCAATTCTTTACTACGAAGGCCTCAAATAACCAACCCAAAAAAAAAATGGTATCATATTTCCAGCATATCATGTCATCTTTATAAGCGAATGAGCTAAAAGGTTAAAAAAAAAGATATTATCATGACAAACCAAGATTCTCCACAAAAGACATATATAAGAGACAAATGAAATTGTGGTATTTTACAATATTGAGCCTTAAGACAAAATAATAGTGTTAGGAAAACATTAAACTATCCTGGCTAAAAAAAATCTTGCTAGAGAAGGCTTACTTTTTCCTTCACTAAAGTTGAAAATTGACAATCTAGAAAAATGTAAAGAATACTTGAATGAAATAATCGAGATCAATGACATGCTATTATCTAGAACAGAGCAGAAGCAATGAGTCATCAGTTCTTAGATGAAGACATAGCAGAAACAATTGATGCAATAATGGACAGATAAAAGTCACTTCAAGATATAAATAATATTTAGCTAAATCTCTATAGTAGGCAGATTTTTCTTTATTTCTTCTTTACAGATGTTCTTCATTTACTCACTACCTTGTAAGGGGAAAACTATTAAAGAATCTCTTTAACTTTTTTATTTTGTTTCGATACTTCGTCATCATAAGATGTTATAGTTAGCCAT
>NW_006262022.1:14713353-14775869 GCF_000493195.1 Citrus x clementina
AGTCAATAATTGTAACAATAATTCAATCACATAAAAATAGACTGTAACTTGCTCAATAAGAGAGTCATGATCAAACTTGAATTCACACAAGCAAAGCAATAAAATTTCCTTTACGTATTTCCTCCTCCACATTTAGAAAATTTAGACATCATTTGGAAAGCGATTAACAAGAAAGTTATTTTAATTTCTTTTATCTTCTAAAAAGTCTTGCCTAGTTAATGAAAGTATAATTCATATTTAAAGTATCAATAAAAGGTCGGTCCTTGTTATTATTCAAGTGAAAAGAGTTTGAAGAAAAGATTTTTTGAAAATAGGATTTTATTTTGACAAAAATACTTAGAACTCAGTAAACTTTTTGTACTGATTTTCTGGAAACCTCATTTAAACATTGTCGTTGTTAGCCTTATTTTAAAAAAAATAAGTTGTTGAACAAAGTATTTTAGGCATGAATCAGGAGTTTTAAAGTGTTTTTGTAAGCATATTTTCAAAAAGAATTTTAATAAACTTTGAAGAAATATCATTTTTTGATGGACAACTACCTGTGCTTTAAGAAAATAACTTTCTATCTTAAACCCTTTTTCTCTTCTTTGGTATCATAGATATGATAGTATACTAATAACTCCAAAAGGAGTAAATTTCATCAAAAAATCAACATTTGTACAACCTAAATTTGAAACACATGTTTTACCTTATGAAGAGAAGTCAATAACAATTGAAAAAAAAATAGACATGCAATATTTGGATTCAATATTTGAAGAAGACAACACGATATAAAATAAGCTAGGAAGCCATAATAAGCTAGAAAGTAATATGCGCAAAAGTGATGAGCTAGAGAACATAAAATTGGAAATTTTAGATGATTTTGAAATTGACCTATACTTGCAAGATGTCATGAATGTAGACAAAGAGATAGAATGCATAGAATGTAAAAAATGGCCTGAAGACATTAGGAAAAAAATGTAAAAGAGTTAAAAAATTCGAAGTAATAGGAAATAACCCAATTAGAAAAAAAAATAAAAATAAAGTATGTAAGTTAGAAATAATTAATCCTGACATGTCAATAAAAACATAAGATTTAGCAAATAGTTTAGAAGATAGAAATGAATTTAATATGCGCACACATGAGCTATTATAATTAAATGTAATAAGTAGTAATAGTATATGGAAGTCCAACATTTATTGTAAATAATCCTAGTGAACAAAAATGAGAAAAAATAGAATGGTAATTAATTATAAAAGATTAAATGATAATACTCTAGACAATAGTTATAAAATACCTAATAAATATAAATTAGTAAATTGTTACAAAAAGCTAGAAATGTTTCTAAATTTGATTGTAAAAGTGGATTTTGGCAAATAAGACTGTATGAATAATCTGTTTCATGGACAACTTTTAGTTGTTTAGAAGGACATTTTGAATAGCTAGTCATGTTGTTTGGTTTAAAAAATGCACCACAAGTATTTCAAGCTACAATGGATAAATTTTGAAGCTCTTTTCAAAATTTTATATAGTTTACATAAATGATATTCTCGTTTTTAATTAAGATATACCCACGCATAAAACTTATTTACATAAAATTTTAGATTGTTTTAAGAATAATAATATTTTGATTTCTAGAAAAAGAATGAATTATTGAAACCAAAAATAGATTCTTAGGACTAACAACAAATAAAGGAACTATTGAATTACAACCACATAGAGTTAGTAAAATATATTAGAATTTCCAAGACAAGATAAAATAACTAAAGAATTACAAAAATACTTGGGATTATTAAATTATAGTAGAAAATTTATACTAAACCATAGTAATTAATAAGACCCCTTACATAATAAGTTAAGGAAAAAACGGACAAAAATATTCCAATGGTCAAGGCATAAAATTAATACAAAAAATTAAAGGAATAGTTGAAATCTCAAGCCGTTATAGAAACCCAAAGATAATTATTACAAAATTATACAAAGTGATGTGAGTAGTTTAGGATGGGGGGAATATTAATGCAAAAGCCTAATAAAAATAGCCCAAGAGAAACAGAAGAAATAGCAATGTACAGAAGTAGTAAATTTACAAAAATAAAAATAGAAAATCAAGTATAGAATTAGAAATTTTAGGAGTAATAAATTCTTTAAATTCATTCCATTTATATATACAAAATGTTAGTTCTACAACAAGAACCAATTGTAATAATATTTTAGAATTTTGTGAAAAAGTACAAAAGAAAAATTTTAAAAAGAAAAATTCTTTTATTAGTAAGCTTTGGATATATTTTTTAGAAGTAACAATAGGAAGAAGATACAAAACAAATTTTGAACATATATTTGGGAAAGACAATATTCTTTTTAGACTAATTACTCAATTATTGTTTTTTAGGAATAGAGCAATTTATGAATTTTGGACCAATAACACTTACACAGTTCCTCAGGAACAAATTTGGGCTTTAGAAGGAAATTTCAATTGTTAGACAATCAACAATGCATTTCAAACAATTTGCTAAGTTGTCAAACCCACAATATAATGTAAAAGTACTCAATACACACATGCATTATTTTAGACATTAAATGAGGAAGTAAATAGTAAAAATTTTACATTTTATGTATTAACTAGAGGTAGACAACCAGGCATATATAAAAATTAAGCAAGATAGTAGATTTAACAATCAATTATACCAATCCACATTTAAGAGAATTTTATGCATTCCATAAAGCAATTGAATTTGCTAGAAAATCAATAGGACCAAATTATTATACTAGCCATTTAGTTAAACCATTAGACAATACATCATCATCATCATCAATCGAATATGAATTGCCCAAAAAAAGCCCCACCTTGTAAATTTTTCCCTTTAGAAAGATTTGCATGTAAATGCCATCTTCCTATAGCATATCTTTAGCATGTATAGATTTATCTAGATATGAGAAATAAAGTTCAAGGGAGAAAAAATAGTTTGAACACCTACCCTACTCTTAGATTATGGTCTATTAAGTCGAATAATATTTTTAAATCTAGAACAAATAGATTAGTTTGGTTGAAAAATAGCCACAGTTGTCCTAAACACCTTTGCCATACCAATAATCCTTTCTTAGAGCTAGATATAAATAGCAAACTAGCTGAGTAGGATGAATCGAGAGTTACAACGGCTCAACATAAAGTAATAGTAAGATTCTATAGATTATTGAATTTCCTTGACCATGTAAACTGTTTAGTTTAGGAGAATAGCTTAAAACGAGATTAGCAAAGTAATTGCTAGACAAATTTATTGGGTGCATTATGAGTTTGAAGATTATAAGTTAATAACTGAAGATGCAGTATAAAAAAATTATTCTAAACGCACCCTTCCAGTGGTACCTTCATCACCAAAACTAAGTGTACAAAAGTTTATAGGTAGTATGTTGAAGAATGGTGGGACCAATTAGACGATGAAGAAAGAGACAACATTGAAAATGACATGGAAGATTAACTAGCCAGCTATTTTTGGTAAAATAGCTAGAGAAGTGAAGTAGTCAAGCTTTTTTTTTTTAAAAAAAAACAGATGTCCTTTCTTTAATTATTACCCAATAAAGAAAAAATTTTGAAGGCATCTTTTTAATTTTTTTGTCTTATGTTACTAACATTTAGAGTGTGTTTACTTACTAGTGTAGGAGTGAGGAGTGTGGAGTCCTCCTACTCCAGTGTTTGTTGACATAAATATTTTTATAACTTTGATTTTGATGATAACAAACCATGTATGTCCATGGTTAAAAATGTTAGAGTCTTTAAAATTGAATGAAATTCTTAGGTCGCGTAGTGTTTTGGGACAAAATTGAGGTTCTGGAAACAAACGAATAACAACTAACTTTGCAATAGTTTACTAATAACCTAAGGTTACATTTTGATTGATTTTAGATGATAATGATTAATCAACAATATGTAAACAACAAGTCACATTTGATCACGTGAGCTTCTGGAATTAAATGACAAACCATTACACAAAAACGGCAAGCTGACTTCGATAAGTGAATTCTCAGGAATTAAACGGTAAAAATGACAATAGCAAATGGTGATCCGACGTCGATTAGTGAACTCTCTATAATTAGACGGTAAACTAAATATTCTAAACAGCAACCTGACAATTTAAATTTCAGCATACTGGTTATTTGGTACAAGCCAGAACAACAAACCGACAGAAGTTAAAGGGATCCTATTAGCCCAAAAAGTAAATAACAGCTAATTTTCTTCTGTAACTATAAAAAGGCTCAATCAAATTCAAATTCTAATAGAGTTTACAATTATTATTGAGCTTGTTAATGAGCATCCAACCTCATTTATGCTTATAACTTGTTATTCTTTCATCAAATTACATGTTGGGCGTTTATTTGCAATCATATACATTGTGTAAAGGAGAATTTGTGTAATCTTGATTTCAATATTAAAATTAAGTAATTGCAAGTGTAGGAAACTCTTAGAAAGACATGTGGGATCATTTATATTTGTAAAAGTTTATTGACACCTTAGAAGTCAATTGTAAAGATCTTGAAGCCTTGGGTTGTGAAGGCTTGGATAATGGAATTCTCAAGCTCGATTAGCTTGAACGTGTAGACGTAGGCAGAATTTGCTGAACTACGTAAAAATATTATGTTTTCTCTTTTCTCCCTTATCTCTTTATATTTGTTAATTGTTAAATTTATCATTATTGAATCTTCTAAGGTATTGTTTGAATTGTTTCGTAATTTTACTTGCTTAAGTTTTTATAAGCTCAATTCCCCCCCCCCCCTGAGTTAATTAACTTGAATTTCATTTGGTATCAGGGCAAGGTTCTTTTGTTAGGACTTAACCGTATAGAGTAAAAAATTCATGGTAACCCAAAACAATTGCATCTTTAGGGAAGGTCAGTCCACTAGTAGACCATCATTCTTTGATGGGAATGATTATCTATATTGAAAAACTAGGATAGTTTATTTGCAAGCATCAGATTATGAGGTATGGGAAATTATTTATGATGGTCCATTCATGCCCATTACTAAAAATAAAAAATGAGAAGAAATTCCAAAACCTTCATGAAAATGAAATAAGTCAGAAAGAAAATAAAAGCTTCTCTTAATTCCAAAGGCATGAATACTCTGTTTTGTTCCTTAGATAAGAAAGAAATCCATAGAGTTTCAAGTTGTTCCAATGCTTATGAATTTTGGAAGAAACTTGAAGTTGGTGATGAATATATGTTGAGTAATAGAAAATGCATATTTAAAAAGGAGAAAATCATCATTTTACACTTCAAATCTCACTAACATCCCTACTTTTATGTATTTAAGTCCCTTGTGATTTAATTATGTGTGTTTTATTATAATTAAGTATTTTATGTATTTGAGGGGCATCATGGTCATTTCACAATGAACGAGAGATCAGATAGCAAAACGAACAGCAATGTTGAACTTAAGACAGTTGAAAACCTTAGGATGAGCATAAAAGGATAAATGATACTATTCACATGTACGATAATGTTCATGGTAGTGTTCACCACACTGCTTACATATACAGTACGATAATGTGGCACTAATCAATGATGTGGCATTGACCGATAACGTGGTATCATTCAATTGGATGAATGATGTGGCCTTGACTGCTTATGTGGCATTGACTGATGATGTAGCGTTGACCGATGATGTGTCACGATCCTATTGGACTAAAATGTCGATGAGGTGTGGAAACCATCTCCCTCATGATTTAGTTAGTACTAATAAGGAATATTAAGCCCAGGTGCATGTTCAATGCATATTCGGAGACCCAAGTGCTTCATTTTAATTTATTCTCACAATTTTAATTTAAATTTTAGGATAATCTAAATCATTTTCACCACAAATCCAACCACCCATTTAGAAAATTAACGCTACGCACAATTAAAATCCACCTCTTTGTGGGATCGACACTTGTTACCGTTGATCTATTCTACAGTAGATTCATGCACTTGCAAGTTCAATAAAATTTGCACAATAAGTTTTTGCCGCCGTTGGCAGGGAAGTAAGTTATTTTAATTCATACAATTAATTTTTGTAAATATTGTTTTTGTTTTCTTGTAATTTTTTCTTATTTAAAAAAAAAGAAAGTGAATTTGCATTTTGAGGTAAGTATTTCTTTTCTTTTTTTCTTCTTTAAATTTCTATAATTTAATTTTCATGTTATTTTTCTTTATAATTTTTCGTTTATCTTGTTAATTTGGCCAGTTCAACCGCCTATTAATTTATTTTAATTTTAGTTAATTTATTTCACATATTTTTTTTATAGCACTTGAGTGTGTTTTTATAATAAGGTTGTAACAGCGTGATAAGGTTAGTATTGTAATTTCTCCTTCTTCTTTATTTTCTATTAGTTTTGTTCTCATTTTTTTTTTGTGTTCTTTTCATGCAAAGTCGAAGGTCGCAATTACCTAATCTTAAGCCTATAGACTTTGAACTGGAAAAAAACATTTCGCACACACAAACACATTGCTATTAAAGATAAAATTGAAATGAATTTGCAACAACAACATCCAACACCACATGAGAGGCCATTGAAGGATTACTTCAGTCCCTTAGCTAACTTGAATACATCATGCATAAGATACCCAAATGTAGCTGCTATGAGTTTTGAGTTAAAACCTATTGTACTAAATTGTCTCCCAACATCTATGGCCTAGAAAATAAAGACCCATATAATCATCTGAATAATTTTCATGTTGTTTGTCAAACTTTTAAATATGAGAAATTTTCAGATGATGATATTAAACTTAGATTATTCCCATTTTCTTTAAAGGATAGAGCTCATTCATGGTTCAATACAATGCTTGTTAATAGCATCACATCATGGGAGCAAATGGTAACAAATTTTTTGAATAAATACTTCCTAGTGCATAAAACCAATCCTATTCGTAGGGAAATTTCAGAGTTTACCAAGAGAGAAGACAAACAATTTTTCGAAGCATGGGAGCGATTCAATGGGCTACTCTTGAAGTGTCTACATCATGGGTACGAGAAATTGCACCAATGCCAATACTTTTTGGAGGGATTATTGCTGTATGTGCAAGAATGGCTAATGGCAACAAGTGAAAGAGAGCTAATGTCAAAAAGTGCATCAGAGATTTGGGATTTCTTATAGCGATAACTAGATAATTCCCAATAACATATTCGATCATTCAGGAATATTAAAAGAATTAAGGGAGTGAATGAGATTCACATTGGTGAGTCAAGTTAAAAATTAAGGAAGTCAAAGAGATAGTTGAAGGCCTTTCCCAATAAATAGCATCGTTAACAGTTGCTATATCAATAGAGCCGCATGACCATGACTCATACCCAGATCAAGCCAATGCCATAGGTGTAATGAGAAAGCCATCAAACTACAACCTTTACTCCAACACGTATAATCCTGGATGGAGAGACCATCCAAATTTTTCATGATCTCAAAGGTTCCAACAGAATGGACCAGCAGCTCCAGCTCCACCAATGCAACCAATTCCTCAAGTTCCTCAAGCCTCTCAGCCACCAATTAGATCATACAATCAGAACCCGAACTACTCTCAACCCATACCATGGGAGGATGCATTCCAGAATTTCAAGAATCTTACTCTCTCCACAATCGAGCAACAAAACTACATTATTGATGAACTACGAAATGAGATGAGAGCAGGCTTCAACTCACAAACTCAATCAGTTTCAAACCTAAAACATATAGTGGGACAACTTGCCTCTTCAGTTCAAACCTTGGCAATGACTGTTGAGAAAGATAAATTCCCAAGTCAACTAGTGCCTAATCCTAAAGGAGTGCATGAAGCAAGTACCAGTTCACTTCAGCAACATGGAGAGGTCAAAGCCATCATGACCTTGAGAAAAAGAAAAGAAGTTAATAACAAAGTGGAGATGCTGATGACAAAAACAACTCAAATTGTACTTGTAAATGCTACCTTGTGGTATTATAGAGGACGTGCTTATCCAGGTAGATATGTTTTATTTTCCTGTTGATTTCATTGTAATTGACACTCAACCAGTCTAGGATTCAAGGAAACACATCCCCATTATCCTAGGCCGACCTTTCTTGGCGACTGCCGATGCTCACATTCAATGCAGGACTTGAAATATACAGTTGTCCTTTGACAATATGACTATGGAGCTAAATATCTTCAACATTACCAAACAACCTCACAATGCAGATGATGGAATTATTGATGTGGATTTAATACAAGAATTAGTTGATAATAGTTTCATTTCAAACCTTAGTGATGACCATTTACAAACATGTTTAACTCACCTTGGTTTAGATTTTGATATTGACAGATTAGTCGATGAGGTCAACGCCTTACTTGATTCAGCACCATCCATGGACACTAATAAATGTAAGTCAAAAGTTGAACAACTAGAACCATCTGAGAAAAAACTCAGCCCATCATCAGAATCACCACTAAAACGCGAGCTCAAACCATTACCCACACTTTGGAATATGCATTCTTGGGAGATGAAAGCACTCTGCCAGTAATCATTTCATCATCCCTAAATGACAAACAAAAAGGTAAGTTGTTGAAAGTTTTAAAAGAGTACAAAGGAGCATTATGATGGATCATAACTGACATAAAAGGTATAAACCCAATAGACTACATGCATTACATTCACCTTGAGAGAAGAAAATACTCTGCCAATAATCATTTCATCATCCCTAAATGACAAATAAAAAGGTAAGTTGTTGGAAGTTTTAAAAGAGTACAAAGGAGTATTAGGATGAACTATAACTGACATAAAATGTATAAATCCAGTAGACTACATGCATTACATTCACCTTGAGAGAAGAAAATACTCTGCCAATAATCATTTCATCATCCCTAAATGACAAATAAAAAGGTAAGTTGTTGGAAGTTTTAAAAGAGTACAAAGGAGTATTAGGATGAACTATAACTAACATAAAAGGTATAAATCCAGTAGACTACATGCATTACATTCACCTTGATACAAATGCTAACCTACTAGGAAAATACAACGTCAGTTGAACCCTAACATGAAAGAAGTTGTTAGAACTGAAGTCCTTAAACTATTAGACACATGTATCATTTACCCAATTTCTAATAGTTTATGGGTCAATCATATGCAAGTTGTCCCCAAAAAGTCAGGAGTCACAGTAGTTACCAATGCTGATAATGAATTGATACCCACTAGAGTGACTATAGGGTGGCGTGTATGCATTGATTATAGAAAGTTGAATTCTATCACATGTAAAGACTATTTTCCTTTACCATTTATCGATCAAATGCTTGATAGATTAGCAGGTCATGAATTTTATTGCTTTTTAGATGGCTACTCAATATATAATCAGATTCTCATAACACCAAAAGATCAAGAGAATACTACTTTCACTTGCCCTTTTGGCACTTTTATATATAGAAGGATGTTATTTGGATTATGTAATGCACCTGCTACATTTCAACAATGCATGTTAAGCATTTTTTCTGATATGGTTGAACGATTCCTTGAAGTCTTCATAGATGACTTTTTTGTCTTTGGTGATTCATACGATCAATGTTTACATCATCTAACACTAGTTTTGCAGAGATGTATAAAGAAGAATTTAGTCTTAAACTAGGAAAAGTGTCATTTTATAGTAAAACAAAGTATTGTTCTTGGTTACATCATTTCGAGTAAAGATATTGAGGTTGATAAAGCCAAAGTGGATCTTATTTTCAATTTCCTCTACCTAAAACAATCAGAGAAGTAAGATCTTTCCTTGGGCATGCTGGATTTTATAAACGTTTCATGAAAGATTTTAGCAAAGTTTTTAGACTCTTATGCAATCTACTTGCTAAGGATGTACATTTTTGTCTTTAATGATTCATGTCTTGTGGCATTTGAAAAACTAAAGCAGTTGTTGACATCATCACCCATATTTAGCCCCAAACTGGAATTTACCATTTGAGCTCATGTGTGATGCATATGATTATACAGTAGGAGCAGCATTATGACAAAGTTCACGAATTTCCTATGTCATTTACTATGCTAGTATGACATTCAATTATGCACAATTAAACTATTCAACCACTGAAAAAGAATGCTAGCAGTAGTGTTTGCATTAGACAAATTCTGATCTTATCTCATTGGTTGTAAAATAATTGTGTTCACAGATCAAGCTGCTCTTAAAAATATTCTCACAAATAAAGATACAAAAGTTAGACTAATTCGTTGGGTGTTACTTTTGTAGGAATTTGACTTTGAAATCAAAGATAAGAAAGGCACAGAAAATGTTGTGCCAGACCATCTCATCTCAATTTGACACAATTACAAATCATTACCATTGAATGAATCATTTCCAGGTGAACAATTGATGAGTGTGGAAGTATTACCATAGTATGCTGATATAGTTAACTATCATGTTACAGGTCAACTTCCAGACCATTGGACTAAGCAAGACAAAGCCAATTTTTTTATGGAAATAAAGAATTTCTTTTGGGATGACCCTTATCTATTCAAGTATTATGCCGATCAAATTATCAGACGATGTATCCCAGAAAGTAAATTTCAAAATATCTTTTCATTCTGCCATGAAAAAGCTTGTGGAGGCCATTTCAACGCTAAGAAAATAACGACTAAAGTTTTATAATGTGGTTTCTATTGGCCAACTGTATTTCGAGATCTTTACACTTTTTACTCTTCATGTGATAGGTTTCAACGAATGAGGAGCGTTACACGAAGGAATATGATGCCACTAAACCCAATTTTAGTGGTTGAGATTTTTTCTGTATGGAGTCTCATTTTCATCAAACCCTTTTCCCCCATCTTTTAACCATCAATACATATTGGTTGCTGTTGAAAAGCAATATTGTTGCACACTTTGGATTCCCTCGAGCAATAATCAGTGATGGTTGTGCCCACTTTTGTAACAAATCATTCAAAACTCTTTTGACAAAGTATTCCATCACTCACAAAGTGGCGACCCCATATCATCCGTACACCAGTGGCCAAGTTGAGATCTCTAATAAAATAATAAAGCACATATTAGAAAAGACGGTGAGACCAAACAGAAAAGATTGGTGATTGAGACTCGATGATGTATTATTAGCATATAGAATAGCTTTCAAGACCCCGATTGGGATGTCACCTTATAGGCTAATGTATGGAAAAACTTGCCACCTACCTGTGGAACTCGAGCATTGTGCGTACTGGGCCATCAAGAAATCAATTTTGACATGAGGCAAACTAGCATAGAAAGAAGATTACAGCTGGCAGAACTTGAAGAAATTCGCAATGATGCATATGAAAATGCCAAGATTTACAAGTAGCAAATGAAAGTCTTTAATGACAAGAAAATTATGAGAAAACCTTTCACCCCAGGTCAGAAAGTGCTTTTATTCAATTCTCGCTTGCACCTATTCCTAGGTAAGTGACACTCTTGATGGTCTGGCCCCTTTATTGTTCACACAATTTTTCCACATAGAGCAATTGAAATTAAGGATCCGAAGAATGATGTCACTTTTAAAGTTAATGGTCAAATATTAAAGGCATATCTAGAGTACCAACCACATGGAAAAGACACCAAAATAGATTTGAGTGACCCACAAAATTTGAACTGAGATTTTTTTTTCTCTCTTTCTTTTCAGTGATTTAATTTTTTCCTTTTATTTCTTTTCACTATTCTTTTACTGATTGAAATTATTTTTGTATAAGTGTATTTTTTTAACCATTAAGTTTTCTTTGATCACTTTTAATTATGCATGCTTCAACTAGACAAATCCTCTTGAACCTTCTTAGACAACTTCAATATGTAAAATCTCATATCAAAGGCCAAATACGATTTTGTGAAACACATTATATTTGGGATCTACAACCACCAGAGTTAGTATCTCATGTTGAGTCCTTAGAAAGACAACTTAGAGAAATTGAGGAACGTATCGACGACATCCAATTAGAGATTGAGGTAAATTCAATAAGAGGACAATTGTGAAGTTAATTTTTTTTGTGTGCTTTAATTTGTTACCTCGGTTAAGTGGCGGATAACGATACTCCGTGACAATCAAAGACGGTTACTTCAGTTTTCCATAATAACTGATATTCTGAGATGGAGGTATAGATAGAAACGTGATTTTAGCAAAGCTTTACAATCAATATCCTTCACTTCCTCATAATGCCCTCCTTATAATTTATAAAGCTCGGTCCTAACGCATGCAATTGCTTATGAGGAATAACATCCCTGCTGAAATACATTGGTTAATCAAGGCCAAAGTACGATTGGCAAGTAAGTTGCCTCCCAAATTTATTGCATACATGCCTAGTTGTGGTAATGGAAATTACTCAAGAAAACGAAGAGCTCGTAAACTTCATGTTGCTTGTCATAAGAGTGCTAGAATGAGATGCGATAAAAATCCATGTTCTTTAGGAATGGTGTCTGATAACAGGAAAGACAAGATTCAATTCATTAGGGATGGCTTGAATAAAGAGTTATTGGATGATATCCTTTTGTCTCTTGAAATGCATCCCAGTGAATATGTACAAAGAACAATTCTTCAGTTATAGCCATTATTCTATAAAGAGCGTGCACGATATAGTCTCGGGAATATGACTATAAACGATCATATTTTCAGATTATAAGAAAACTGGATGGGAACTCTATCCTCGACCCATAGAAGGCGTTCAATCCGTTTCTGGACGTAAAACCAGAAAAAGGTGTAAGCCACAGTCACAATTACCTGCAAATATCCTTTTATTCATAATTTTATTTTACTATTGTTTTATCATTTGCATTCTTGTCTTTAACAATTTTATCTTATCATTGTTTGCTTTTTCTTTTTACTATTTCCTTTTTTACTCTTGAGCCATGTGCTTTACACGTTAATTGACACAAACATGCTACCTCATACATAGTTGTGAACCATTGTCACTAAAATCCTTAAATATTATTTTTTTTAGCACTCAAAAATTATTTTTTAGAAGTATCCTAATGGCAACTATTCCCAATAAACAATTCAAGAACATTTGTGTGCTCTCTGGGTTTAACTATGGCAAATATAAAGAGTTCGTTGAGGCAAGCATAGATCTTGGTCGAAGCATAGCTGCAAGAAAATTGCACTTGGTATATGGAGGAGCTGACCGAGGGTTATCAAAACTAGTCTCAGAAGCTGTTTATATCAGAGGGAGCCAAGTGTTAGGCATCATCCCAAGAACCCTAAAACCTTTGGGTTGTTTATCTGACTCACCAACTGGAGAAGAGTTAGTAGTCTTAAGTATACAAGAGAGAATAATTGAAATGCTAAATCATGCTAATGCTTTTATTTTCCTACCAGGAGATCTTGCAACTCTAGAGGCACTAATCACATTAACATCTTCGACTCATTTGAGCATTCATAAAAAATCCATCGGTTTGTTAAATGTCAATAACTTTTATGATGGATTTATTACATTTCTTAACCATGCAATGAAAAACTATTGCATTCCTTCCACGGCGAAAATTTTTTTTATCTGTGCTCATACTGCTAATGAGCAACTTGATTTGTTATAAACTTATAGACCAGAGCTAGATCCCAAGATCTTTATAATGGAGTGGCCAACTAATGATGGTAACAGTAGCCGTAGTAAAAAGTGCAAATTAGATTTAACCCTCTGCTTGTAAATATTTTCTTCTATGTTGCAACACCAAGGTGATGCCTTCTAAACTCTACTTTTTTTTCTTTAAAACATTAAGGACAATGTTTCGTTCTGGTTGGGGGGAAGGAATAGTTGACAATTGTGGAATGTCTCAATCCTGGTGAAGTTTTTACTAATTTTTGTTGTAGAGACTAACCGTGGCTAAAGTTTTGAGTCGAAGATGGCTGAATATGGAGTGTAATGACTCTAGAAACACATCTTAGTTTGGAAATTAATAAAAAAAATTATTTTGTGTGATTTTTTAACATTGGATGATATGATGACTTTCAAATTTTAGTATTTATATTGCCTTTGGTCTTGAGCTATGTTACTCCATGTTTACTACTCTACATGTTGATGTCAGAGACAAATATGAGTTGTTTGAAGGAATGCACATGTCATTATAAATTCTAAATGAGTTTTTGAGCCTGTCATTTTTCTTGGAGAGTAACCCTTTTTGCCCATTCTTAATACAGCTTAGCAGTTTATTATTTTATACATGATCTCTAGATTTCCATTGAGTCAACCCTATATATGTGTGTGTGTGTGTGTGTGTGTGTGTGTTGCTACATGTGAAGGTCCATATAACTAATAGATATGGAAGATTATTTAGAGCGCTAAAAGATTATGGAAAGGTCATATTTGACCCGTTTGAGCCTTTCTAGCCATCCTTTTTTCTGAAATATCTATAGTTAACCCTTTTGAGCTTTTTATATTAAATAAATAAATAAATATACTTTTCTTTGTCAACTTATCATCTTGACCCACTCCGATTTGGAATATTACCCGATTTCTTACAAGTTCCATCACCTATTCATGTTTGAGAAAAATGTAAATGATTATTTTGTTCAGTAAAGTTGTGCCATACCAAAAACAATAAAATAAAATATATTTAGTTCAAAAAAAAGAGAAGAAAAAAGAAGAAAATAATAATAATAAATAAGCAAAATGTACCTTATAATTTCCAAAAGATCTCTACTTTTTCTCAAACATATATTTTATTTTTCCTATTTACCCTCCTTTGTTAGCCATGTCCCTAACCTACGTTACGTCCTAATAAAAGTCCTTCTTGATTTTAGGAAACTATAGTCTGAAATAGAAGCTAGTTATATAGGCTAAAAAGATGTAGTGGTGCATTAAAAAAAATTAATACATTGGTTTGACTAGCATTTTGTTTGACTTAAGATCGTATTATTTCTAAGCTATGAGCATATTTTTTTCATCTTGGTGAGAGTGTGTGATATTACTTCTTTATTATTTTCTCTCAATTTACCATTCATTGGAGTGACTATTTTTATTTTGTTCATATTCTTTGTGAGAGTGTCACTACTACCGGTGAGATTTTGAGGTTTGATATGTCATTCTTGAAAGTGTCTTAATTACTGTAGCTATGACAAAGTCTACAGCACTGATTCATGTGGATGGTTGATGTGGGAGTGATATTTCTTTAGGCTAGACATAATGCTTATACTTTTATTTGATTGCTATCATTAATCTGATTGAATAAACACGACTGTTTAAAAAAAATATTTTGGCTTTGAATTTTATTTTCGCTTAATTTGCTAGGGACTAGCAACAAGCTGGTTGGAATAAATTAGAAAAAAGAAAAGCTTCTCTTAATTCCAAAGTCATGAATACTCTGTTTTGTGCCTTAGATAAGAAAGAAATCCATAGAGTTTCAGGTTGTTCCAATGCTTATGAATTTTGGAGGAAACTTGAAATTGTTGATAAATATATGTTGAGTGCTGGAAAGTATATATTTATAAAGGAGAAAATCGTCATTATACACTCCAAGTCTCACTAACATCCCTACTTTTATGTATTTAAGTCCCTTGTGATTTAATTATATGTGTTTTATTATAACTGAGTACTTTATGTATTTTAGGGGCATCATGGTCATTTCACAATGAACGAGAGATTTTATAGCAAAATGGACAATGATTTTGAACTTAGGACGACTAGAAAACCTTAGGAGGAGTATAAAAAGAGAAACAATATTGTTTTCATGTACGATACTGTTCATGGTACTATTTACAACATTGCTCACATATACGGTACGATAACGTGGCCCTGACCGATGACGTGGCAACACTCGATTGGACGAATGATGTGGCATTGACTGCTTATGTAGTGTTGACCGATGATGTGTCACGATCCTATTAGACTAACATGTTGATATGGCGTTGATTGGTGACGTGGCAGTATGTTAGTGGATTGAAAAACATGTGTATGATGCATATACGCGGAATGATAGCCCTGATGATGTATTCTATCCAATCAGAACTTGCCACGTGTCGCAATCCTGAGCGTCCAAATTGTTTTAATCCGATGGACGTGATTTACTCATTATATCTATAAAAAGGGGCTCCCCCCCTAATTTGACACCTCAGAATTCATTTTTTAGCTCTATTTTCTGTGATTCCTTCTCTATCTTGTATTTTCTATGTATTTTAATAAATTTTCATTTTATGAGTAACTAATTTTCTTTTAAGCTTGGGTTGAAGGTGAAGTCTCAACATGTTCCATGGGCTTAAGTTAGTAAATTTACTTTCTTTTCCCCTCTAATTTTCGTGGATGTTTTGACTTTTCGTCGATAAATAGTAATATTCTTGTATAAATATTACACTGGTATAACCGTCTCTCTAATGCAAGTTTATTACTATTTGGCACGATAAGTACTTAGCACCATATTTATTAGAGTGAGGTTCATGAGGAGTGAAACCCCCCCCCCCCCTCATGATTTAATTGGCACTAATAAGGAATATTAAGCCCATGGTGCATGTTGAGTGCATATCTAGAGACCCAAGTGCTTCATTTTAATAGTTTTTATTTAAATTTAGTTCTGCCATTCTAATTTAAATTTTAGGATAATGTAAATCACTTTCACCACAAATCCAACCACCCATTTAGAAAATTAACTCTACACGCAATTCAAATCCACCTCCTCGTGGAATCGACACTCGTCACCGTTGATCTATTCTACAATAGATTCATGCACTTGCGAGTTCAATAAAATTTGCACAACAATATACAAATCAATTCAAAGAGTCTAAAATTGGTAAATATACTCGGCAATACGAATTGTTCTAAATGGAACAAAATGAGAGTGTTCATTCTATGTACACTAGATTTACGAACATTGCAAACACTCTAGGAGCTCTAGGTAAGACCTTTTCAAATAGTGAGAAACGAAAGAAAATCATTAGGTCTTTACCAAAATAATGAAAACCTAAGAAAATTGTCATTGAGGAAGCTAAAGTTTTAAATAATTTATCTATTGATGATTTAATTGGTTCACTTATTTTCTATAAAGAGGATTTGGCAATTGAAAGAGGTGACAAATATAAAAAGAAAAAGAGCATTGCCCTGAAAGCTTGAAGATCGGAAAGCGAAGCGAATTCAAAGATGAAGATATAGCTATAATAGCCAAAACATTTAGCAAGTTTTTCAAGAAATCTAATGAGCAAAGAAAGTTAAAGAACTTCAAAAACCAAAAAGAAAAGAAGGAAGCAATCATATGCCCTAAATGCAAGAAGCCTAGATGCATAAAATCAGAATGTCCTCTTCTTAACAAGGTGAAAAAGAAAGCGATGGTGGCAATGTGGGATGACAGTGATGAGGAGACCTCATATAAGGAGAAATCATATGAAGTGTCAAACCTGGCTCTTATGGCAATAGGAGACGAACTTGATGAGGTAAATAATCTTTCTTCTCATGATGAGTTGTTTAAATCATTTACTTAATTGTATAATGACCTAAAAAAGATAGGAATAAAAATTCATTTTCTTAAAAAGAAAAATGTGGAAATTTCGAATAAGAATGATACTTTAAAAGAAAGATTAAGTGCCTAGAAGCAGAGAACAAAAGTTTACATGAAGAAATTACATTATTTTAAGAAAAACAAGATGTTTCATATAAGAATGAAGGTTTACTTGTAAGTGATTTGAATAGGGAAAATAAAACGCTTAGGAAAAAGAGTGATGAGCGTGATGATATTGTCTTAAAAATTATAAATGGGCAAAAGTATAAAGGAGGTATTGGTTATAAGCCAAATTTTGAAACAAAAGTATTACAAAAATTACTTTGATAATGCTACCTCCATTACTGATCAAAATGTATGCCATTATTGTAATAGAAATAGGCATATGAGTTATAGATGTCTAGTTAAGAGAAATGTATATTATGGAATCAAATGTATTTGGGTTCCAAAAGGAAACATTACTGACACTCAAGGACCCAAAAAGCTTTGGGTACCTAAAACTTAAGATTTCTTCTGCAGGGATCAAAGAAGAGGAAGAACAAATGGTACTTGAATAGCGGATGCTCGAGACATATGACAGGCAATTACTCTTAGTTTTTAAGTTTTACTAAGATAAAAAATGGTGAAGAAGTCTTCTTTGATAATTCAAAAGGAAAGATTATTTGCATGGGTGATGTTGGTAAAGATTCCTCTGAGTTTATTGAAAATGTGTGTTTAGTTGAAAATATGAAACATAACTTGCCTGGTTCTAGTCAATTGTGTGATAAAGGCTGTAGAGTTATTTTTTATAAAACAAAATGTGTTATTGAAAATGCATGTAATGGTAAAGTTTTTTTTTTTTTTGTTAGAAAAAGGTGTGATAATGTATACACCATTGATATAGATTGTGCATTAACTCTTGATAAATGTTTTTACGCATTACATGATGATACTTAATTGTAGCGTAGAAGACTAGGTCATGCAAGATTGGATTTGACTTTAAAAATTTCAAAAAAATATTTGGTTAAAGGTCTTCCAAAAATTTGTTTTCACAAAGATAGAATTTATGAAGTTTTCCAATTTGTAAAACAAATCAAAACATCTTTCAAAAACAAAAATCATATTTCTACTTGAAAATTACTTCAACTTCTTCACATAAATTTATTTGGACCTTCTAGATATACAAGTCTAAGTGGTGCAAGTACTATACAATTTTAAATATTGATGATTATTCTAGATACACATGGTTATTGTTCATAACTAATAAGAAAGATGCTTTTGATGTTTTTAAAAATCTTTTGTAAAAAGGTTCAAAATGAAAAAAATGTTATGCTATTTCTTGTATTAAGAGTGATCATAGTGGAGAATTTGAAAATCATAATTTCAAAAATTTTTGCAATAACTTTGGCATAGAACATCAATTTTCATCACCAAGAACCACACAACAAAATGGGGTCATTGAGACAAAGAATAAATTGTTAGGAGAAAGATTATGTTGAATGAAAATGCTTTACCAAAATATTTTTTGGCCGAAGTTGTCAACACTACTTGTTACGTTTTAAATCGTGTGTTAATTAGACCTTACCTCAATAAAACTCCCTATGAACTTTGGAAATATAGAAAATCCAACATTAGTTATTTTAAAGTTTTTTTATGCAAATGATTTATATTGAATACTAAAGACAATCTTGGTAAGTTTAATCTAAAATCTAATGTTAGTATTTTTTTTTTTTTTAGATTCAAATACAAGCAAAGCTTATAAAGTGTATAATAAAAGAACATTAGTTGTTAAAGATGTTAACTTATATGTATCCATAATAATGATTTTGATGATAACAAACACGTTTTAATTTGATAAGTCTGAAAAATTTTGTTAATCAGATCAAAAAATTTAAGTCGTCTAACATTCGAAACATAAAATAACCTCTTAGAAATAAACAGATAACCATTTATTAGAAAATGACAAACCAATAGCACTCTAGAACTAATAATTGGATAACGGTGAACCGTTTATGAATAACGGTAATCTGATTGCATTCCAAAGAGCAAGTTTCCCGATAACGGTAAACCGTTTATGAATAATAGTAATCTGATTGCATTCCAGAGAGCAAGTTTCCAGATAACGAAAAACTGTTTATTGATAACGATAAACTGATAACATAACAGAGAGCAATCATCTTGCAAACGGTAAACCATTTATGTTAAACGGATAACCAATAATTTTGGACAGAATTCTGAAGCAATAACGGTAATCCGACTTCTTACAAACGGTGATTTGACTATTTCAAAATATAGCACAATGGTCACTTGCTCTAGTCAAAATAGTGATCTAACAGTGACTAATGACTATCTGATTTGGTAGAAAAAAGTCAACAATGGCTAGTTTTCAACTCCAATTATAAAATAACTCAATCAAATTCAAACAAAAGGTGATCCAATAGTTATCATTGAGCTTGCTACTGAGTATACAATTATTATTGAGCTTCAAACTTGTTTTTGTTTCATTCATTCACACATTGAACTATCATTTGTATTCAAACACATTGTGTGAGAGAAAATTTATTTGTAATCTTTATTTTTTAGTGATTGTAAGTGTCGGGATACACTTGGGTTAAGAGATTGGGGATAATCTCCTATAGTAAAGGTTTATTGACACTTTGGAAGTTAATTGTAAGAGTGGTTGAAGGCTTAGAGGCTTGCTTAGTGATATCCTCAAGCCCGATGAGCTTGGAGGTGTAGACGTAGGCACGGTTGGCCAAACCACGTAAAAATCATTTGTTTGTTCTCTCTTACCCTATCTCTTTATTTTTCATTGCACATTAATTTGTTTATTTTGAATTTGGTTGCTTTGTTTAATTTGCATTAATTTTTAATAGCTTAAATTTTAAGAATCCCAAATCACCCCTCTTTTGGGTTGCTTATTTAGTATTTCCTTTGGTATCAGAGTAAGGTGCACTTGTTCAGACTTAACCGTCTAGAGTTAAAGATCAATGGCAGCTCAAAATGATTCTACATTTAGGGAAGGACAATCAACAATTAGGCCACCATTCTTTGATGGTAATGACTACCTCTATTGGAAAACTATGATGATAATTTATTTGCAAGCACTAGATTATGAAATTTGGGAAGTTGTATGTGATGGTCCATCATGCCTATGACTAAAAATAAAGTAGGGGAAGATATTCCAAAACCTTCATGGGAATGGAATGAATTGGAAAAGAGAAAAGCTTCTCTAAATTCCAAAGCTATGAATGTCTTGTTTTGTGCACTTGACAAGAAAGAGTTTCATAGAGTGTCTAATTGTGAAAGTGCTTATGAAATTTGAAATAAACTTGAAGTTGTTATAAAGGCACATATCAAGTGAAAGAGTCTAAAATTAATAGATACACTCGACAATATAAATTGTTCCAAATGGAACAAAATAAAAAGTTGTATCTATGTATACTAGATAGCGAGGAAATTAGAAAATTATAGGTCCACTACTAAAGGGAATTGAGACCTAAGAGAACTGTCATTGAGGAAGCCAAAGATTTAAATACCTTACCTATTGATGATTTGATTAGTTCTCATATCTCATATGAGGAAGACTTGGCAGCAGAAAAAGGCAATAAGGATAAAAATAAAAGTATTGCGTTCAAAGCCTCAAAACATGAGAGTGATGAGGATAACGAGTTGGATGATGAGGAAATGGTTATGCTGGCTAAGAGATTCAGAAAATTCTACAACAAAACTGGTGAGCAGAGAAAGTTCAAAAACTAAGAATCAAAGAGAGAAGAAGGAGCCAGTTATTTACTATGAATGCAAGAAGCTCAGACACATACGATCAGAGTGTCCTCTTCTCAACAAGCTCAAGAAAAAGGCAATGGTAACCACATGGGATGACAACGATGAGGAAACAAGTGATGATGATGAGCAACAAGAAATGACAAATCTAGCTCTCATGGCAATCGGGGAAGAATCATTTGATGAACTTGATGAGGTAAGTGATCTTTCAATATATGATGAATTACATAATGCCTTTAAAGAATTGCATGATGATTGGATAAGAATAGGTAAAAAGAATGCATCCCTTAAAAACAAAATGCTATAAATTTCAAATGAAAATGATGCTTTACAAAAATACAATGATTCATTAAATGAAAAGATTAAAGGACTAGAGTTAGACAATAAAATGTTGCATGATAGAATTGCATCATTTAAAGGTAAACAAAGTATTTCATATGAGCATGAAAATCACATGTTGATGAATTGATGACAGAAAATGAAGTGCTTAAAAAAAAGAGTAATGAGCTCAATGAAACTGTGTTAAATTCACAAGTGGTCAAAAGAACTTAGAAACAATGTTGAGCACTCAAAAATGTGTGTTTGATAAATGAGGACTTGGGTATAAGCCTAACTTGAAACAAAAGTATTATAAGAATTATTTTATTAAAGCTACCTCTACAAGTGATCATAAGATTGCTTGTCATTATTGCAATGGAAATGGTCACATGAGTTATAGATGCCATGTTAAAAGAAATGCATATTATGGAATCAAATGTATTTGGGTTCCAAAAGGAACCAATGCTACCACTCAAGGACCCAAGAAGTTTTGGGTACCTAAAACTTAAAAACATTTTTTGTAGGGATGGATGTTCAAGACACATGACAGTAAATTACTCTTGGTTTTCAAGTTTTACCAAGATCAAGAACGATGGAAATGTTTCCTTTGGAGATAATTCAAAGGGAAAGATCATTGATATTGACAATGTCGGTAATGTATCTTTTACTCTTATTGAAAATGTGTGTTTTTTTTGTTGAAAACTTGAAATGCAATTTGCTTAGCATTAGTCAATTGTGTGATAAAGGTTATAGAGTTATTTTTGATAAATCAAAATGTGTTATTGAGAATTCATGTGATGGCAAGATTTTGTTTGTAGAAAATAAATGTGTTAATGTTTAGTTCAAAAACCATTTCTTGCCAATTTGGAAAACAAATCAAAGTTCTTTAAAAAACAAGAACCATTTCTCTAGTTCAAAAACACTTCAATTACTTCACATGGATTTTTTTGGACCTTCTAAATTTGCTAGTTTAAGTGGCAAATATTATGCATTTATAATTATGGATGATTATTTTAGATACACATGGGTATTGTTCTTAGCTAATAAGGATGATGCCTTTGATGCATTTAGAGTTTTCTATAAAAAGTTCAAAATGAAAAGGGATGTGTTATTTCTTGTATTAGAAGTGATCATGGTGGAGAATTTGAAAATCATGCATTTGAGAATTTTTGTAATGATTTTGTCATTGAGCATCGATTTTCATCACCTAGGACTCCACAACAAAATGGGGTTGTTGAGAGAAAGAATAAGTTTATCCAAAAAATGGCTAGTACCATGTTGAATGAAAATACTTTGTCAAAGTATTTTTAGGCTGAAGTTGTCAACACCGTTTGTTATATTTTAAATTGTGTGTTAATTAGACATCATCTCAATAAAACTCCGTATGAGCTTTGGAAAGATAGAAAACCTAACATGGGTTATTTTAAATTTTTTGGATGCAAATGTTTTATTTTGAACACAAAAGATAATCTTGATAAATTTGATCTAAAATTTAATGTTGGTATCTTTCTTGGTTATTCAAACACAAGCAAAGCTTATAGAGTGTATAATACAAGAATTTTGGTTGTGGAAGAATCTATGCATGTCACATTCGAGGACTTTAACCCCTCCTTAGGAGAAAGTTTTTGTTGTTGATGATAATGCAGATGAAAATCTACAAGAAGATTCATCAAAAGATAACCAAAATGATACACCACCTGGAAATCAAGAGGAGCAACATGAAGAAACAAATGTGGAGCAATATGAAGGTACTTCTCAAACAGTCCCTAAGGAGTGGAGGTATGTTTCTTCTCGCCCTAAGGATTGAATTTTAGGTTATCCTTCAAAAGGAGTAACTACTAGGTCATCATTTAGAAATACTTGTCAAAATGCTTCATTCATATCTCGAATTGAACTAAAATACTTTTCGGATGAAGAAAATGATTAATCTTAGTTTATGGCAATGCAAGAGGAATTAAACTAATTTGTGAGAAACAATGTATGAGAATTAATTCCTAAACCTGAACATCAATCCATTATTGGTACGAAATGGGTATTTGTGAATAAAATGGATGAATTCGGTATGATTGTAAGGAATAAAGCTAGATTAGTGGCTCAAGGTTACAACCAAGAAAAAAGAATTGGTTTTAATGACACTTTTGCACCAGTACCTAGATTAGAATCTATTAGGATGTTATTAGCATTTGCATGTCATATAAATTTTATTTTATACCAAATGGATGTTAAAAGTGCATTTTTAAATGGTTACATTATGGAGGAATTTTATGTGAAACAACCCCCTAGTTTTGAAAATGAGAAATTTCCATATCATGTTTATAAGTTAACAAAAGTATTATATGGTTTAAAACAAGCACTTAAAGCTTGGTATGATAGGCTTAAAAATTTCTTGCCGAATAATGATTTTTCAATGGGAAAGGCTGATATAACTCTCTTCATTAAGCATAAGGATCAAGATATTCTCATTGTCCAAATTTATGTTGATGATATTATTTTTTATTCTACTAATGAGTTTTAATGTAAGGAATTTTCATCTTGTATGAGTAAAGAATTTGAGATGAGTGTTGAGTGTTAGAAAATGTATATTTATAAAGGAGAAAATCGTCATTTTATATTTCAAGTCTTACTAACACCCTTACTTTTATGTATTTAAGCTTTTTGTGATTTAATTACGTATGTTTTATTTTAATTAAGTATTTTATGTATTTTAGGGGCATCATGATCATTTCACAATGAACGAGAAATCAGACAGCAAAACGGACATCACTTTTGAACTCAGGACAGTTGAAAACCTTATGAGGAGCATAAAATGAAAAATGTCATTGTTCACATATACGATACTATTCATATGTACGGTATTGTCTACGTTACTGTTCATGACATTGTTCACATAGACGAATCGATGACGTGGTATTAACCGATGATGTGGCATTGACTGATTAGGTGTCACGATTCCATTGGAGAAAATTCTTATGCACTGTTGATCGGTGATGTGGCAACATGTTAGTGGATTAAAAATTGCGCGTACTGTAGATGCATATACACAGGATTATTTTCAACCAAACCGTGCCACTGTTCAAACTACGTAGTCAAACCGCGTATTGTTGACTGATGACGTGGCGCAATCCTAAGCGTCCAAATTATTTTTAATCCGATGGTCATGATTTACTCAATGTATCTATAAAAAGTGGGCCTCCCCCCCTAATTTGATATCTCTGAACCCATTTTTGGATTCTATTTTCTGTAATTCCTTCTCCATCTTGTATTTTCTACGTATTTTAATAAATTTCTATTTTGCCCCTAGTTCAATTATGAGTAGCTAATTTTCTTTCAAGCTTGGGTTGAAGGTGAAGTCTTAACATGTGTCATAGGCTTTATTTGGTAAATTTATTTTCTCTTCCACTCTAGTTTTTGTGGATGTTTTGACTTCTCGTCGACAAATAATAATAGTCTTGTCTAGATACCGTCCTAGTTTCACAGGCTCCCTAGTACAAGGTTATTATTATTTGGCACGATAAGCCCTTAGTACCATATTGATTAGAGTGTGGTTCATGAGGTGTGGATACCCCCCTCATGATTTAATTGGCATTAATAAGGAATATTTAGCCCATGGTGCATGTTGATACGGATCCAGATACCCAAGTACGTCATTTCAATAGCTTTCTCTTCAATTTATTCTCCCCATTTCAATTCTAATTTTAGGATAATCTAAGTCACTTTCACCATAAATCCAACCACCCTCATACAAAATTAATTCTACATATAATTAAAATCCACCTGCTCGTGGGATCGACACTCGTCACCATTAATCTATTCTACAATAGATTCGTGCACTTGCGAGTTCAATAAAATTTACACAACAAGTTTTTGGCACCGTTGCCGGGGAGGTAAGTTATTTTAATTTGTAGAATTAATTTTTGTAAAAAAATTTCATTTTTTATTTAAAAAAAAGAAAGAAAGAAAAAGAGTGAATTTATATTTTGAGCTAAGAATTTTTTTTCTCTCTTCTTTAAAATTCTGTAATTTAATTTTCAATTTATTTTTCTTTGTAATTTTTGTTTGTCTTATTAATTTATTTTTAGTTAATTTATTTCACGTATTTTTTTTAAGTGTGTTTTTTTATAGAAAGGTTGTAACAGCGTAATAAGGTTAGTACAGTAATTTCTCCTTCTTCTTTATTTTTATTTATTTTGTTCCCATTTATTTTGTGTTCTTTGCATGTATGGTCAAAGGTCATTATTACCTAATTTTGAGCCTATAGACATTGAATTTGAAAAAACATTGCGCAAACACAAACACATTAAAGATAAAAGTGAAATGGATTTGCAACAACAACAAGCACCACCTGAGAGGCCATTTAAGGACTATTTCAGTCCCTTAGCTAATTTGAGTACATCATGCATAAGATACCTAAATGTAGCTGCTAGGAGTTTTGAACTAAAACCTAGTATGCTAAATTGTCTCCCAACATTCTATGGCCTAGAAAATAAGTACCCATATAATCATTTGAATGATTTTCATACTGTTTGTTAAACATTTAAATATGAGAATTTTTCAGATGATGATGGTAAACTTAGACTATCCCATTTTCTTTAAAGGATAGAGCTCGTTCATGGCTCAATACATTGTCAGCCAATAGCATCACATCATGGGAACAAATGGTAACAAAATTTTTGAATAAATATTTCTCAGTGCATAAAACCAATGCTATTCGTAGGGAAATTTCATAGTCTACCCAGAGAGAGGACGAGAAGTTTTTTGAAACATGGGAGCGATTCAATGAGCTACTCTTGAAGTGTCCACATCATGGGTACGAGAAATGACACCAATGCCAATACTTTTTGGAGGGATTATTGCCACATGTGCAAGAATGGCTAATGGCAACAAGTGGAGGAGAGCTAATGTCAAAAAGTGCATCAGAGATTTGGGAATTCTTCCAGTGACAAGCGGATAATTCCCAACAAAGGAGTCGATCGCTCAGGAACACTAAAAGAATTAAGGGAGTAAATAAGGACAAAGAGTTGATTATGCAGTAGGAGCAGTATTCGGACAAAGAGTTGATCGAATTCCCCATGTTATTTACTATGCTAGTATGACATTGAATGATGCACAGTTGAACTATTCAACTACTGAAAAAGAAATGCTAGCAGTAGTGTTTGCATTAGAGAAATTTCGATCTTATCTCATTGGTTGTAAAATAATTGTATTCACGGATCATGTTGCTCTTAAATATCTTCTCACAAAGAAAGATGGAAAAGCTAGACTAATTTGTTGGATGTTACTTTTGTAGGAGTTCGACTTGAAATTTAAAGATAAGAAAGGCACAGAGAATGTTGTGGCTGACCATCTCTCTCGTCTCCATTTTGACACAATTATGGAATCATTACCATTGAATGAGTCATTTCTAGATGAACAATTGATGAGTGTAGAAGTATTATCGTGGTATGGTGATATCGTTAATTATCTTATTACAGGTCAACTTCCAGAGCATTGGACTAAGCAAGACAAGGCCAAATTTTTTGCAGAAATAAAGAATTTCTTTTGGGATGACCCGTATTTGTTCAAGTATTGTGCAGATCAAATTGTTAGACGATGTATCCCAAAAAATGAAATTCAGAATATTCTTTCATTCTGCCATAAATAAGCTTGTGGAGGCCATTTCAGTGCTAAGAAAACAGCTACAAAAGTTTTACAATGTGGTTTCTATTGGCCAACTATTTTTTTTTTTGTTTAATTTCTTTATGAGAGTGTCACTACTACCAGTGAGATTTTGGAGTTTGACATGTTATTCTTGAAAGAAACTGTGACAAAGTCTACTGGACTGATTCATGTGGATGGTTGATGTGGGCGCGATGTTTCTATAGACTAGAGATAATGCTTATACTTTTATTTGATTGCTATTATTAGTCTGATTGAATAAACACAAGTGTTTTAAAAAAAATTAGATTTGAATTTTGTTTTCGCTTTATTTGCTAGGGACTAGCAATAAGCTGGTTGGCGGGTGTGTTGAGTGTTAGAAAATGTATATTTATAAAGGAGAAAATCGTCATTTTACATTTTTAAGTCTTACTAACACCCTTACTTTTATGTATTTAAGCTTCTTGTGATTTAATTATGTGTGTTTTATTTTAATTAAGTATTTTATGTATTTTAGGGGCATCATGGTCATTTCACAATGAATGAAGAAATCAGACAATCGAAAACCTTAGGAGGAGCATAAAAGGGAAAAAATGTCATTTTTTCACATGTACGGTACTATTCACATGTATGGTATTGTCTACGTTACTGTTCACGACACTGTTCACATAGACGGATCGATGACGTGGCATTATTACCTAATCTTGAACCTATAGACCTTGAACTAGCAAAAACAATTCGTACACACAAGCACGTTAAAAATAAATTTGGAATGGATTTACAAGCACCACAGGAGAGGCTATTTAAGGACTATTTTAGTCCTTTAACTAATTTGAGCACATCATGTATAAGATACCCAAATGTAGCTGCTAGGAGTTTTGAACTAAAACCTAGTGTGCTAAGTTGTCTCCCTACATTCTATGGCTTAAAAAATGAGGACCCATATAATCATTTGAATGATTTTCATGCTGTTTGTCAAACATTTAGATATGAGAATTTTTCAGATGATGATGTTAAACTTAGACTATTCCCATTTTTTTTAAAGGATAGAGCTCGTTCATGGCTTAATACATTGCCTGCTAATAGCATTACATCATGGGAACAAATGGTTACAAAATTTTTAAATAAATATTTCCCAGTACATAAAACCAATGCTATTCGCAAGGAAATTTCAGAGTTTGCCCAGAAAGAAGACGAGCAGTTTTTCGAAACATGGGAGCGATTCAATGGGCTACTCTTGCAGTGTCCACATCATGGGTACGAAAAATGGCACCAATGCCAATACTTTTTGGAGGGATTATTGCCGAATGTGCAAGAATGGCTAATGGCAACAAGTGGAGGAGAGCTAATGTCAAAAAGTGCATCAGAAATTTGGGAGTTCTTTCAGCGACAAGCGGATAATTCCCAACAACGAAATCGATCACTCAGGAATACTAGAAGAATTAAAAGAGTAAATGAGGCTCACATTGGCGAGTCAAGTTCAGAAATTAAAGAAGTCAAGGAGATAATTGAAGGTCTCTCTCGACAAATAGCATCGTTAACAACTGCTAAATCAACAGAGCCACAAGACCATGACTCATACTCAGATCAAGCCAATGCCATAGGTGTAATGAGAAAACCATCGAATTACAACCCATATTCCAACACATATAACCTTGGATGGAGAGACCACCCCAATTTTTCATGGTCTCAAGGATTCCAACAGAATGGACCAGCAGCTACAGCTCCATCAATGCAACCAATTCCTCAAATTCCTCAAGCCTCTCAGCCACCATCTAGACCATACAATCATAACCGGAACTACTCTCAACCCAGACCATGGGAGGATGCATTCTAAAATTTCAAGAATGTTACTCACTCTACGATTGAGCAACAGAATCGCACCATTAATGGACTACGAAATGAGTTGAGAGCAGGCTTCAACTCACAAGCCCAATCAGTTTCGAGCCTTGAGAATATGGTGGGATAGCTTGCTTCTTCAGTTCAGACCTTGGCAATAACTGTTGAGAAAGGTAAGTTTCCAAGTCAATCAGTGCCTAATCCTAAAGGAGTGCGTGAAGCAAGTACCAATTCACCACAGCAGCATAGAGAGGTCAAAGCTGTCATGACCTTGCGACAAGGAAAAAAAGTCGACAACAAACTAGAAATGCCGGTGACAAAAGAAAATCAAATTGTACCTGTGAATGTTGAGGACTCACCATCAGAAGAGAAAGAAGAAACCAACCCACGAGAATATGTTCCCAAAGCTCTATTTCCACAGAGGTTAGCTAAAGGAAAAAAAGGGAAAATTCATAGGTGAGATTCTTGAAATCTTCAAACAGGTAAGTATTAACATCCCTTTACTTAATGCTATAAAACAAGTTCCATCTTATGCCAAGTTTCTTAAAGACCTTTGTAGTAAAAAGAGAAACATTCATGTTCAAAAGAAGGCATTTTTAATAGAAAACGTTTGTTCTATACTCCAACATAAAATTCCTCTAAAATGCAAAGACCCAGGCTCCCCCACTATCTCATGTAGCATAGGGAACCACACAATTGAGAATGCTTTGTTGGATTTAGGAGCTAGTGTAAATCTGTGGCCTTACTCAGTATTTTTTAAACTTGAACTTGGTGAATTACACCCAACTCCAGTGGTGTTACAGCTTGCAGATCGGTCCACAAAATACCTCGTGGTATTGTGGAAGACGTACTTATCCAGGTAGACAAGTTTTATTTTCCTGTTGATTTCATTGTAATTGACACTTAACCAATACAAGATTCAAGGAAGCACATCCCCATTATTCTAGGCTGACCTTTCTTGGTAACTACGGATGCTCACATTCAATACAGGACTGGAAATATATAGTTGTCCTTCGGCAACATGACTATGGAGCTAAACATTTTCAACATTGCCAAACAACCTCACAATGTAGATGATGGAATTGTTGATGTGGATTTAATAGAAGCATTAGTTGATAATACTTTTATTTCAAACTTTAGTGATGATCCTTTACAAACATGTTTAACTCACTTTGGTTTGGATTTTGATATTGACAGATCGGTCGATGAGGTCAACGCCCTATTTGACTCAGCACCATCCATGGACACTAATAAATGGAAGTCAAGAGTTGAACAACTAGCACCATCAGAGAAGAAAATCATCCCATCATCAGAATCACCATCGAAACTCGAGCTCAAAACATTACCCAACATATTAGAATATGCGTTTTTGGGAGAAGAAAGCACTCTACCGATAATCATCTCACCATCCCTAAACGACGAACAAAAAGGTAAGTTGTTAGATGTTTTAAAAGAGCACAAAGCAGCATTAGGATGGACCATAGCGGACATAAAAGGTATAAACCCAGTAGACTGCATGCATTACATTCACCTTGATGAAAATGCTAAATCTACTAGGGAAATGCAACGTCGGTTAAATCCTAATATGAAAGAAGTTGTTAGAATTGAAGTCCTTAAGCTATTAGATGCAGGTATCATTTACCCCATTTCTGATAATTCATGGGTCAGTCCTGTACAAGTTGTCCCCAAAAAGTCAGGAGTCATAGTAGTTACGAATACTGATAATGAATTAATACCAACTAGAGTAACTACAGGATGGCGTGTATGCATTGATTATAGAAAGTTGAATTCTGTCACACGTAAAGACAATTTTCCTTTACCATTTATCAATCAAATGCTTGATAGATTAGCAGGCCATGAATTTTATTGCTTTCTAGATGGCTACTCAGGATATAATTAGATTCCCATAGCACCAAAAGATCAAGAGAAAACTACTTTCACTTGCCCTTTTGGCACTTTTGCATATAGGAGAATGTCATTTGGATTATGTAATGCACCTGCTATATTTCAAAGATGCATGTTAAGTATTTTTTCTAATATGGTTGAACGATTCCTCGAAGTCTTTATGGATGACTTTTCTGTCTTTGGTGATTCATTTTATCAATGTTTACATCATCTAACATTAGTTATGCAGAGATGTATCGAGAAAAACTTAGTCTTAAATTGGGAGAAGTGTCATTTTATGGTAAAACAAGGTATTGTTCTCGGTCACATCATTTCGAGCAAAGGTATTGAGGTTGACAAAGCCAGGGTGGATCTCATTTCTAATCTTCCTCCACCCAAAACAGCCAGAGAAGTAAGATCTTTCCTTGGGCATGTTGGTTTCTATAGACGTTTCATTAAATATTTTAGCAAAGTTTCTAGACCCTTATGCAATTTACTTGCTAAGGATGTACTTTTTATCTTTAATGATTCATGTCTTGTGGCGTTTGAAAAATTAAAGCAGTTGTTGACATCATCACCTATCATTCAGCCCTCAAACTGGAGCTTACCATTTGAACTCATGTGTGATGCATCTGATTATGCAGTAGGAGCAGTATTAGGACAAAGAGTTGATCGAATTCCCCATGTTATTTATTTTGCTAGTATGACATTGAATGATGCACAGTTGAACTATTCAACTACTAAAAAAGAAATGCTAACAGTAGTGTTTGCATTGGAAAAATTTCAATCTTATCTCATTGGTTGTAAAATAATTGTGTTCACAGATCATGCTGCTCTTAAATATCTTCTCACGAAGAAAGATGCAAAAGCTAGACTAATTCGTTGGGTGTTACTTTTACAGGAATTTGACTTGGAATTTAAAGATAAGAAAGGCATAGAAAATGTTGTGGCAGACCATCTCTCTCGTCTCCATTTTGACATAATTATGGAAACATTACCATTGAATGAGTCATTTCCAGATGAACAATTGATGAGTGTGGAAGTATTACCGTGGTATGCTGATATCGTGAATTATCTTGTTACAGGTCAACTTCCAAAGCATTGGACCAAGTAAGATAAGGCCAAATTTTTTACAGAAATAAAGAATTTCTTTTAGGATGATTTGTATTTGTTCAAGTATTGTGCAGATCAAATTATTAGACGATGTGTCCCAGAAAGAGAAATTCATAATATTCTTTCATTCTGCCATGAACAAGCTTGTGGAGGCCATTTCAGTGGTAAGAAAACAGCGACTAAAGTTTTACAATGTGGTTTCTATTGGCCAACTATATTTCGAAACGCTTACACTTTCAGTTCTTCATGTGATAGGTGTCAACAAATGTGGAGCATTACACGAAGGAATATGATGCCACTAAATCCAATTTTAGTGGTTAAGATTTTTGACGTATGGGGTATCGACTTCATAGGACCATTCCCCCTTCTTTTGGCCATCAATACATATTGGTTACTGTTGACTACGTATCGAAATGGGTAGAAGCAATTCCATGCAGAACCAATGATCACAATGTGGTGATAGGATTTTTGAAAAGCAACATTGTTTCACGCTTTGGATTCCCTCAAGCAATAATCAGTGATGGTGGTGCCCACTTTTGTAACAAAGCATTCAAAGCTCTTTTGACGAAGTATTCAATCACTCACAAAGTGGCGACCCTATATCATAAGCAAACCAGTGGTCAAGTTGAAATCTCGAATCGAGAAATAAAGCACATATTAGAAAAGACGGTGAGGCCAGACAAAAAAGATTGGTCATTAAGACTTGATGATGCATTATGGGCATATAGAACGACTTTCAAGACCCTAATTGGGATGTCACCCTACAGGCTAGTGTATGGAAAAGCTTGCCACCTACCTGTATAACTCGAGCATCGTGCATATTAGGCCATCAAGAAATTCAACTTTCACATGCGGTAAGCCAGCTCAGAAAGAAGATTACAGCTGGCATAACTTGAAGAAATTCGCAATGACGCATACGAAAATGCAAAGATTTACAAGCAAAAAATGAAAGTCTTTCATGACAAGCAAATTATGAGAAAATCTTTCACTCCAGGTCAGAAAATATTTTTATTCAATTCTCGCTTGCACCTATTCCCAGGTAAGTTACGCTCTCGATGGTCTGGCCCCTTTATTGATCATACTGTTTTTCTACATGGGGCAATTGAAATTAAGGACCCAAAGAACGGTGTTACGTTTAAAGTTAATGGTCAAAGATTAAAGTCATATCTAAAGAACCAACCACATGGAGAAGACACCGAAATAAATTTGAGTGACCCACCAGATTTGAATTGATTTTCTTTTCTTTTTATTATTCTTTTGCTAATTGAAATTATTTTTGCATAAGTGTGTTTGTTTAACCATTAAGTTTTTCTTATCATTGTTAATCATGAGTACCATACTTAAACTGTTCCTCCTGAACATTCTTAAACCACTTCAATGTGTAAAATCTCATCTCAAAAGGCATATTCAATTTTGTAAAACACATCATATTTGGGCTCTGCAACTACCAGAGTTAGTATCCTATGTTGAGGGTTTAGAAAGCCAACTCAGAGACATTGAGAGAAGTGTTTACGACATCCAGTTGGAGCTTGAGGTAAATTCAATAAGAGAACGATTTTAATTTTCTTTGTGTGTTTTAATTTGTTTTTCTGTTTGTGTGCTTTAGTTTGTTACCCCGGTGAAGTGGTGGATAACGGTACTCCGTGGCAATCAAGTCGGTTACTTCAATTTCCCATAATAACTGATATTCTGAGGCGAAGGTATGGACAGAAACGAGATTCTAGCAAAGCTTCACAATTGATTCCCTTCACTTCCTCAAAATGCCCTCCTTAGAATCTATAAAGCTCAGTCCGAACGCATGCGATTGCTCATGAGGAATAACATACATGCTGACATCCGTTGGTTAATCGAAGCTAAAGTACGATTGGCAGGTGAGTTGCCTCCAAAATTCATTGCATACATCCCTGGTTGTGGTAAAGGAAATTATGCAAGAAAACGAAGAGCTCAAAGAATTTATGTTGCTTGTCATAAATGTGCCAGGATGAGTTGCGATAAAAAACCATGTTCTTTAGGAATGATGTCTGATAACAGAGAAGATAAGATTCAATTCATTAGGAATGGCTTGAATAAAGAGTCATTGGATGATATTCTTTTGTCTATTGAAACGCATCCCAGTGGATATGTGCAAGGACCGATTCTCCAGTTATGGCCATTATACCAGAAAGAGCATGCACGATATAGTCTCGAGAATCTGACTATAAACGATCATGTTTGCCAGTTTATAAGAAAACTGGATGGGAAGCCTATCCTCGACCCATAAAGGGCGTTCAAGCCGTTTCTAGACGTAAAACCAGACGAAGATGTGAGTCACAGTCGTAACTACCTGTAAATATCATTTTACTTCACTGTTATTTTATTTCACTGTTGTTTTACCATTTGCATTATTGTCTTTAATAATTTTATTTTATCATTGTTTCTTTTTCTTTTTACTGTTTCTTTTTTTACTCACGAGCCATATATTTTACGCGTTATTTGACACTGACATGCCACCTCATACATAGTTATGATCCACTGTCACCAAGATTCTTAAATAAGACTTTTTGTTAAGCACTCACAAATTATTTTTGAGAAATATTCCAATGGCAACTACTCCCAATAGACAATTCAAGAACATTTGTGTGCTTTCTGGATTTAACTATGGCCAACATAAAGAGTTCGTTGAGGCAGCCGTAGATCTTGGTCGAAGCATAGCAGAGAGAAAATTACACTTAGTGTATGGAGGAGGTAACCGAGGGTTATCAAAATTGGTTTCAGAAGATGCTTTTGTCAGAGGAAGCCAAGTGTTAGGCATCATCCCAAGAGTCCTAAAACCTTTGGGCAGTTTGTCTGACTCACCGACTGGAGAAGAGTTAGTCGTCTCAGGTATGCAAGAAAGAATTACTTAAATGCTTAATCATGCTGATGCTTTTATTTTCCTTCCAGGAGATTTTACACCACTAGAGGCACTTATCACATTAGCATCTTAGGCTCATCTGCACATTCACCAGAAACCCATCGGTTTGTTAAATGTCAATAACTTTTATGATAGCTTTATCGCATTTCTTAACTGTGCAATAAAAAACTATTTCATTCCTTCCCATGCGAAAAAAATTTTTATTTGTGCTCACACTGCTAATGGAGCATCCAAATAATGATGGTAACAGTAGCCAAAGTAAGAAGTACAAATTAGATTTAACTCTCCACTTGTAAATATTTTCTTCTGTGTTGCACCACCCAGGTGATGTCTTCTAAACTCTACTTCTTTCCTTTAAAACATTGAGGACAATGTTTCGTTCTGGTTGGGGGGAGGGAATAGTCGACAATTGTGGAATCTTTGTTAAGTTTTTACTAATTTTTTGTTGTAAAAATTAACTGTTGCTAACTTTTTGTGTTGAAGATGGTTGAATATGGAGTGTAGTGACTCTAGAAACGCATCTTCATGGTTTGAAAAAAAAAATTCAGACATTTTCTTTTTCTTTAGGGAAATTATCATTTGTATACCCTTAGTTTACTCCATTATCAAAAATACTACAATACTTTGAGGGTGTATCAATCGTCCACCCTAAGTTGACAAAATATATTAGCTGACCACCAAACCGTTAGTTGTCGTTTAAGTATGATGACATCAGAAGGATAATTTGTTCTTTTCATATGATACAAGTGATAATTTAAGGGTATACAAGTGATAAAAAGAGAATTTAAGGGTATACAAGTGATAATTTTCAAGGGTAAAATCGTCAATTCACTGTAACTCCGTTAACTTTCAAATGGCAACTAATGGTTTGGTAGTCGGCTGATACATTTTGTCAACTAAGGGTGGACGATTGATATACCCTCAAAGTGTTGTAGTATTTTTTATAACAAAGCAAATATAGGGTATATAAATGATAATTTCTCTTTTCTTTATTATGTTTTGATGTTCATTTTTCTTCTTCTTTTTAATTTCTCCTTTATAAATATACATTTTCAATTTTTTTTGAGTCGAAGATGGCTGAATATGGAGTGTAGTGCCTTTAGTAAGTTAAAAAAAAAAAACCATTTTCGTTTTCTATCATTTTCTAATTAATTTTTCTGCATCATTTTCACATTTTTGCATGCATATTTTCCTTTCATGTTTACAATAGGTTGGGGGGTAGAATGTTGTTTAAAAAAAAAGAAAAAAATTGTGTGATTTGTTTTAACATTGGATGACATGATTAATTTCAAATTTTAGTATTTGTATTATCTATGGTCTTAAGTGGCGTTACGCTATGTTTGCTACTTTACATGTTGATGTTGGAGACAAATATCAGTTGCTTGAAGGAATGAACATGTCATAATAAGTACCAAGTGAGTTTTTGAGCCTATCATTTTTCTTGGAGAGTAACTATTTTGCCCATTCTTTATACAGCTTAGCAGTTTATTATTTTATACATGATCTCTAGATTTCTTTTGAGTTAACCCTTAAAAAAAATTGTTCTACAATTTAAAAAAAAGAGAAAAAAAAAGAAAAAAATGTGTGTTACTACATCTAGATATGGAAGTTTCTTTAGAGCCCTAAAAAATAATGGAAATGCCATCTTTGATTCGTTTGAGCCTTTCTAGCTATCCCTTTTGTGAAATATCTATAGTTAACCATTTTGAGCCTTAAAACAAAAAAAAAACCTTTTCTTTGTCAACTTATCATCTTGACCCACTCCGATTTGGAGTATTATCCGATATCTTATAAGTTCCATCACCTATTTTTGTTTTCGCTTTATTTACTAGGGACTAGCAATAAGCTGGTTGGCGGGTGTGTTGAGTGTTAGAAAATGTATATTTATAAAGGAGAAAATCGTCATTTTACACTTCAAGTTTTACTAACACCCTTACTTTTATGTATTTAAACTTCTTGTCATTTAATTATGTGTGTTGTATTATAATTAAGTATTTTATGTATTTTAGGGGCATCATAGTCATTTCACAATGAACGAGAAATCAGACGGCAAAACGGACATCACTTTTGAACTCAGGACAGTCGAAAACCTTAGGAGGAGCATAAAAAGAAAAATGACATTGTTCACATGTATGGTACTATTCACATGTATGGTACTGTCTACATTACTATTCACGACACTGTTCACATAGACGGATTGATGATGTGGCATTGACCGATGATGTGGCATTGACTGATGAGGTGTCATGATTCTATTAGAGAAAATTCTCATGCACTGTTGATCGGTGATGTGGCAGCATGCTAGTGGACTAAAAATTACGCGTACGATACATGCATTACACAGGATTATTTTCAACCAAACCTTGTCACTGTTCAAGCCGGGTCAAACCGTGTTACTGTTCAAACCGCGTGGTCAAACCGCGTACTGTTGACTGATGACGTGGCACAATCCTGAGCGTCCAAAATGTTTTTGATCCGATGGCCATGATTTACTCAATGTATCTATAAAAAGGGGCTCTCCCCCCCTAATTTGATATCTCTGAATCCATTTTTGGGCTCCATTTTCTGTAATTCTTTCTTCATCTTGTATTTTCTACGTATTTTAATAAATTCTCATTTTGCCCCTAGTTCAATTATGAGTAGCTAATTTTCTTTCAAGCTTGGATTGAAGGTGAAGTCTCAACATGTGTCATGGGCTTTATTTGATAAATTTATTTTCTCTTCCCCTCTAGTTTTTGTGGATGATTCATGTGGATGGTTGATGTGAGTGCGATGTTTCTATAGGCTGGAGATAATGCTTATACTTTTATTTGATTGCTATTATTAGTCTGATTGAATAAACACAAGTGTTTTAAAAAAAATTGGATTTGAATTTTGTTTTCGCTTTATTTGCTAGGGACTAGCAATAAGCTGGTTGGGGCGTATGTTGAGTGTTAGAAAATGTATATTTATAAAGGAGAAAATCGTCATTTTACATTTCAAGTCTTACTAACACCCTTACTTTTATGTATTTAAGCTTCTTGTGATTTAATTACGTGTGTTTTATTTTAATTAAGTATTTTATGTATTTTAGGGGCATCATGGTCATTTCACAATGAATGAGAAATCAAACAGCAAAACGGACATCACTTTTGAACTCAGGACAGTCAAAAACCTTAAGAGGAGCATAAAAGGAAAAATGTCATTGTTCACATGTACGGTACTATTCACATGTACGGTATTGTCTACGTTACTGTTCACGACACTGTTTACATAGATGGATCGATGACGTGGCATTGACCGATGATGTGGCATTGACTGATGAGGTGTCACGATTCTATTGGAGAAAATTCTCATGCATTGTTGATTGGTGACATGGCAGCATATTAGTGAACTAAAAATTGCGCGTACGGTACATGCATATACACAGGATTATTTTCAACCAAACTGTGTCACTGTTCAAACCGCGTACTGTTGACTGATGACGTGGCGCAATCCTAACCGTCCAAACTGTTTTTAATACAATAGCCATGATTTACTCAATGTATCTATAAAAAGGGGCCTCCCCCTCTAATTTGATATCTCTGAATCCATTTTTGGGCTCTATTTTCTGTAATTCCTTCTCGATCTTGTATTTTCTACGTATTTTAATAAATTCCTAGTTTACCCCTAGTTCAATCATGAGTAACTAATTTTCTTTCAAGTTTGGGTTGAAGGTGAAGTCTCAACATGTGTCATGAGCTTTATTTGGTAAATTTATTTTCTCTTCCCCTCTAGTTTTTGTGGATGTTTTGACTTCTCGTCAACAAATAATAATAATCTTGTCTAGATATTGTCTTGATTTCACCGGCTCCCTAGTACAAGGTTATTATTATTTGGCACGATAAGCCCTTAGCACCATATTGATTATAGTGTGGTTCATGATGTGTGGATACCCCCCTCATGATTTAATTGGCATTAATAAGGAATATTTAGCCCATGATGCATGTTGATACGGATCTAGATACCTAAGTACGTCATTTCAATAGATTTCTCTTCAATTTATTCTCGCCATTTCAATTCCAATTTTAGGATAATCTAAGTCATTTTCACCATAAATTCAACCACCCTCATATAAAATTAATTCTACATATAATTAAAATCCACCTCCTCGCGGGATCGACACTCGTCACCATCAATCTATTCTATAATAGATTCGTGCACTTGCGAGTTCAATAAAATTTGCACAACAATAAGCATGATGGGAGAATTGAAATACTTTCTTAGACTTCAAATAAAACAAACTGAAGAAGGAATTTTCATCAATCAAGCCAAATTTTTTAGAGATTTACTCAAGAGATTCGGACTTGAAGATGGAAAGGTAAAGAGTACTCCAATGAGCTCAACTATCAAGCTTGACAAGGATAAAAAAGGTAAAGAAGTTGATATTGAAACATATCGAGATATGATCAGATCTTTGCTTTATTTTACTACTAGTAGACCCGATATTATGTTTAGTGTTTGCTTGTGGGCAAGATTTCAATCATGTCCTAAAGAATCTCATTTGCTTGCGGTAAAAAGGATTTTTAGTTATTTGAGTGGAACTATAGATCTTGGCCTTTGGTATCTGAGAGGAACACATATAAACTTAACATGTTATTCGGATGCCGATTTTTTCGGATATAAGGTTGATAGGAAAAGCACTAGTGGAACATGCAGTTTTTAGGTCACTTTCTAATCTCTTGGTTTAGCAGGAAACAAAATTCGATTACACTATCAACTACCGAGGCTGAGTATATTGCAGCCGAAAGTTGTTGTGCTCAAGCCTTATGGATGAAACAAACTCTTAGAGACTATAGCATTTACCTTGATAAAATACATGTCATGTGTGATAATATTAGTACCATAAACCTGTCAAAGAATCCTATCTAAAACTCAAGAACCAAGAATATCGAGATTAGACATCATTTCTTGAGAGATCATATTCAAAAAGGGGGTATTTCATTGAATTTTGTTTCAACCGAAAAACAACTCATTGATAGTTTCACAAAACCCTTAATGAAGAACAATTTAATAAAATTAGGCATGAGCTTGGAATGATGAATATTGCACAATAGCTTAGCGTATGTGATATCAAATCTATTTTGTTGTTCATGATGTGATTACTTATTTGAATTAATTGTTTGAATCGTGTGAATTCATGAATCATGCATTAAACTGGTCTTTAAGATATTTCGGATCAATGAAATGATCTTGGAATTGATTAATTGTTGGCCAAAAACAAAAATAGATGTGCAAATTCATAAGTTAAATAAAACAGATTGTCGTTTATTCAATAAACGACTAACTATTTTTGGACAGAAACCAAGGAAAATATTCGGGAAGCTAATTTTTGGATGCATTTTGGATGCTAACAGCTCGCCGATATCGTGATAACGGCCCTTCGTTATCGCGTGATAAGTGCACAGTGAACCATCTTCTTTTTCATTTTCTTTTGCCCTTGAACCATTTTCTCTCTTCACCGTGATTGCAACTCTCTCTCTCTCTCAAATTACTCATTTTCTTTGCAATTTCTTTCTAAATTGAAGCCATAGAAACTTTCTCCAACAAGTTTAGAACATTTATATCTAATCAAAATCCATTTTTAAACCCCAAATTAAAAATTCCTAATTTTGAAACCCAAGTGCAAACCGAACCATTTTCTTTCAATTTGACTGCAAATTCCTCAATTTTTGAACAAGTAGAGCCCATAAACACCTTTTCTACCTTCAAATTTTATTTTCCATGGCTAATGAAGGGTCTTCAAGACCTAAGAGATGAGTTAAACAGTGGGCTGGCTGGAGTCCCACTCTTCCCCCTCTAGTAATTGAGTTTGAAAGGGTTTACTTCCCTTTTCCTTCTCTAGCTAGGAGGTTCCAGACTTGCTTTATGACACGAAAGGTAACCGATTCCTTTTTTGTTGATTTAGTTGATTTTGAGGAATTGGTTGTTTGTAGTAGTAATGTAAAGGAGATGTTAGCATCACGGGAGAATGCCTTGAATATAGAAGAGAAAGTGTATCCAAACTTAGTTCGAATTTTCTACTCTAATATGGATCTTTCGGCTACTAGGCTGGATAAACTAATAACTTATGTTGGAGGACTGCATGTTGCATTCACTGTGGAGGATTTGAATTCTATTTTAAGGACTGATCATGTAAGACTAGAACCGTATACCTCTCGTAAAGAACTCCAATTTAACTATTTTTCGCATATAGATGTGGTTAGGAATATTTGTAGACGTCGAGACCTTTCAGACGATGTTTGCTCACTGCCTTTTCGATCTCAGTTGTTTCCCATGCAGATTAGAATTCTTCATAGTATTCTCCAGCATATAGTCATTCCTAGGAAAGGGCATAATGATGAGGTCACTCGATTGGATGTTGGTTTGCTAGATTGCCTTCTTAGAAGGCATCCCGTTAACCTTGGATATGTTATACTTCGTCACATGTTGTTTACCTCTGCAGTGAACAGCAGACTTCTTCCCTATGGTAGCATTATTACTAGGATCTTGAGACATTTTAGGATTCCCATTACTGAGCCAGTGTATGACGAAACTAAGAGGTTGGGCAGAGAGATTATTCTGGAAATTGGTTTTCATAAGCGTAATGGAGAATGGGTGAAGACTGCTTCATCTAAAAATGAGGATACACTTTTAGCTTCTAAGGATAATAGTATGCTTAATGATATTTATTTTGCCGATAAGCTACCCAACTTTCGATTAGGAGCCAGACCTCGAGTTCCTCTTCAAGCGACAGCTACACAAGCTAAGGAGCCAAAGGAGAAGGATGAGCATGATTTGGATACCGATGTGCCTCTAACTTCTGAAGATTCTTCAGCATCTAAGGGCTTGATGCAACAGATTCTTAGCCAGGTTCGCACTCTTTCTCTACAGCCACAGCAGCTTGCGTCTCGCTTGGATTCTTTTTAGCAGTTCATCTTATAGCAACGGTAGGAGATTCGTGATGGTCAGAGATGCATCCTCACTGTCACCGGTTTACCTCCCACTAAGTCTTCTTTGCAGCCACCTCTTTAGTTTTTCTTTCTATGTTTTATGTTTTTCCTTGTTTCTCACATACATTTCTCATCTCATTTTATATTTTGGATGATATTATTATGTCGTATGTACTCTTTTAGCTTTTATGATGGTATTTGGATTGCATTTTCTTCTAATATGCATGTTGATTATTGGGTTGAATATTGTTTTGTGTTGTTGAATTGTTGAAGTTGAGATAATTTGATTTTGTTATTGGATTTGAGTTGATTTGAGATTATATGGAAGTGTTTTTAACTACTTTTGTATTTTAGGATATCCCATTTTTAAAGGGAGATTTAGTTGAAATTTTTGCTCGCAAAAATGGGTAATAACTGAACTTCTATCTTTAGCATTTTCCATTTTTTTTCTTTTTGATGATGAAGGGGGAGATATATATATATATTTGTTCTGATATAATATTGTTGGATACATATACTTTTGGTTCAAAATTGATTGACCATATACTAAGAGGGAGCACATACTCAGGGGAGTAAAATGGCATAATCTTGTAACGTTTGTCATTATAAAAAAGGGAGAGATTGTTAACTTATATGTATCCATAATAATGATCATAATAATGATTTTGTTAATAACAAATACATTTTAATTTGAAAAGTCTGAAAAATTTTGTTAATCGGATCAAAATATTTAAGTCGTATAACATTCAAAGCATAGAATCTGGAAATAAACGGATAATTGTTTACTAGAAAACGCAAATCGATAGCACTCCAGAGAGTAACAATTGGATAACAGTGATCCGATTGCATTCCAGAGAGTAAGTTTCCCGATAACGGCAAACTGTTTATGAATAACGGCAATCCGATTGCATTCCAAAGAGCAAGTTTCCCGATAATGCCAAACCATTTATGAATAACGGTAATCCAATTGCATTCCAAAGAGTAAGTTCCCAGATAACGACAAACCGTTTATTGATAATGGTAAACCAATAATATACCAGAGAGTAATCATCTTGCAAACGGTAAACCATTTATGTCAAACGGATAACCGATACTTTTGGACAGGATTCGAGAGCAATAACGGTAATTCGACTTCTTACAAAGGGTGATCCGACTATTTGAAATTATAACACAATGGTCACTTGCTCCAATCAAAACGGTGATCCAATAGTGACTAACGGCGATCCGATTTGGTACAAAAAGTCAACAACAGCTAGTTTTTAGCTCCAACTATAAAATGACTCAGTCAAATTCAAACAAAAGGTGATCCAAGAGTTATCATTAAGCTTGTTACTGAGTATACAATTATTATTGAGCTTCAAACTTGTTTTTGTTTCATTCATTCACACATTGAGCTATCATTTGTACTCAAACACATTGTGTGAGAAAAATTTTATTTGTAATCTTTATTTATTTTTTAGTGATTGTAAGTGTTGGAAGACACTTGGGTTTAGAGATTGGGGATAATCTTTTGTTGTAAAGATTTATTGATACCTTGGAAGTTAATTGTAAGAGTGGTTGAAGCCTTGGAGGCTCGCTTAGTGAAATCCTCAAGCCTAGTGAGCTTGGAGGTGTGGACGTAGGCACGGTTGGCCGAACCATGTAAAAATCACGTGTTTGTTCTCCCCTCTCTTGGTTTGCCTATTTATTATTTTAGAAGAATTTATGCATGTCACATTTGATGAGTTTACACCTTCCTATAGGAAGAAAGTTGTTGTTAATGATGATGCAGATAAAAAGTTACAAAAAAAAGAGTCTTTAAATGACAAAAAAGATAATGCACTATGTAAGAATCAAGAGGAGCGACAAGAAGAACAAACTAATATAGAGAAAAATGAAGGTAATTCTTATACACGCCCCGAAGTATAACGATATGTTTCTTCTCACCCTAAACACTTAATCTTAGGAGATCCTTAATGACGTGTAAGTACTAGACCATTACTTAGAAATGCAAGTGCAAATACAGTATTTATATCTCCAATTGAACTAAAATCCTTTTTGGATTTGAAAACAATGAATCTTAGATTATGGCAATGCAAGAAGAGTTAAATCAATTTGAGAGAAACAGTGTATGAAAACTTTTTCCTAAACTAGAATATCGATTTGTTATATGTATAAAATGGGTATTTAGGAATAAGATGGATGAATTCAGTGTAATTATAAGGAATAAAGCTAGATTAGTAGCCCAATGATACAACCAAGAAGAAGAAATTGATTTTGATGAAACCTTTACACCTATAGCTAGATTAGAATCCATTAGGATGCTCTTGGCATTTGCAAGTCATAAGGATTTCATTTCGTTTCAAATGGATGTTAAAAGTTCCTTTCGAAATGGTTATATTATGGAGGGAGTTTATGTGAAACAACCCCTTGTTTTGAAAATGAAAAATTTCTAAATCATGTTTAAAAAGTTGTTTAAAACTTTGTATGGATTAAAACATGCACCTAGAGCATGGTAAGATAGAGTTAGCAAACTTTTATTAGATAAAGATTTTTCTATAGGAAAAACAGATACGACTCTTTTTGTTAAGCACAAGGACCAAGATATAGAAAAAGCCATGGCATGCCCTCGAAGAAACTAGTGACGATTCATCCTAGAGGAACTCATGTAGATTTAACATGTTATTTAGATGTTGACTTTGCCGCATACAAAGTTGATCGGAAAAGTACTAGTGGAACTTGCCACTTTCTAAGTCATTCACCTGTCTCTTGGTTTAGTAAGAAACAAAATTCAGTTGCTCCTTCGATAGTTGTTGTACACAAGCCATTTTGATCAAACAAATCCTTAGAAACTTTGGAATTAATCTTGATCATATACTTATCATGTGTGATAATACAAGTCCTATAAATCTGTCAAAGAATCCCATTCAACATTCTAGGACCAAGCATATAGAGATTAGACATTATTTCCTGAGAGATCGTGTTCAAAAAGGGAATGTGGTATTACAATTTGTTTTAACTAAAAAACAACATGGGGATACATTTACAAACCCCCTTAATGAGGATCAATTTATCGAAATTCGACATGAACTTGGGATGATGAAATTTGCTCATTAACATGCCTATATATGATATTGAAGTTATGTGTTTTGCTTTTGTGGTTGTTTTTTTGTTTGTTGATTTTAAAATTTGTATGCTTATACACGCATTCATGAATTATGCATTAAAAATGGCCTTTAAGACATTTTGGGTTCTTGAAATAACCTTGGAATGGAACAATTATTAAGGAAAGATCAAAATAGATGTGTGAAGTTATAGTTAAAATAAACGGATGACTGTTTGAGTGAAGGAAACATTCTATATTATACCGGTTAACTGATTCGCATTAATGGTGAACTGATTACGCATTAAGTGGTTACTGGAAATTATCAATTAACCTTTTACTGAAAACAGTTCGCCGCTATTGTGTGATAATAGAACAGTTCTAAGTTTTCTTCATTTCCAGCAAACCCTTACCGTTTTCTCTTTAGATTGTGGCGGCTATGCTTTCTCTCTCTAAAATCCTCTATTTCCTTGTGTTTCCTTGCCAAATTGAAGCCATACAATCATTTTTAATATCAAAACATCATTTCAAGCCTAAATTTAAAAATTATCAATTTGAAACCCCACTGTCAACCCAACCTCTCTCTCTAAAATTGACCAAATTTTCACCCATTTTTTATCAAATTGAGCAACCACATTGTTTCTTATACCCTTCATTAATGTTCTAATAGGTTCATTTTCTCTCAAAACACCAAATTTGTCAAAAACCACATTTGTGTAACTATAGTTGGGATAGAATCTTCAAGGGCCAGGACAAGAAGAAAAAAAACAGCAAAGAAGAATCTAACACCTCCTAGGGAGGTCCCAAGGTTCGAAAGAACCTGTTTCTCCATTGTCCCCATTATTAGATGGTTCCAAACCCACTTTATGAAATGCAAGGTAACAGATTCTTACTTTGTAGATTTGGATGATCTTGAAGTTAATCGTGTGTGGTTGTATTATACAGGAGATGTAGGAACCTTGGGAAGAGGCCTTGAGTATTGAGGAGAGGGTATATCCTAACCTAGTTAGAGGATTCTACTTGAATATAGAACTTTCCGCAATTAAGCTAGATAGGATAATTACTAATCATGGAGGGGTGCCTATTAAGTTCAATATAGAGGATTTGAACTTGATTTTAGGAACTGAGAATAAAGGTTTAGAGATATATACTTCTAGGAAAGAACTTATGTTCAACCATTTTCTCCATGTTAATAAGGTTAGGAACATTTGTAGGTGTAGCGATCTTTCCGATGATATTTGTCACCTTCCCTTCCATTCCTAAATCTTATCTGTACGGGTTCGAATACTTCATAGCATCCTTAGCAGATAGTTACTCCTAGGAAAGGACATGCTGATGAGGTTACTCAAATGGATGTTGGGTTATTAGATTGCATCCTTCGTCTTTGACCGGTTAACCTTGGGTATATGATTATGAGACATATGTTGAGTACTCTTAGGGTAAGTAACAAGTTATTCCCATATGACAGTGACATTACTAAGAGTTTGAGACATTTTAGAGTGCCTTTGCATAAGCCAATACGTAAGGAACTGAGAGTGAGTTAAGACAACTTCGTCTAAGAACTAAGAGACTTTTCTGGCACAAAAGGATAATTGAGTGCTTAACAACGTTTATCTTGCTGATCAGCAGCCTAATTTTAGACTAGGAGCTAGACCTCAAGTGCCACGTTGAGTTGCAGGAGCACAGACTGAGGAGACAGATCAACATGAGAGACATGAGATGGATACTGATGAGTATCAAGTTCCCAAGGCACGTCCAGTATCTGAAAGAGTTCTACAACAGTTAATAGGTGAGGTTCGATCACTTTCAGAGCAGTAGCAATAACTCAGTCTTAGTTTGCTACTTTTCAGCTTCAGCAGCAATGCATTTTCAATCAACAGCAGCAGCTTTTGGATGCCCAGTAGCGTACTATTTCTATCATACGTGTTCCATCTTCTAGCTTTCCACATCATTTGTCGTAGCAGCTTTCATTATTTGCTTATTTATTTTGGTGATATTTGAATCTTGAATTTTATATTTGCATTGATGCCTTGGGAAATATATAACCATCTTGATAAATTACTGAAAAGCTTTCTTGAGAATATGCTTGTTGATAGCGGCAGTTGATGTCAATTTTGGATCACATTATTTTCTGTTCAGTAAACTTTCTGCTTCCTACTTCCATTTTCTGTCAGGTGTATAATTTCTTTTTGATGATGAAGGGGGAGAGAAGTAATTGATCTCCTTAGATGTTTTAAATTGGTATAACTTGTTAAAATTAGTATAACTTTTTTAAATTGTCAATTTTGACAAATTTTAAATCCTATAATTTACTTAGGGGAGTAATTTTATAGTCATAAGTACTTGTGAGGCTTTTCATCATCAAAAAGGGGGAGATTTTTTACATAAATATATCTTTGATTTGCATGGTAATAAGTCATGTGTGTCAATGGTTAAAAATGTTGTGAGTGTTTAAAATTGAATGAAATTCTTAGGCTGTGTAGTGTTTTGGGATAAAATTGAGGTTTTGGAAATAAACAGATAACTGCTAACTTTGAAACGATTAACTGATAACTTAAGGTTACATTTTGATTGATTCTAGATGATAACAGTTAACCAATAATATGCAAATAGCAAGCCGACTACGATTAGGTGAGCTTTCAGAATTAAACGGCAAACTATTACCTGAAAACGACAAGCTGACTTCGATTAATGAGCTCTCTGAACTAAATGGTAAAACCAACAATGCCAAACGGTGATCTGACTTCAATTAGTGAACTCTCTAGATTTAGATAGTAAACCAACTATTCGCAATGATGATCTAACAATTCAAATTTCAAACGGTTACTTGGTACAAGTCAGAATTACAAACAGATAGAAGTGAATGGCGACTCGATTATGCCCAGAAAGTTAGCAACAACTAGTTTTCTTCTTCAATTATAAAAAGGCTCAATCAAATTCAAAATTAGAAAAGAGTCTACAATTATTATTGAGCTTGTTAGTAAGTATTCAAACTTCCTTATGCTTATAACTTGTTATTCTTTCATCAAATCACACTTTGGGCTCTTATTTACAAACACATAATTATGTAAGGAAAATAACTTACTCTCACTCCCATTCTATACTCTCAAACCTAAGATTCCCACTACTCAGGAATCCCAATTGTTGTATGAAAATGTAACACAAGAGCATGCATTGTTAACAAGTTATAAAGTGATAAGTAGAGTATCATTCCCAAGAGGATTGTCTTATTAACTACCAAAATTAACCTAGGGTTAATTTAATTTGAATTACTTGAAACAAGAGTTGGAATTCAAATGAAAATAAAACTAAAGTAACAAAAATGCACTTAATAACACTACAAAGGTTTTATCTAAGAAACAATCAATTATTTAAGACTTTAGGGTTTTCGATTCACCAAGATAAATCCCATGCAAATTCTCAAATTCAATCAATTGTTATTCATTCTTGTAATTGACAATAGAGCTCTCTAAAGTAATTTAACTTCTTTAGAGCGTTAACAATTTATTCCAATGAGCAGACTTTCTATATCTCTATGAAAATTCTTACCTATTGAAATTATTCACTTTCAAGAACTCTGTCACAACTGTACAAGTTTCATAGATATCTCTATTCGATAATCTCATGGCATTGCAATACAATGGCTTATTCAATTCTCAATTATTAGTCTCAAATCAAATACCTAATCATGCAATTTTTTATCAAGCAATCACAAGCATTAAACACAAACTGCAATGCTCAAGACAATATGAATGAATAAACCTCAATATGATTGACATTTGCCTAAGTTTTTATCTCTTTTTATGCTCAATTACACACTCATACCATCATATGGTCTTATTACACCTACATATAGAAATAACATACAAAACACATCAAAAGCAACAAAATTGCTTTTAGACTAACAAATTATCAAATAATTTCCTTTGGGATTATCTATCAAAGTCTCTATTATTAACTTATTTGGATCAGAGCAACATCTAATCTCATTTTAAGCGTTATAAATATTGTCATTGAGTCATTTGGATTAGAACGAGATCTAATCACGTTTTGATTAGAGCGTAAACTAATCGCATTGGCTTGGTCTAGTACTATAATGACATCTAGTGTTTTCTACCCTACTAATTCCTTTTCTGCTACCCTACTCCATCAATATCACTTAAAACCTTGTCTTAAATATTATCGTTATTGAGTGTAGAAGCAAACATAGGTCATTCCCGCAAATTATTGTTCCCAGTTAACTAGTTATAAACACAAAAACACACAAAAAACACAACTAAACCTAAAACATTAATTAAATTCAAACTCTATCTAGAATTAATGAAAATCGACTCAAACCTTCCAGATCTACCAAGGACACATAAACAAAAACATGCTAATAAAATTTAAGTGAATTTAGAGTTGGTGTTGTTATGCAAACTAAACTAAAGAATTTAAAGTAGAAAATATGAAATTGTAGAAGATAAGTTTAAAAGGTTTATATATGATGTGAAATATGATTAATGAATGGGAGATTGCCACTTTCCCCCCTACAGTAATCAACATATACCATTTCCCCCCCTACTATTTTTATAATGGCCAAAAACCCCCCCGATAGCATAAGTTTACAATATTACCCTTATTTTTAACTAATCTTTTATTTATATTTATTATAAATTAAATAAATCACATTAATAGAAACTAAATAAAAAATTAAGCATTTAAAACAAGAAATATATATTTTGATATGAGCAAAAAAATTAATAATAAAAATTTTTCATGTACTTATTTATTTTGTGAAAATTTTCTTATAATAAATATATAAGAAAATTATTATAAAATGATAAAAAATTATTATAAGAAAACTTGAATGACAAATAAAATTTATATAAGATAAATAATAAAATATTTTGCCTATACTTTTTACATTTAATTTTAAAATATTACAAAATGTTTATTATAAGAAAATGTTCACAAAATAAATAATTACAAGAAAACAAATTTATTATTAATTTTTTTGCTCACATCAAAACATATATTTATTGTTTTTAATACTTAATTTTTTTATTTAGTTTCTACTCATGTGATTTATTTAATTTATAATAAATGTAAATAAAAGAGTAGTTGAAAATAAAGGTAATATTGTAAACTTATGTGTCAAGGGGGTTTTTGGCCATTATAAAAATAACAATGAGGTAAATGGTATATGTTGATTACTGTAGGGGGGAAAGTGGCAATCCCCCTTAATAAATCACTCTTCATCACTAAAATATTGGGTTTTTTGTCAATTATCAAAATCATCATTCACTTTCTTCCAAAAACAAAAATCCTAAGATAATTACAAGCGCAATTATCTTGATCTTTCCTTACTTAGTTGTCAAGTAAAACAAGTTCTTTACTTAATCTCTTTCAAAGAAATAATCTAGAGTAAGCTCTCTAGATTTAATTTAGTGAAAGCATTAGAATCAAGAAAGACATAAGCTGAATCAAGAAACAAACAAATAAAGATTGTTTATTTATCTTGAATTATATTCTACATGCAATGAAACAAAAATAGCCTATAATTTTTGTCAGAATCTGCCACTTAGGTTTAGTTTCTTGACAATTATGGATCAGAAATCTTAAACTAGCAATCAAATCACCATTAAACTAATATAATTGACCACCTAAACAATCTTTAAACAATAAAATTCATGTCAAGAGTTTTGAAATCAACCCTAACTAATAAAAAGATTAGTCACACATGTCTGAATTATTCAATATCAAATCTATTAAAGAAAAAAAAAACAAAAGGCAAGAGAAAGAAATGCTTATTGATTGAATTTTAGCTATCGCAGCCAAGTCTTTTCTCTAGTTCGCCTATTCCTCTTTTCCTTGTAATCATTGGTCCTGTGGAATTGATGCTTCATTTTTTTTCTAATTATTTCCCCTCTTTAGCATGTAGCTTGTTGCCTTTTTATAGATTTGCTATCTTAATCCTTGTAAGACTAATTAAACTCATTTTTTACTTGCTTTTCCTTATAAGAATAGGTTTTGACCCAAGGAAATAGGCTCATGTGTCAAAAATAACTCCAAAGTTCATATTTATTGTATGGCCAATTTGGAAATACAACCAGCCTTCAAGAATCAATCTTTATGGCCAGATATACTCCTCAACCTCAATATATGTCTAATTTCGTACCAATTTGTAGTTTCTCTATTCCTTTTTTTTTCTTTGTCTCAAAGCTCCTACAAAACATAAAAGATTAATAAAGATTCAAGAAGTTCATGAAAAATATTAAATAATCGAAAAGAAAGCAATAACATTTTATGTGAAATTAAGCACTTATCAAAGAGAGCACAGCCATCATTTATTTTTACACTTTATTCTGCATTTTCATCTCAATCCCAGTGGGATTATTTTTTATTTTCCCTTCTTATTTGACATTGAAACTTATTCTTAGATCATTGATTTTTATGATTTTCATATTCATATTTCTTTGCTATAAATCATACTTATGTGGATTTCAATTTATATTTGTTAGAATAATAAATCTTTTGGTGAAAACCATCATCTATAATCTAGGAACATTCATGTTGTATCACTAAGAAAATATGGAAAAGCGTACATAATCCATAATTCTTAATTGCTCTCTAAAGTCATGTGGTTGGCCTTCCAAATCAACACATTCTCATAAAGAACCTTTAAACTTCTCTGTGTTTTTTTTTTTTTTTTATGATGGGATATCAAAAAGAATAGAATGATATGTATGACCTGAAGACCACGACCACTTATATAGACAACTTTTTCTGTTATCTTTAGGCACTCATATTTTAGCCCATTATAGAAAGAGAAATTACCCTTAAGTCTCGACATATTAAAGGCCCATTGCCCTATTAGATACATTAAAGTTCAAATTATGGAAAACCTTAATAGATCATTTTTAATTGGACTTGACCTTATATGATAATCTGTAACACATAATTATTCATATATAAACCCAACATTAGATTAAGAATAAACATCCAACAATCTCCCATTTGAGCTATATGTGTAACCTTATAATTATACTTTGCAAAAATAACTATATGAGCTCAATCTAACTATCATTATTGAAATGTATCTATACCAATCTGGTCCATCAATCATACTAGTATAGGATCAAAGCAGCCTTTGTTACAATTATTGTAACTCGACCCATTAATGGACATTATACCAATATAACTGAATGACAGGGATCGTGATGTGGATGTGTAGCAATGAAATTTCATTCAGTGTGATCTTAACAAGCCTATTTCCAACTAGTCCGCCTTAAGCCTTAGTGAGATCAAACTATACTAAAATCAAAGTGTGTAGAAAATAATCTGAAATATCTATAAACAAAAATAACTGGAAAATTGTTTATATTATAAGAGCATCTAAAATCACAAACTCCCACTAAAACTAAATATCCTTTAATAACAAGTCATCTATATAAGCAGTGCGCTCATGAAACATTTTGGGTGGCAATCACTTAGTAAGCGAATCTGCAATCATGGAGTTTGTGCTGATCTATGCTATAAACAATTGTCCATTTCATACCCTTTCTTTAACAACTAAGAACATGATGTCCATGTATTACGACTTCATTGCGCTCCTATTGTTATTATATTACAGCATTGAAAACTGAATATAACAAAAAAGAATTTGAGTGGTTTATCAACACTATCTACTGTACGCGGCCCCATGACAAAATTTCAAAGCCATATTCTGTGATTGGATGCCTTGTAACATGCTATAAACTCTGCTGCCATCGTAAAAGAGGATATAAAGACTCTTTAGTACTTTTCCAAGAGACAATACTCCAACTGGCATATAGATATAACCCAAAATGCATTTTATATTATCTTGGCATCCAGCAAAATCGAAGTCAGTATACTAACGATCTCAAGCTTTTCTGACCTCTAATATATGAGCATGTAGTCTTTTGTCCTCTGTAAGTACCAAAAGACTCGTTTGGCTACTTTCTAATGGTCTACACCTAGATTACTTAAATACCTGCCCAACATTCTAGTAATGTAAACATTATCCGGTCATGTTTAAACCTAAGCATACATCAACTGCAGACATATCCAGTCGCGTTTAAACCTAAGCATACATCAGGCTTTCTATTGCTGACACATAAGGAATCTTCTGCAGTTATTTCTTCTCAAAATTCTTCTTGAGGCATTAATTGAGACCATACTTGTTTCCCTTAGCCATAGGAGTATCACTTGGTTTGCAATCTTGCATGTTATATCTCTTGAGAACCGTTTCGGTATAGCTCTTTTGTGATAATCTAAAAATACCATGGGAGTGATCCTAATGTATCTTTATGCCTAACGTAAAAAAGGTGTCACAAAGATCTTTCTTCTTAAAATTCTTAGCTAGAAATTCTTAGTTTCGTGTAATAAGCCTATATCGTTGCATCAAGCAAGATGTCATGGATATATAAAACTTTTAAAATATATATATATATATATATATACCAGAAGGAAATAGGATCGAAGGATGGATGTGCTTTCGTTGGATCTCAATATTAAAAACTTTAAATATACCAATTAATGGATCGGCTTTTCCAAATTTTATAAAATAAATTACCAGCTTTGATTATGGAATCCTTTGAATCATACAATGTTCAAACAAATTTGAACGCGGTTAGTCAATTTTAATAACTAATTGATACGTGGCGTTGTTAAACCAGATCGATGCTACACAGAGTGAAGCCTTTGGACCCAGATCTGACTTAGAACAGATCAATAGCCCGCACGTTCGGGTTTCCAGCCGATATATCAAATCAGTTTTTGTTTACCAAATAAAGTTAAGTTGCTTTAAACGTGGTTGATTCTTTTTATTGGGCTATTATCAGATTTAGATTAAGTTCTTTTAAGGGTTTGGGTACATACACAGTACCAGATCCGGTTCCCGGAAATGGTGCTCTGAAGGAATGGAGGAAGAAGAGAAGATTTACAACTGAGGATCGAGATCCGGTCTCTTTGCCTCAGAGGAATGTAGAATTTATATGGCAGATCTGATACAGATCAGTCTGCAAGCATGCTTGGAAAAGAAAAGTGCTTTTAAAAATAAATTACTAGAATTTAAATGTGCATAAAATTAAATTGCAGAAAAGTAAATGCTTTAAAGTAAATGCTTTAAAGTAAATTGCGAAAATTTAAATTACATTAAACTTTAAAAATTTAAAGAACTGAATTTAAACATACATCTTTGCTTTCTGGCTTTACAAATTTTCAAATCTTTCCAGAAGGGAAGATTGAAAGACGGGAAGATTGAAGGTAAAGAACTAGTCTGATCACCCAAAGCTCTTGTGATAGAACTATTGTGTAAGCAGAAAACTTCTTTGGAACCCTTCGGAGAGAGGGAGAGAGGTTTTAGAGAGAAGGAAGAGAAAAAAGAGAGAGAAGTTTTTAAGAGAGAAAATGAAAAACCTGAGGAGTCTAAGTCTTCCTCTCGGTTTATATACAAAATCTTTAAACTGTTCACTGTAGCGGGATTTTAAGTGCACAGTAAACTCTGGAAAGTTGCACTGTTCACTGTAGCGGGATTTTAAGTGCACAGTAACAAATGGATCGTAGCTTTGAATAGTAGACTTCTTTGTAGAAAAATACAATACGGGTGAAGAGACATGTGCGCTCTCACTTGTGTCCAGGGGACCACCCGAAAATACAATTCTTTCTTTTCTCTTTTTTTTTTTTTTTTTTTTTTTTTTTTTTTTTTTAAGTAAATAATCAAATAATTATTTACAATGCTTTATCGGAGAGAAAATGCCGAAACAGTCATCTTCATTATCGTCTCCGAGAGAAATGAAAGGCTCTTCATCATCATCAACATCTTCATCTTCATCTTCAGAGGAATCTGCAGCTGAGGATTTTGATCGAGAGGCGAGGAGCTGTTCCATGGCTTTGAAATACTCATCTTCCGTTTTGGCGCTTGCCAAAAGAGACTGGGCTTTGGATTTTTGGGTTAGGAAGGTCTGTTGGGCTTTAGAGGCTTCCAGGGTTGGTTGTAGGAGGTTTTTAGAGGAGAGCCAATCTTTGATCATGTTGACAGTCAATTTGGACTGTTCATCAAATTTTGACCACCATTTGACTTTAAAGGTTCTTTGAAGGATGACTTGGGAATCTTGGTTGTGGAAACGTAGGTTCCACGAACAAACCCAAGGAAGAAAGAAATTTGCACAAAAGCAAAGAAAGGGGGGAAATCTTTTTTCTGAGACAGAGGGTAAATAATGGGCTTTGAAGAGGTTTAGGCAATTTGTAGCGTTTGGTGATAGGATTTTTGGAATTGGGCCAAAATGATTCCACCAATGCTGAAACCAATTTGGAAGGCTTTGAACGGTTATCTTTGTGTTGAAGAAAAATAACCAAGAGTGGGATTTTTTAGGGTTTTGGATAAAGAAGGTGTTATACCATGCTTGTTGGTAATCCCAGTAGGAAAAAGTCCGACAATGTGGTAAACGGGTTTCAAAATTTAGAGGGAAGGTTTTACAATTGTGGAGTAGGTCACCCCACTGGTTTGGGCTCAATACTTTGAGGATTGTGGCCGTTGAATAAGCCGGTTCTGGATGGGCTTTGTCAAGAAAGAAATGTTTGAATTTAACTGATTCAGTTATTTCCAAAATGCTTTGATAATAAGACTGGGGTTTTGTCAAATCCCATGGTTTGAAAAACCAGCCTTTGGGAAAAAACTTTGAAATGCTTTGAAAAGGATCAGAATGGTAAAATCCATCTTCTAGAGAAAGAATGTTTTGAAAATGGGTTTTATCAAACCAATCGGAGGTTTTCTTTGAAGGTGTTGGCTGAGAAAGCACAATTTGGGAGGATGAGCTTTCAGCAGAGACAACAACATTTTGGGAAGAGGGTTTTGAAATTTCAATTTCTTTTTGGGGAGAAATTTGGCTCTGAGAAAGGTTTTGGAGGGCGAGCATGAGCTCAGGAGATTTTGTAATGGAACTCATCCATTGCTTTACTTGGTCATCAGAAGAAATAGATTTGTATTGGGCTCCATGTTCTTCAACCATTTCAATCCAAGATTTAATGGGCAAGGCTGAAGAAAGTAATTTTTCTTTGGAAGGGGTTGAAAGGGGTTCTTTGGAAGGTTCTTGGGAACCAGTGTCTTTGAGAACTGCTTTACCTTTATTCTTCTTTGGCGGCATTATCTGTTTTGAAGAAATTCCCGAGTTAGAAAATCAGGAACAGAATTTTTGTCACCTTTAATAAATTCAATATCAAAATCAAAAACACTTAAAATAGCTTGCCAACGTGCAAAAATTTGTTTTGATGCAATGTTTTGAACATCTTTTTCTAAAACATGTTTTGCAGCTTTGCAGTCAATTCTAAGTAAAAATTTTTGATTTAATAAATCACTTTGAAATTTTGTAATGCATAAAACAATGGAAAGGATTTCTTTTTTGATAGTAGAGTAGTTTTTCTGGCAGTCATTCCAATGAGCAGAAACATATTGAACTATCTGTTCTTTATCATTATCCCTTTGTTTCAAAATTCCTCCATAACCTATGTCAGATGCATCGGTTTCAACAATTTTAGGTAATGCAGGATTTGCAAGAAATAAACAAGGAATGTTTTTTACAGATTGCTTTATTAATCTAACCACTTTGGTATGTTCTTCTGTCCATGCAACAGGATTCTTTTTTAACCTATCATGCAAAGGTTTAGACATTCTATTGATATTAGGGCAGAAATCAAGAACATAATTTAAACTACCAAGAAATCTTTGTAATTGGGTTTTGTCAAGAATTTTGTCTGGGAATTTATCCGCAAACAAAAGTGATCTCTCAATAGGGGTAATAGTGCCTTTGGAAATGTGGTGACCAAGGAACCTGACTTTTGTTTGAAATAATGAAGTACTTGAAAGGGCCAGGCCAGCCTTTTTTGTAACAAGATGAAAAGTCTTTAAATGTTTGAAGTGTTGATCAATACTTTGAGAAAAAATCAACACATCATCAATATAAACTATACAAAACTCGGAGTAGGGGTTATAAATGTCATTCATGATTCTTTGAAATTCCGAGGGTGCATTCTTTAAACCAAAGGGCATAACAGTCCATTCGTACTGTCCAAATGGAACAGTAAAAGCAGTTTTATAACGGTCTTTTGGATGAATTTGAATTTGCCAAAAACCAGACTTCATGTCGAATTTTGAAAAAATGAAAGCTGAACAGAGTTTTTGGAGCAAATCCTTTTTGTTAGGTATTGGGTACCTAATCCATTTTAAAGCTTTATTCAAGGGTTTGTAATTTATCACAAGTCTAGGTACGCCTCTTTCAATTTCAGAATTTTTGTTAACATAAAAAGCGGCGCAAGACCAAGGTGATCTGGATTTTACAATGAGCTTTTTGTTAATAAGATCATTTATCTCATCTTTACAATGCTGTTCCAACTCCATGTTCATTTGGATTGGACGTGCTTTGGTGGGTATTTGTTTTTCATCAAAAGAATTTTCATAAGGCAAATCTACCAAATGCTGTTTTCGATTCCAAAAAGCAGAAGGTAAATCGGCACATATTTCTTTTTCAATGAGGCTTTTAAAATCGGAAATTTTTCTTTGAATAAAATTATTTTGTAATTGACTCTCAATTCTTTGGAAGTTTAAGTCCTTTTTTAAACAAAACAAATCATCTTGTTTGGATTTAAGAATGGCATTGATTTTGTGCTGATAAACAGAACAGGCTTTAACAATGTTTAGATTTCTAGTTTTTGGTTTTTCAATAAATGGGAAAACCAGTTCTTTAGATTTTGCTTTGAAGTATATACCATCATAGTTGACAGCATAAGGAGTTATAAGATTTATAAAAGGAGTGCCTAAAATGATAGCATGATGAATATCATTTGTAAGGACAAAAGAAGTTTTAAATTCAATTTGATTATTATAAATCGAGGCTTCAACTTTTGAGCTAACATTCAATTTCGAATTATTAGCGGCAGAAAGTCTTTCTTTTGTTTTTTCATGAAATCTTTTGGGGACAATATCTTCTCTAATGCAATTTAAATCGGCGCCAGTATCAAAAAGGGCAATGGCGTCCATAGCAAAGTCATCAGAAAAGATGAGAGTGACTTTAATCAAATACTTTCTTGTGGTGATTTGTTTTAAAACAAACAGAAAATCATTGGGTACAGACTCAATATTTTCTACTTTAATATCATCACCATTATCATCAGGATTAGATTCATTGTCTGAATTATCCTGTAGCTGCTTTTGTAAAAGGAGTTGAATAGTATCAGAATCACTTTTTTGTTTTTCTTTTAAATCCCTGATTTCAAGTTTAATCTGCTTGATTTCGTTTTGAAGATCTTGGATGGTGGGTATTGACTTTTTTGTTTTCTTTTTGTCCAAAATCTGAGTAAGATCATAAGAATTTTTCTTAATGATTGGAACCTTAGAAATCTCAGTTGAGGTTCCGGCTTTGTCAGAATCCATGGTTTTCAAAAGTTTATCAAGATATTCTTTTTGAAGATTCGGATCTGAAATATGCTTTACAAGTTCAAGAAAAATTTCTTGGTCTTTAGTCAAAACATTGATTTTCTTTAAATAGGAATCCGAATCAGAATCGCTACTGCTAGATGCAGAGGTATCTGAGTCAAATAACTCATCGACCTGAAGAGGATCACTGTCTCCTGACATGGAAGACTCAGAGTCAGAAGACTCTACAAGAAGAGGGGCTATTTTGGAAAGGATGTCCTCATTGAGGTCAAGCTCTTGGAGTCTCTTGTTCATTCTGCAAAACTTTGCAGTATGACCTTTCATACCACATTTGAAACAAGTGGCATCTTTGAAGTTGAATGGGGTTTTAGGTTTGGCTTTAAACTCTTTCTTTTTAGAGAAACTATGTTTCTTATAAGGCCTCGAAGGTTTCTTATAAGGAAGTTTTCTAAACTCATGAAAGGGTTTCCTACGGCTTTTAGACTTGTAATATTTTTTGTAAGGTTTTGAAGAACACTTACCATTACAGTCTTTGGAAGTAGAGGCTTTAAAGGGGTCATAATTGAATTGTTTACAAAAACCGCCTAATTCTTGCTTAGATCTCCTAAGCTCCTGCTTCAGACGTTTTTGTAATTTCAAATCTTGACAGATCTTTAAACCTTCTTTATTGACAAAACTGACTAGTTCACCATAAGTGAGCTCGTCATAAGGAATACGATTGTCATAGAGAGCTTTGATGGAGTTTCTAACCTTTTCTCCCAATAGGGTAGGTAAACCTGCAAGGAATTTTTCCTTCCAAGTTACATGATTTGCATCATCCCTAAGGAAGAGTCTAGTAAAGAAAGTGGTTTTGTAATCTTGGAAATCACTGAGTTTCCTACATCTTAAGTTGTGTAGTAACTCGGCGTTTTTGTCTCTAAGGTGAGAAGGGTCACCTATGAAGTGAAGGGAAATGGTTAAAATCAGGGTAGCAACTGCATCCTGAATAGGGTTATTAAACTCATCAAGAATGGGAGCACCATTCTCATCAGTTTGGATGGCATTAAAAATGTCTAATTGCTGCAATTTAGTGAGAAGATGATCCCACCAACCTTTGAGTTGACCAGTAAAACCGGCAATTAGGATTTCTGCAATGGCTTTGTCAGAAGTTCCTGATTGGGTTTTATAGGCATTGGCTGCCATGGTCATTTGCTGCAATACACCTAGAATGTTGTATTCAGACATTCCATCTATATTCCACTCATAGACAGAGGATGCATTATAACGAGCTTGATTTAATGCACTAGGCCTGTTGTCTATAGTCAAATCAGGTGGAGATTTGGAAGTAGGGATAGCAAGTTCCCAATGGATTTTATTGGCTTTAGAAACAGGTTCTTCGGTAAAGGCTTCTAAGTCAGAAGAAGCAATAGAAACCTGGTCTTGTTCTAATACTCCAATCTTGCTAGATTGAGGAGTATCAGGAGCTATTTGAACCTTACTAGATGAGGAAGAAACAGCTTCTATCCTATCTAGTTGTTCTCTAATGGCTTTGGCAAAATCCGATTTTGATTCATGGACAAGCTTTTGGCTAATTTTCGAAACCTGGAAGGGTTTGAAAATAGGTTCCTTAAGCTTTTTATCAGAATCTGATTTTGAAGGAATAGGCTTTTGACTATGAGAAACAGATATGGTTGACTGATGGAATTGGTTTTCTATTCTAGTCAACTGTTTTCCTATAGTATTTAAGTTAGTATTACAGAAATTATTCTGTTGAATAATACTACTTAAATTACTATCAGTATCATTAGGTTTGGGGATTTTGTAAGGTGAAGCTCTAATTTCTATAGGAGGTTCGCCGTGGTCAACGGTTATACTCCGGAGGGGTGGATGCTCAGAATCGACTGTTCTATTACTTTCGGAGAGTTTCCACTCAGTGGTCTTTTTCCTAATAGTAATAGGGTTTGACTCTTTGAAAGGGTAAGAAATGTTGTTATTTGAGGAATATATTTCGAACCAATCAAAAAACAATATATGAACTTTATGAAGATCCACAAATTCATAATAAAATTGTTGGATTTCTTTTCTTTGGTTTAAAAAGTGTTTAAAAAACCAAAGTCTTTTTTCTTTGTTTAAATCAGAATAAAAATCATTATGTAAAAGAGTTTTATCCAATTCAAATTCTTTTTCGATGACATTAATAACATTTTCTGTAACAGCAGAAAACGTAGGAGATGTTGGAGGAGAAGGTTCCTTCTCTTCCTGACTTTGAATATGTTGATTACTAGTGTAGATCGGGTGAGGAACACTAGTGGTATAGTCAACAGATCGTATAGAAGTGCTAGGTATATCAGAAGTTGAAAACCTAGGTTGACTTTGAAAAGGAAGATTTATAACAGAGGGTACTTTTGTAAATTTCCTTTCTAATGAAGGAATGCTTGAGCACGAAGCTCTATCAGAAAACCTGGATGAGGTAGATCTTCTGAAAGACAATTTGACTTTACCATCGGAATATTGAGTCACATTTTGCAACTCTGTATTAGGCTCAAGTTGTTTTGGAATCGCTGGTGGAGCGGCTCCTTCAAGAATCCATTCTTCTGGAAGATGGACATCTTTCCATTGAATAGGTTTTGGAATGACAGTGTTGGCTCTAGACAAATCAGTCTGCAAGAGAAGAGTCTCATCTCTTTTTGACTGGAATTTATGTTGTGTACTGAATGCAGTGATCATTGCCTTATACGAGATTTTAAAAATTAAGGCAACTGGGATGGATCCCTCAATCATATTATAATTATGGGTTTTGATTTGTAAAATCATGCTTTTCAAAATATTTTTGTCTTTAAGTGAAATTGTTATGTTTGGATAACAATCAAATGAAATTGGACCTTTACACAGACTGGATTCGATGCTACTTAGCAAGGAATCATCAAAAGAGATGAATCGCCCATCTCTTAGGACAGCAAGGATAGAAGTGTCCAAGCCTTCTTTGGTTAAGGGTTTTATTCCGACCTGAATGAGACCGATGTGAACATAATTGAAATTCTTTTCTTTTAATTTCTTTAAAGAATGCTCAGAAAACAATTGAATTGTTTCAAAAGGATTTGAAAGGGTTATGTCACGTTCTTCAGTCTTTATAATATAATCATTCTTTAAAAAATCAAGCTTTTTTGTTTTGTAAATCTTTTCTTTAGAAATTTTTGGAAGTTCCCAACAATCAATTGCTTTATCAAAGTTCTCAATAAAGAATTCCTCTGAACTCACAACATGCTTTGAATCACTAGTCTTCCCGGAAGAAGAGCTAGAAAAGGATGATGTTCTACAGTGTATAGGATCCATGAATAGAAACCTATGGTCTATCTATGGTTTTGTCAGAATGGCTACAGGTATGGTTTTACAGCCCTAAACGGATGTCCTTATCCTATGGCGGGACTTACTACCAGTAAGGATTCACCACACAACAAAACTTCAAAATAAAACACAAGTCTTTAAACACAGAACTATAAACTGCTTTACACTATTTACTCCCATAAAACTTATGGTATATACAATCATCGACTAAATACATCTCAAAATTGAATGAGATTATCATTTAATAAAACTTGAAATACTATTGTCGAGATGCTTGCTTAAGCCCAAAAAGAGATTTTTAAGTTTGCAACCCATATTCTTTGGATCTCTTGACACAAATTTTTTGGTTGCATCATATAAATTGTCTCATCAAAGTCACCATTGAGAAATGTCATCTTTACATTCATCTGGTGTAACGCAACATTGAAATATGCCATTAATGTCATTATGATCTTGAAAGAGTTTTTCATAAAAACCAAAGAGAAAGTCTCTTTATTGTTTATGCCTTCTTTCTATGTAAAGTCCTTTGCGACAAGACTTGCCTTGTGACACTCCACAATGCCTTTCAAATCTCTCTTGTCCTTAAATATCCATTTGCAACCAATAGGCTTTGTACCTTCTAACAATAAGGCAAATCCCATGCGTCATTGTCCTTCATGAACTTCATCTTCTCATTCATAGCATCAATCCACTTCTGAGAATTAGAACTTTCTATGGCTTGACAGAAATTGATCGGATCATCTTCCGTCACTCCAATGTCATGTTCTTAAAGAAAAATAATGTAGTCATTTGGCACTGCACTTTTCTTTTCTCTAGTGGATCTCTTTAGTAGCATACGTTTTTGAGGTCGTAGACTTTGTTTTTCTGGAACAACTTCTTATATACTTGGGCAAATATAGGTTGACTAGCTCGTGGGAAAGCAAAA
>NW_006262022.1:14776632-14778552 GCF_000493195.1 Citrus x clementina
ACGCTTTTCCTAGAGTGATCTGGTAGGGTGGATGACAAATTATACTCCTTACCATGTTCTCAAGCTTCTTGTTTCATCTTTCAGCAACATCATTCATAGTGGGTGAACCTAACATAGTATATTGTGGGACGCTACCACATTCCTCTAGGAATTTAACAAATGATTCTAAACATTGTTCACTGAACCATCATATCTGCCATAGTATTCACTACCATGATCAGATCTTATGCTTTTAATTCTTTTGCCGAGTTGGTTCTCAACTACAGCCTTAAAATTTGTTAACATATCCAAGAATTGTGACTTTTCATGGAGGAGATATATGTAGTCATATCTAGAAAAAATTGTCTATGAGTCTCATAAAATATTATTTATCATTCCAAGAAGCCGTAAGGAATGGCCGACAAATATCTGTATATATGAGTTCCAAGACGTCCAAAAGTCTTGTTGGCTTCAAATCCCCTACTATTGGTTTATTTCCTGTTGATACAATTAACATAAATATCAAAATCTGTAAAATCTAAGGGATCAAGAATTTCATCTTACACAAGTCTCTTTATTCTCTATCTGGAGATATAACCTAATCTTTTATACCATGACACAGTTGAATTCTCATTGGTTAATTTTCTCTTTATACCTCATGAACTTAATTGTAAGGATTCATTGAAACAATTGTAAGGATTCATTGAAACAATTGTATGAATCAAATAAAGATTATCATAGCCTGATAAAGAACTGAAACCATCCAATATTGAATCATGAAACAAACTACATTTTATATTCCTAAATATACAAGAAAGTCCAGAATGTTTCATCAAAATTCAAATAAAATCCAATATTTAACAATAATCTAAATTTTTCTATTGTTCAACTTCAGCTATCTTGTCATTGCCCACATAGATGTATCTTTCATTATCACTTATCTTTGGACAACTCAGACACCCTTGCATAGACACACTAATGTGAGTGGTTGCACTAGAATATATCTACCACGTGTGTCTAGGTACCGAAGTTAAATTAACCTCATAACAAACTAAATTAAGAAGTATACCTTTCTTAGCACACCAAGCGTGATTATTAGAGCAATGTTTCTTTTTATGCGTTTTAGCTCCATAGAAAAGCAACAGACAGTACCTTCTGAATCACTTGATTTCTTTAGTTGTTTCTTTTGAGGTGTTGTATCTGCAGATTCCTAATCCTTGTTCCTTTTTTTGCCTTTGTCCTTGCCCTTCAAGGTGGTAGCCAAGTAAGCACTTTCTACCTTATCTTTTTTCAATCTATCCTTTTCCTAAGCACAGTGTGATATGAGCTCATTCAAAGATCAAGTTGGTTTCTGACAGATATAGCGCACTTTAAATTGGTTAACTTGTGTTTGGTAAGGATATTAAAACCAGATGCACTAGCCAGTCCTCAGAAAGTTCAAGCTTAAATGCTCTCACTTAGAAGTAAGATGAGACATCTCCATAATATACTCCCCTGATATTGCCTTTACCCCATATACCTCCTTGAAATCAAGCTCGTCAAAGGCGTACCAATTTCCGTATTTTTCGTTCTTGACAAGCCTCTATTTAATTTTTGCAAAGAACTCTTTAGTCGTAATTGTCTTTTCAAACATCAAGCCCTTAATGCTTTTGGAATGGCCTTCATCATGATCATGATACATATGTGATTTGATCTCTCCCACTTGTCTATTTCCCTTTGATCATCAGGGGCACTCTCATCTGCAAGAGATGAGGGTATATCCACGCTTGCCCCAAGGTCGAGATCCATGACTATAAAAACTATTAAGAAGTTCTCTTGTCATGAGTTGAAGTTGGAGCTATCTAGCATAAGAATAGAATTAATGTTGGCAGTAATATGAGCAACAGTCATAACTGAACAAAATACAACAAACAAACAAAACAACAAATACGCCGTACGTCC